>NC_141764.1:47890878-48204628 GCF_982258835.1 Parasteatoda tepidariorum
ATTAATATAGCCAAAAGTTAACGTAAGGTAAGAAACTAATATACATTAGATTTAATAACTTGATAAATAAAGGAGTTGCATAATAAGATAATTTTAAATTGGTAAAGAAAATACAGACTGATAAAACAAAAAATTACTGAACTGTATAAAGGTGACAGAAATTATACCAACAAATCAGTCAAATTTAACTTCTTTTTTTTCAAATTTCTTTTTATATTTATTAACCTTTTAACACTTCGTTTTAATGTCTTTTCTTCACAAACTGTTCATGCATATTTTGTGTTTAATTCAATATATCTGATAAAAGACAGTAGTTGAAATTTAACAACTATATTTTCATACCACCTGCTAAACAGAAAATGCATTTTAAAACATATTCTATACAGCATTACATCAAATTCATTTTATTTTTAAATGCAAAAAACATAGTACTTTGTGACAAAGGAATATAGAAAAAGAAACATGTTCAATAACTTACAGAGAACGTTAATAGAAAAATCTTGTGTTGACTCCCCCGCTTCATTCTTAGCAATGCAAGTATATTTTCCAGTATCTTCAGCTTTTGCATGTTTGATAGTTAAACGTTTTCCACCCTCAGAAATGGTGTATTGTGGGCTGACAGCTTCATTTAATACTTCATCTTCTTTTTTCCAAATAAATTGCGGTTGAGGCTGACTTGAAAAAGGACACATTAGAACAACTGGAAGATTCTCAAAAGTCTCACTTCTTCCATGTCTGGGGATGGACCTTCCAAATGATCGACCATTATCCAACTTTGGAGGAGCTAGAAATAGAAAGTTGAAAACATTATGAATATCATCTTACAAAAATTAAAATAATACAATGTTTGGAAAGCATACACATTATTGAAATTGCTTTCTCACGCATTCTACATATTATTGAAATTGTCTATAGAAGAATTAATTCTGTCTACATCAAATGAAAACAAAGGTTGCAAACAGTATTTTTCTTAAAAAAAGGCTTTAAAATACATTCAAAAGAATATGTTTTAATGCAAAAAAGATTATTTACTTAAAATTGATTGAAAATTTTAAAGGCTCAAAAAACTTTTAGTCATCTACTAATAATGGTGAATGCTATAATATTCTTTGCGGATTTAATATATCTTACTATACTTCCCTTATTTTCTCAAATACTTCTAAAATATATAAATTAGACTTAGACAATCAATACACTTCATTGATTAAGTTATTTAGTTAAAAGAAAAATGCGTTAAAACTATATTGTTCCTTACACATCAATAAACTGCATTTTTTATAGCTATGATATCTATAAATAACCTTTTCAATCTCATTAAAAACAAAATTCTCTGTCAGACAAGCTCTGTCTATTTGAAGAGAATGAAAATTTGTTCCCCAGAATAACTTTTTCTTAAAGTAAATTTACACCCAATGAACATAATTTCATAGGTTGAATTAAATTAAATTAAATTTTTTTATGAAAATTTTGTTAAAGGTACTTTTAATTTTAAAGAAATGCCTTTTTAGCACAAATATTTTAGACGCTTACATACCTCCCAACATCGGAGAAATTATATAATGGAGATTTTATTAGACACATTTTTTAGGCTATGAGTAAAGTTATGATCCATCATGCATAATCATGGAAGTCAAAAAGAGAAATTCAAAATTGGAAATGATTATAAGCACTTACATTTAGCAAAAAAAATATGTATATAAATCTTAATCTAAAAAAGATTTTTTAAACCATTATTTACAATTACTTAAATTCTTTTAAAACCGTTGTTAAACAGCCAACCTAATTTTCGGTTTACGGCTACTAGTGTTCAACTCCGTAGTCTTGTAATTTTGAACTCAATCCAGAAGACAAGGCAACTCCTGGATCAATCAAGTAGTGGGCGAAATTTGCCTTTGTGGAGGACTTTTTGATGGAACTAACTTTCATTTGCGTTACATGGAGAAGAAAACCACCAAAACGTCCAACAGTTAGCCTGCCAGCAAGGGGTAAAAAAACTATTAACACACTGCAGTACTGGCAATAGCACTACCAGTCGAGAAATAAGAGAAGTATTTTTGATATCAGAGGATATTTTATTGCCAAAATTTTTTTCTTCTTAAATTTCGTCAATAAATACAGAGAAATTTGAGAATACACAGGTAAACAGGAGATAGTCGTAAAATACAGGAGTCTTCGTTGTTAAAATTTTAAATTAAAAACAGGAGACATGGCAGATATGCACTTATAGACAAAGCATTTGTTTTTTTGTTTTATATACTAGACCAAAATCTTTAAAACAAACTAATTTTTTTAATATAATAATATTTCCTTTCAAATATAAAACTACAGATCAACATTTTAAGGTTCCAGACAAAAAAAATTTTTTTTTCAAAACTTTTGCAAAAAATAATATATTTGAGCAAAATGTTAAGTATATTTAAAACAAATAAAGTACTTACATAGTACAACAACACTGAAATCCTTTTCGTAACTTCCAGCTTTATTTGTAGCAATGCATATATATCTTCCAGAATCTCTTTTACCAATATTGACAATTCTTAAGATGCTGTCATTGGAATGAAACAACCGTGGTGGAAGAGGAATGCCATTCTTTTCCCACGTTATTTTAGGTACTGGTGTTCCATATGCATCACATTTTAACTGAAGAATATCGCCTTCTTTAATACGAATAGTTTCAGTTAAGCTCTGTTCATCAATTTGTGGAGGGACTGCAAAATAGCACTAAATTAAATAATATAATTTTTTATAAAAAAGTGTTGATTTTTTAATAATTTAAAAATTAAAACAATTTAAATTCCCCATGCTAAAGCTAATTATAATTCAAAATTACAATATAAAAATAAAATGAAACTACAGAATGAAATTATTTTGAAAAATATTACTTTTTTATAAAGTTCTTATTAAAAAAAATGAGGAATAAAATATATATAGCAGGGCTCGAAAAACCACCGGTCCTCGAGAGTCAAACATTCCCTGCGGACAATGAATTTCTCGAATCCGATGTTCGCGTGGACGGCCATTTTCCCGTTAATGTTCGTGATACATTTTCAATTTTTGTTATCTTGCAAGTGGAACTGGCAAACATCATATTTGATTCTTCTAAAAAACGCAGTACCCTCGGATAAATTAACATTCCAGATAACTTGACCATTGTCATTTAAATTATTTCATAAAAGAAATACTAGGTTACTATTAGTAACCTAGTATTCCTTTTATTACTGTATAATATGTAATCCTAGTAACTACTAATTCATTGTGCAATTTATATAAATGTTTGCAAGAAATAAGAGAAAATTATATTTTTATTTATTTAGAAGCAACAGGCTAGTTTCAAAGGAGGACGGGTACATTGTTGGACAAGCCGTCCTCGGGGACGGGTAAAGTTTCTGAGTTTTTTAGAGCCCTGCTATATAGTATTAATTATTTAATGTTTTATAGTTTAACTAGAGAGATGTATATTACACATGTATTTTTTGTTAAGGTTTCGTAATTTAGTACACACCAGCATAAAGAAAATATTTAAAAACAGAGGACTAAGTTGAAAGCATTGACTTGCTAATTGATATGTTAACAAGCTTATTCAAAAACAGAAATTTACTTTTCAACATCTACTAATTCAACACTTTAAGTTTTCTTGCTATTATTTAGTTTCCGTTTCTAGTTAAAAACTGGAGTAGTTAGAATGGAGAACATACCAAGTAGATTTGTATCTTATAATCCAGGGTTCCCACTCTATGATGAGATTGAAATTCAAGGACTTTCCAGGACTTTTCAAGGACCTCAACAAAATTTTCAAGGACCTTAATCTGAGACCAATTTTAAAAATTATTCTCTTCTATTTTACTAGAAGCAACAATGCCTGTTGTGGCAATAATTAATTTCAAATATAATACCTAAATGCTTTGCCTATATAGAGAGAAGAGAATATATGTATTATGGACTAAAGTTTATATTTTTTTAAAAACAACCCTACTGGTTTTACATATTAATTCACAAAATCATTTTCAGCACAATCTATAACTAATGGTAATGAGATGTTAATGGTGAAATCCTTTAATCCTGTGTATTTCCATGTGAAGGCTGCATGAAAGACAGAGCTAAATCTTAGGTATTCCATATTCCATGACTATTCCATCCTCTCCTCTATTAAACATCATTTCTGAAATTATTCATCCATAATTTACACAACCTTCTCTAAATGTTATGCAGCAACAATTCTCTCTGAAAATAAAAATTAGAAGGAACATATCCCATTTTCACCATGTTTAAAAGCATTATTCATTATGTGTAATCCACAACTGCCAATGAATATGACCTGGTGGGAATATTTCTCTTTTAATTCACACTGAAGCTTCTAATAGAATTTCCAATTGACATAGGGTCCATCCATGGATAATTGAAGTATTTTAGAGAGCTTTTAACCATCATCCATGCATTTGTAAAAAGAGGACAAAATATTTTCTGCAGTTCCATGATCCATAAATTGGGAGGTAAGATACTTAGTGCAAACTTTATTATCAATTCCTTACCATAATGTCCATCTGCTTAGATTGTAGAGACTGATTTAACGTCTCATCAAAGAGTACAGTGTAGCAATCAACATTCTTCAGCTCATTTATAAGAATCCCTTTGAAGTATAGTGCCGATCCAAAGGAGCCCAAATAGGCTCACCTTGTGGCACTACAAAAAAATTGTCTCGCTATACAGCTATCAGCAAACATTTTGGAGAACAATTTACTAATCCCTTCACAGGAGTTACATGAATAATTACTAGTGATGCACTTCAGATTCCAGAGAATTTCAGCATCAAGCACATTCCTTTTGACTAGATAAGAAGACAATGTTAACTCGGGCACTAAAGTTTCTGCTTCACATGGGGCACACGATGTTGAAGGAGTATTTACACCAGATGAATTAGATGTTGATGTCTTTGGAAAAAGAGAACTCAGGGCATGAGACTGCTTTTTTGTTTTACCTTTCTTTCATGTGTGATTTCAGAGCAGATTCTTCCATTTTTGCGATATCGATCTCCTTCATGCATAATCGGCACTTGGCTCTGAACTTCTTTTCGGGCATCGATAAAATCCATTCTTTATAAGCTTGATTATCCATCCATTGGGGATTAAAATAGCACTTCCCAGGCATAACTAGTCTAAACTACATAACATAAATACGAAGCCGTGCCTTTGCGAATACGCTTTACAATAAAGTTTTGAAATGACGCAAACGTAAGGACAAATGCGGATGGTAAAACGGCAAATTTATTGAAAACTACAAGGTACATATTGTTACAAAATTCGAGAGTATTCCAGTTTCGATAAGAAAAAATAAGATCTAAGCATATGCGACAGAAGATGAAGTGGAGTCTCGCCCCGAACGCATTGGTTGTCTGCTGTGGTCCGCGCGCTTGGCAGACACCAAGACGCTAGGCCCGGTTAGAAACGGTGGCGTTAAAAACCACGTGAGAGAGCTCGGGAACAAAACAGAAAGAACGAGAAAGATCCGCGGGTGTTTTATAAAAAGGGCCACTGGCAGTATTGGACAAATTCAAGGACCTATCAAGTTTTTCAAGGACCTAAGACGTTTTTCAAGCACTTTCAAGGACCTAAATTTAGCAAAAAAAAATTCAAGGACTTTCAAGGACTCTCAAGGACCGTGGGAACCTTGTAATCCAGAACATCAACAAAAACTTACCTAGTACGTTTAACTTAAATGTTTTTGTGGCATTTCCAATATTGTTAGATGCTCGACAAGTGTAAATACCATGATCAGTCTCGGAGAGTCTTGAAATAGTCAATTTTTGATTATCAGTTTCAAGTTCATTCACAAAATTGTTTATTGGTAATTCATGGCCGTTTCTGAGCCAAATTATAGAAGGAAGAGGATTGCCATTTACAATGCAGTTCATATCCACACTTTGATTCAATATCTCTTCTATCTCTTCAAACTTTGCACCTTGTATTTCAGGAGGAACTAAAAAAAAAAAGGTAAAAATTTTTAAGCAAACAGTTTATTTTTCAAGCTTTTATAAAAGAGCTTTGAGAAAATATAAATATTTTGGTTTTAAAAAATTATTTTTTTTGCATGAACTATTTAAATTTTAATAATTAACTAAAAGGTGTAGGGTATGCCAAAAGTAAAGGTAAAACTTTTAAACCATTTTTATCTTTAATATTTAAAATAGTTTTTTAAACAGATGCAGCATTAAAAAGAAATGAAACGATAATACATTAAAATGCTAGTTAAGAGAAGCAAAAATTGTTAAATTAAGATTGCTAATGAGCATCAGTTTTTCTAAAGTTTTTGTCTAAATGGTTACTATGCTATGTTGTATTTTAAAAGTTGCACAAATGTATAATGTAAATACCCTAAATTTTCATTTATCTTAATAAAGACAATTATTTAGAGAATTCATAATACAAAGCATTTACCATAATACATGACTTCTTTTTTATATATTTCTTTTTGTTTCAACTTATTTACAAGTATATAGCTTCTAAGTATATAACCAGATTTTTAAAATGCATTTTTTGTAAAAAGTATTGTATAATTTCCGCATAATGGAAATTATATAAATATGGAAAACTGTATCAGATTCCAAAATCACACACGTGCGGAAATTTAATTATTTAACTAATTATAATATTTGTTATGCGCTTTGAAAACTATTCTATGACTTTTAAGGTTTGACTTTATTGTACGTAGTAACACTGTTTTCGTAAATGACTTTTTGAAAATCTAATGTTTTTAACTAGTTAAGTTTATTTTTGCACATCTTATTTATTTTTCTTTGTTGTTTTAAGTAAAAATATTCACACTTAATAAGTAGAATGTTTTGTTACAAAATACATTACTGCAATTTGATATTAAACACTTTGAAAGTAGCAGTACTTTAAAGTAAGGATTAAAACAACCACATTTTTCTATATAACAGAATTTTTAGAATTTTATAGTTATAACTTTATCCAAGATACAACTGCAGAAGTAATACTTACTTCTTTTCAATAAGAATACTTAAATAATAGCAAAAATTTTAAAATCTCAATCTTTGAAAGGTTGAAAATTCATAGTGATATTTTCTGCAAATGAAGAACTATTTTTCACAGTAAAAAATATAATTTTTAGCATTCGAACCTATAGCAATAACAAAATTAAAAAAAATTGAATAATTTAATAAACTTCAATAAATTATAATATTTCTAAATAATAAAATATATACCAAGATTTTAAATTTCAGAACATTGATATTTGATACATAGATACTGCAAAGCATAGTAAATTTATGCGTCAATGTTAGACTTAGAACATAAAATAATTATTTATTTATTTTTTCCCTCCTAAATTTCAGAATTCTTTAACACAGTGAAACCTTCACGAAAAACCATCTCTATGTATGGACTATTTAAGATCACTTTTGGGATGCATGGAATTTTTTTCATAGACTTTGTGTTGAAGAAAACCTTTAGGAGAGACCATCATAACATCTCTCAGTGACTGGACAATTCTTTGCACAAATGCGGAGAAGGTCAAATATGGAAATAAGAAAAAATATAAAAATAAAAAATAAAAACAAAGCAAATAACGAGATTCAAATGCATTCAAAATATTTGTGTGAGGCTCTTATTTAGAGAGCTCTTTTTGAAGATCTATGAAAGAGATCCCCTGCAGAGAGGATGGCTCCCCCACTTCGGTAGCCCAACGACCTGCACGCGAAGTCGAGCACTTTATGGTAGAACAGTTTAACGAGGACCAAAACCGCACACCCTCGGTCCCTACACAGACTGATCCAAGTGGTCACCCACTCGCACACTGACCGTAGCCAGTGATGCTTGACTTCGGTGATCTGCTGGGAACTGTGTCTTAATGATCAGTCCACTGCGGGACTAAAAACGATGCTATCAATGATTTACTTTTAAGAGTTGAAAGTCATTTTAGAAAAAAACTAAGCATCTTAAACAAACATTAAAGCTAACTAATTTTTATGATAAAAAATTAAATGCGAACTGAATCAAAAAACATAATTGCTTTTATTTAAAATAGTTCTATCAGTAATTAAAATAGCACAATCAGTAAATTTGTTTTTACGAGCAATTAAATCAGTAGAGATTATTTTTATTGATTCTAAAGTTTATTCATGGATCCAGTTTTCATGACGACAATACAAAATTAAAATTGCTAGTGAAAAATCATGTATCTTTGACAACATTTTGAAATCAATGGAGGTAACCATTAAGAACGACCAACCTCCATTAACGACCATTTTACTTTGGAACAGAGAGCGGTCGCTCTTGAGAGGTTTCACTGTAAATTAATATATATCATTGAAAACATTCAAATTTTTAAGAAAAAAACAAAACAAAAAAAAAAAAATAAATAAAAATGAATAAAAAACAATAAGCAAAAACTAACACAAATAACAAAAAAGTCTTTAAAAAAAGGTTAAGGAAACGATTTCTGAAGTTCTAAACGTTGTCAACTTTTAATTCACAGATTAAGTGGGTGTAACATAAGCACCTCTGATAACCGCTTCCATAACATCTTTGTTAATCAAACTAAAGCGATATTGTTAGTAGCATAAAACTGGAGCAGCTATTACTTCCTACATACTTTACAGCAATAATAAATTTTTACTGCAATAGTTAAATGCATCTTCATTATTCACTTACCATGTCAACTATTTCATGATTTTTACTAAATTTCTCTATATTTTCTAAATGTAAAAAATAGTTGCTATTTCATCATAATTAGTTCAGAAACATAAAACAACAAATGAAACAGATAATTAAATTACACTGACCTAAAACACTCACTTCAAAATGTCGGGCACTTGATCCAACTTTATTCATTGCAATACATGAATAAGATCCAGCATCAAATTCCTGGGCATCACTTATTTGCAAAACACTTTTATCATCATTCAATTTTAAGCCAGGCTTGAATACAGATAGAAGCTGCTCATTTTTTCGCCAAGCATACTGAAACAAATTTTATTTATTGCTTGACATTTTCATATGATAAAAGTTAAATTTATTCTTCCTAGTAATATCGAAGCAGTTGCACAGGCCTCATTTATAATGCAATAAACTTTTAATTTAACAATTCTGTTTGAAGTCATAGAATATTTAGGTACATTCATTTACAGTAACTTACATACAAGGAAGGGAGTAAATTAATCTACATAACAAGCAAAAAAATATAAAAGCATAAAAAAATATAAAAATCTTGAGTGAGGAATAATATAAATACTTCGTAATACATACAATAATAAAAGCTTTATTATCTTCTTCTGAATATCATTTAAGTTTAAAAAAATCCACTATGCAAAAAAGTAAGCAATGCATACATCAAAAAAATGCAATATAGAATAAAAGGAAAAAGTAAGCAAGAAAATACAAATGTAATTTCAAAAAACTAAAAGACTTCAATCATATTTCTATTCTTTTAATATATAATTAATTTTATGAATATTAGTTCATAAACTATATTTCCCAGCATCTTTTTTCTCCCTTTTCTTTTTCTACCTTTTCTTTAGCAGCATTATACTTTATTTTATCCTGAATTCCAAATTTTAATACAATCCTTAAACTAAACATTTTCTGAAATAAATGTTTTCAAAAAAGTGATGATCCTTTTACAGCAAATTCTATCAACCAATAAAGCGATTCTTTCAATCAATAACCTTGAATTTCAATACATTTTATTAATTAACATTTACAAAAAATTAACAAATTAATGTGGTGAATAAATTTATCACGGAAAATAAGTAGATATTATATTTTACACCATTACACAAATAGATATTGTGTAATTATAAATTAATAAAAAACACAACTGTTTTAAATGATGAATGATTCATTTTAAATGATGTAAGCAAACTCACCATTGGTTCAGGAAAGCCCTTGGCTGAACAATCTAGGAGAACAGAGTTATTTTTCACAACAGTTAAATCTTGGTCAGAGGGATTTTTGAAGCTTGGTGGAGCTAGGAAGTCATTTCATTACATTATTATTATTAATTAAACAATTAAAGTAAGTCTTGTTTGAAAAGTACATATTCTTTTTATCAACAGAAAATTTTTGATAGCTGAAAATAACTCAAATATAGAAATGCAAAACATAAATACTATGCTTATTTAAAAAATAATTTAAGAAAGAAAAATTGCTTTTTCAGTTTCATTTGCTTTTAAAACATGTACTAGAGTACACATGCTATTTTGCTATTATACTTTGTAAGTGTAAGAGGTGTTTTTTAAAGTTATCCAAACATCCAGATCTTTATTTATCTGGATGACATTCGTCCCGAACTGTCCAGATAATCAGCATTGTGCTGTATACATACATGTTTTTGGAAAAATCATTCAAGCTTATTAATAACATTTTCAGGGTGCATAGCCAAATTATTCAACAAAAACTAAACACTTTTCAAGCACTCAAAAAAGATTCTTAAGCACTTTAAAAAAAAATATCATAACTAAGCAGGGATGGAAAGTTTTTGATAATAGACGGTTTTATCTTGTTTTAACCGTCATGTCAAAAAAAATTGTTTTGGCATTGTTTTTGACAAATATGGCATTTTTGACAATTGCCAAAAATCATGAAATTTTGAATCATGTAAAACGAATGGCGTTTTCATATGCTACGGACTGACAATATGCCAAAATAGATTGGGGTTGAATTAATTATGAAAACGTTGAATAGAACAATGTGAACTGAGTCTTTTTGCATAATTTGAAGGGAAAATCAACATAGTAACGAAAAAATTTTGAAAAGGGGAAAATTAAGCACTTTTTAAAAACATCCAATAAAAAAAGCACCTTTAAGGGCTTTTAAAAAATGAAAATAAGCACCTTTAAGCACTTTTTAAAAACGCTATGCACCCTGCATTTTATTTTTAATAAAGATATAAAAAATAGCAAAAATTATTTATTAGCAATCACTAAAAAAATTTTAATTATCAAAAATTATTAAAATTTTTATAAAAACTATAAAAATTATTCAGATTTTCTTATAAACCAATATCAAATAACCCTGAGTTACTTTTTTTTTCTAAAAGTTACACACACATAAAACATGCAGAAGTATATCTTACAAATAAAGGTTACATGAACTATAACAAAGAAATAAATTCTGTCATACCTGAGACACTTAATCTGAACGTGTTAGAGGTCTCTCCAGCAATGTTCTTGGCGACACAAGTATATTCTCCATTATCAGATATGGTGACATTTACAAATTCAAGTTTCTGATTCTTGTCTTTAATGACAAAATTATGTCCAACAGGTGGTAAGAACACGCTATTTTTAAGCCAGGTGATGTCAGGAAAGGGCAGTGCCGAAGAGGAACAGTCCAAAGTCACAGGCAAACCAGATATAATTTCAAGATTAGAATCTTTAGCTGAACTTGCAATCAAAGCTGGAGGAGCTTAAAATAATTAACAAGAATATTTTATTAAAAATATGTTCATGAATGAGTACTAAACTAAGAATGAATAATGACCATGTAGATATTTGTTTCAGCACAAGTTGTTGAGGACAGGAAAGCTTTGTTCTATGAGTCTTAAAAGCATATTAAATGTCAAACTCAATTAGTAAAACTAATAGTTTGGGAATAAACTAGCCAAAGATTTAAATATATCAGTATCATATTTCTTTTCTCAAAGCAATTTGATTAGAAATTTGTTTCAAAATTGAAAATCTAATGTAAAAGAAATCTTTCAAAAACATTTAATGACCTTTTCAAAATCTTTAACCAAATTTTACTTACAACTAAATTTTTTATGTGTCACTCAGCCAATTCAACCAAGCTATATTTAATTATAAATATTTACTGCCCATGCATATTATACAGAAAACTTGAATTGATGTAAGTTTTTATAAACAAAATTAAAGCTTGCTAAAAACCAACTTACCATAAACAGTTAGATTAAAAATTTTAACATCAAATCCAGCAATATTTTGAGCAGTGCAAGTATAGATTCCAGCATCTGATTCTTGAACAAAAGGAATGTGAAGGATGTTGTTTTGAATATGATGAACTGAAAAAAATACATTAAAAAAATTATCAAAAAAATAATGTTAAGGTGTTAATGGATTGAATTAAATGTACAATTTAACAGTATAAGAACTCAATATAGCTAAACCATTGAAATAACTTTTAAACTTCAAATATGTGTCCTATAAGTAGAAAAAAACAACCTCAAATTGGACTAAATTTAGAAGTTAAACCTGTTTGATCACATCCTGAAATATTAATTGCAATTATAGTTATTCTAGTAAAAACATCTGTAATTTTAATTTTTTCATGAGTTGATTTAGAAGTTTCGTAATAAAAGAAGTTTGTAACATTAAAAACTGACATTTTAAAAACAATCAGTGCATTAATAACATTATATTTTAGAATCAATAATTGCTTGGCTATGCATAGATTGTGAGCCGCGATGACTCAGTGGTAAAGGCACTGAACTGTCACTGTGAAGAGCTGCAGGCATGAAACCCACTCAGCTTCAGATCGATGAGTACCAGTCTGTCTGGGAAGTAATGGCGGTCTGTGCGCAGTGCTAACTACATTGCCACAATCGTACAGTTGGGCATGAAATTGTGGAGCCTTAACCTCTATGACCCTCCCTGGCTCACAATGGCCTGTTGCAAGAATGCTCTACTGCATAAATTGTACATAATCCGGAGTAATAAGTTATAAGTAAAAAAAAATTCAACTTTGCAAAACAAATTAGTAAAAGATAACAGCTGAATTCATAAACAAAAACAAATTTCTATTTTAATAAATGATATTTTAACTTATTTGAAGAGAAAAAAAAACATATTTTATAGTGTACAAAAATTTCTTTGACACATGACTTTTATTAAAATTTTAAATCATTGCTAGCATAGCTTAAAATTAAATAATATTGAAACAATACCAAAATAGTTCACAGAGTACAAATTTATTATATTTTTAATAATTTATCCCACACGTAATATTTAATTATAGGTAACTAAAATAAAAACAATAAGTTTTTCTTAAAAAAAATAATAAAAATATACAAAAACTATATGCTCACCAGCAGCTTTGTTTCATGTAAAAACAAGTAAGTTGCAAGTGGCAAGTAATTAACATTTTATGTAAATATCAGAATTTAAAAATACTAACAAGCCTAAAAAAATGCATACCCCACAGATACCATTAGGGTTAACTGATGAACACCAGCTAATTAGATAAATCATAAATTTTAAATCTAAAGTCATTAGTTTGAAACCTATTTTTAATATGTACAAACAAAAGACAAAATTTTAGTAAAGTGGAAAAAAAAACAATATTTCCATAGTACCTCGAGTATTTTTAGATTCACTCCAAAGTATTTGTGGAATAGGATGACCAGAAGCATAACATTTAATGTCCAGTTTGTCACTAACAACAGCGGTTATAAAAGAAGGAGATGAAGTTGATTCATCAATTTTAGGAGGATCTGCATTAATAAAAGATATTTACATAATTACTAGAAATTTTACATTATAGATCAGGTTAAATCATAAATGCTCAAAATTTTATTAAAAAGAGAGTAAGCTTATACAGGGAGATTCTGCAATCAATGCACAAACTAGGAGGGGAAGTTAAGTGTACTCCAATTGTATATTTTGTTCAGGAATTTCGGGTCTAAAAGTACAATCACAAAAAATGACACAGGAGAAAAAATGGGTTTATTTACAAAAACAATGCAAAATGCTTCTTTGCAGCAATACAGTATCTACAATAAATTTATCCAGTTTTGATTTTTATTTATTGGGGTATCTAAAGGACATCATTTACGAGGCTCTCATTGACTCACAGGAGGACCTCTTTGCCGGATTATCCATTGCTACCGCAAAGCGTGGATAATGCCAGGTATTTTTCAATGTGTTAGCCAATCCTTTTGTTGATGTTTACAAGCACATATTACCGTTGATGGTCGCAATTCTAAACAGTTATTAAGAATACTGTATAGCTGCAAGAAGCACTCTGCATTTATTTTTGTAACTAAACACATTTTTCTCCCTTAAAATTTTTTTTTTTGTGTTTGTGCCTTAACACTCCATTTTATACCCTAATATTCTTATTAAAAAATACATGTTTTAGTACACTTAACCATATCTTTTAATTTGCCTATTGATCGCAAAATGACCTAAAATGCAAGATATATTAAAATTGTGGGTTAAAGTTAATACAAGAAATTAAACACATTTCTAGTATAAATTAATAGCTTTTTCACAGAGGATAACTTAGGAAAATTTGGAGTTTGAGCTTTAAATTAAAGAGAAGAGCCTAAATTATTATAAATAGTTAGAACTGTCCTGCATGAAAATAGGTACACAACGTTTTAAGAAAGCAGACTTTGAGTTTAATGACTCAATCTAATAAAACAAAACTAATGAAAGAGAAAAAAAATGTAGCTACAAAATTCAAATTTATAAGATTTTTTTCTAATAATAATAATTTGATCAATCTTGGAAAATAATTTTGCTCTAAATTAAGGAAAAATACATAAATTATCAGAAGTGTCTAGCCTTAAAATGGGCATACAATATTTTAAGAAAGTTAATTTAGGAAGGGTTCAACAACTCAATTCATTAAAACAAAATTAAAGAAAGAGGAAAATAATCTAGTCACAAGATTTAAATGTACAAGATTTCATTCCAAATAATATTTTTAAAAAAATTAAAACTAATTTACCATGAATAGTCACAACCGTTCTGGCTACATGTGATCCCACAATGTTTTCAGCGATGCACTGGTATTCCCCTTCATCAGAAATATCTGCATTAATAATAGAGAGGTTTGCGTGTTGAACTACAGCTGAATTCGATTGTATATATGCACCACTTTTCTTCCAAACCACACTAGGTTCAGGATGACCAGAAGTTTCACAGAAAATTGAAATATTCTGGCGTATAATACCAATAATAAGAGGAGAAGGTAGTATTTTGGCAAAAGGTGGAACTGAAATAAGAAATAAGTGACATTTTCCAAAAAATGTTTTGATTGAAAAACTTTAAATGCAAAAGGAATAAAGTACAAACCATTAACATTTAATGTTAGTTCGATTTTTGCTTCACCAACTTCATTCATAGCTTTACAAGTATAGACATCAGAATCTGAGGATGATGCTTTTAAAAGTAGGCTTCCATTGTACATCATATATTTGTCCAAATCATCCCGATGTTTCTGGCTAGTTCGAGTCCATTTAATATGTGCAGGAGGTTTAGCATGAGAACTGCAGGGTAATAAAACCATGTCTCCATCAGTGGCATTATACACAGCACTAGGTTGTAGTATTTTTGGAGGAACTTTAAAAAAAATAACAAAAATGGATAAATTTAAAGAGATTCTAAAAAAAAATTTGCTTAATATGTTACATAATTTATTAGAATATACTTTTACATGACTTTGACTTTATAATCTTTCATGTGATTTTTAAGTTTTCATTCCCTACGAACTCAAACAGGGTATTTTTATAATTAAATTCATTTTACCTCATCACTGGCACTAAACAGCTGATCCAATTAGCAGATATAAAACTTTGAATTTATTATCATGTTGTAGTTGTTTGTAGTTATCATGTTGTAGTTGATTTTGTACCAAAACAAAAAGGTACACTGGCGATTATGACATACTGATGCAAGATAAGCGGTGAACATAATAATCCAACAAAAATAATCTCAACACTAACTTATTTTACACTCAACTCAAATAAACAAGGGAGCCTCTGGTATAAAGTATCAGTATAAATTTGTTTCGAAAATGCCCTTTTTGGTTATACGAACCATCATTTGGTTTATATGCATACCAAATGTCAATAGCAATAAACAATATATCCGGATGTCGCTATATCTCCTTGCAGGCAATTAAAAATTAATCCTGATATCAGATGTACAACTTAAAAAGATTCAAACACATTCACTGTCAATCTCATGCCACTGCCATTCTAGTGATTACCATCAGTAATGCAAGATTGGCAGTGAACACGTTAAGGATATTATTTTGAACCCAATTCAAATAAACAAGGGAATTCCAATGTAAAGTATCAATACAAATGTTTTTTGCAAATGATTTTTTTTTTGTTGGTTATTTGAATCAACATTTGCTTTACATGTAGAGGATGTTTACACGCGTCAGCACTCTAAAGTTTTAATTTAGAATTTCTACCATGCACTAATGATATTTTATATCAATATTTGGTTGACTGCACAAGTTGAAGATTCTATAGAAAGTCAGTCGCCAAAATATTAGTCCTCTGTACCAAATAGTCAAAGTACAAAAGGATACTAGGGTACCTCAGGGTCTTGAAACTTGTTTTTACTTAGGGAAAACAAACCTCATGAGAGGGGAAGGGCTTAAGTACCAGTACTATATATAAAAAAACATAACTTATTAGCAAACAACAATCACTAACATGCTTAAACATAAACTGAAGCATAGGAAAAGCTCTCAAATGTAAGTAAATTTACATGCTTAGAATATTTGATAGAATAATAAAATATTTTGATAAATTACATAAACAAATAGTTACACATTAACATGAGGATAACATAACATAAGGACCAGATATTCTTTTTATTAACACAAAATAATGATTAATGCACACACAATATATTTACCTTTGACTGACACTTTAAAAACTTCATCAGATGTACCAACAATATTAGTAGCAGAACAAACATATTCTCCATCATTTCTTTCAGCAACATTCAATATTTTTAAGCTCTGATTTTCGTCTATAAAATACTCATGATCAGAAATGAGCTGTATCTTATCTTTGAACCAAATGACAGCAGGTTGTGGGTCACCCTTAACTTTGCATGGTAAGGTAATTGTTGAGCCTTCAACAGCTTCAAATTCTTGGTTAGTTGATGATATTACAGGGTGATCTAAGGATCAACAGAATAGATTAGAACAGAATCGATAGTAGATAAAAAAGAATATATACTACTTTGGCATTGATTCAAATTTAATTAAATTATAATGCAGCGGAGTTCTGATAATTTCAGTCTCAATGACTTAATTCAGTTTATAATGAGTAGATAATTATGCATTTGATGGAAGAACATAAGAGTCTTCTTCCCGGATCAGTAATTAACATTGATAAAAATCTATTGTTCAATTTTATGCAAAAAATTATAGCCCATGAGAGCATATAAAACAATGTTGTGATGTAATCAATACACTAGGTTCAAGCACCAAAGTTAGCGACCTTGAGAACCTGTAAACTTCTATGAATATTCAACATATTCTCTGTAATCGTCTTCCTGAAGTATAACGAACTGAACTGAATTTCAAATGAGAATGAAATGCATATGTTACGGAGAAACACCGAAATCTGGAGAATGTCGACATTCACCGAGTCGCTTGGTGTATGTCCGAAATATTTGCTAAATACCCTTATTTCTGACTCTCACCAGTGAATGTCAACAATCACATAGTCGCTTTGGTGAATGTCCGAAATATCTGTTATATCCAATTTTATATTAATTTATTCGTTAATATTGTTATATTTATTTGATATATTTATATTTATTCTATATTTTAATACTTACTGACGATAGATTAGAAGAAACATCACTGTTTGGAGTATTGGGCAAATAAATACCGGGCAATGGCACTTGACCTTAAGAAAACAGTGTAGGGTATACCGGGCAGTGGCACTTAACCTTAAAAAAGCATCAGTGTAGGGTATACTGGGCAGTGGCACTTAACCTTAAAAGAACATCAGTGTAGGGTATACCGGGCAGTGGCACTTAACCTTAAAAAACATCAGTGTAGGGTTTAAATATCGAATAAATGTAATTATATCCACGAATAAATTCATATCAAATCGAATGTAATAAATATTTCGGACATTCACCAAAGCATATCTGTGAATGTCGACAAACATCGGTGAGGGTCCGAATGTACAAGAATGTAATGAAATATTCGACGTATTTGGTGTTTGTCGACATTGACCGGTGAAAGTCAACAACCACCGATTTCGGTCTTTCGCCGAGACATATATATACCATCATAAAATTTTGTTCTTTCTCTCTTTTGTGCTTTGCTTTATATCTATTCTTTTGTTCTATGTGTTTGATTATAATCCTGGATGCTTTTAATTTAGTTGTTAAAATGTTATTAAAGTTATGTTTCAATTTCACATTTTTCCTTTATTATCTTTGACGATTGACCTATCTAAAATGCAGAATTTAATACACGCAACTTATATTGCCAAAATGTAATTACTCGAAAGCACACTTATTGCAAGATTGTGCAACCAATCTTATGCCACCAAAAGAACTATGCTATAACTATGAGAAACAATTGCATCAAAGTAAAATTGGTAACAACTAAATTGGAGCTGCAATGGCACAGTGGTTAAGGCACTGAGCAGTTATTGTGAAGGATTAGGATTCTATCTTCAGTGATTGTTTAACCCTTTTGGCTCACTGGGACATATATGTCCCTCAGATGAAAACACCACTGGGACATGTGTGTTGAGTCTAAAAAAACCCGGTGAGACACATTTGTTTCAGCTTCCCCAATTGCCTATATAGTTAATTTTTTAATTAATTTTGGCAAAATATTGTTATTTTTACTTTATTTAATCTATTAAAGTTGTAATTTGTCTTTTTATTTGAAAATAAAAAACTAGTCTTAAAAGGGTTACAGCAAACCTAGCTTCAGATTCATGGATACCAGCTAGTTGTGAAAGTAAAGGCAGTCAGTGATTAATACTGAACACATGACATGGTTAATCTTAAAATTGTACATCCTTAACCACCATGACTTCCTTGATAAGTAACTTTTGTGGGAGACTTTTACAGTACTTATTCTGATCATGCACAAAAAATCCAAAACATTGTATTATATTTCTAATGCTTAAACAAAACTAAATATTTATTGTGTGAATTTGAAAGTCTACTGATGTAAATTTTGTATTTATGCATGCAATTTGCCTTTATATATTTTGAATATAAATTGGAGAATCAAAAAAGAGGGATATATTAGCCTTATCAAAATGAGACTTTTCCTTAATAGTATAATATTTTCAAAAAATTATTAGCTTAGACAATTTTAGTTTAATTTACAGCAATTAAATAAAAAAACAATTGTGTCAGGATTATAGAAGTTAAGTACATATTTGAAATAAGAACTTACATAAAACGTTAACATAGGTGGTTTCTGAAGCATTACCACCAATGTTTGAAGATAAACATGTATAATTAGCTTCATGTATTTCATCTGCATATAAAAATTCTAATTTAGTATAATTTATTTCAATTCCAAAACCAGGCTTAATGGGTTCTCCATTTTTAAACCACTCCATATTTGGTTTTGGATGGCCATCGAGTACAATACAGGATATAGAACGCTTTTCTCCCTTTGGAATTTCTATAAGTTCAGGAAGAGGAGACAATATGGGTGCTTCTAAAATAAATATAATAAATATAAATGTAGAGAATCACAATCACTTTGGAATTAATGCTATTAATTACACAAAAATTTTAAATTACACAACAACAAAATCATTGTATGTATTGAATAAATATTATGTAAAATAAGTAATAGAAATAAAAATTATAGTGTAAATCTTAATTAAACCAAAAATGGTGCAGTATAATAATTGATGAAGGAAGCTAATGTATCAAAAGTGGATTAAATTATGTGGGATAAAGAACACTTAAAATATATTTAAATAAATTCTTCAAAATATAGGTAAATAAAATAAAAATTATTGGAAAGATGTGAAATACAAAACAAAAGGAACTGAATACATAGCAAAATTAAATGCATGACATGAAGTATAAAACTTTACACAAAAAATCAATTTACAAGGTAATGCAGACAGAAAATGGCAAAAAAACAACTGGTTAAAATTAACATAGTGTTTTACATGGAATAAAGGATAGATTGATCAGTTATTTGAATAATTTAAAGACTAAAACTTATACGAAGAAAAAATGAAAACTGTAAATGTAAATTATAGTGTCTTTAAAAACATCCTAAACAAAAAAAGGTAAAGATCATTATAATAATTCAAGTTAAAATACAATAGTTTAAAACTACTTACTTATTCCAGTCAACTTGACACTAACCATTTGCTCTTCAATTCCAAATTTATTCTCAGCTCTACATATGAAATTATCAGCAATAGATGGATCAGCATCTAATAAAGTTAACTTTTAATTAAATTCAAATAACTAATTAAAAGTTAACTTTGTTACTAATAATTAATTAATTAAAAGTTTAAATAATTAATACTTTAAATCAATCATTAATTTAATAAATTAAATTAAGTTAGCTAAAAGAAATTATAAAAATATAATTAATAATGGAATAAAGAATATTCTTATTAGCAATGCATTTGTAAACATATTTTTAGAATAAATAGTGCATAACTTGAGATGGCGTTAAAATGAAAAATATTTTTCGCCTCCTTAAGTTTTAAGAGAGTTTACAATTATTACAATTTAAGAAATCAATTTAAAAGGAATTATATTTTAAATAAATATAGTATTTTTCAACCATAACTTTTTAATCAAGAAATGTATGTATAAAAAATCCTGCCAAATTGATATATATTTCTTGTTTAACTTTTGTAATAACTTCTCCAAGGTCAATTTTCCTTTATTTTGGAATAAAAAATTATACTTTTTCTCAGTGATTTATACAGTTAACTGCATTAACACAAAAAGAGTATGAAAACAGTCAACCAACTTAGTTAATTTATAATAGTCAATAACTAATTATAAGATTGTATGAATTTTCAATTATTTAACATATTTAATTGAAAGTTCACATAATCATTTCATTCAGCTTGCAATAATAATTAATAAAAATTTAATAACTTTTAAAAGCACTGTTGCTTGATGATTTTATCTAATACTTCAATTAAGCAAATACATCTTTAAAAAGCCTGATTTAAATTTTTTAAAAACAATAAAACCTAGAGCTACACACTAAAAATTTAAATTTACTTCTTAAAATTTTTAGCATCCATAAACTTTTTTAATAAAAAGGAGTCTAAAGTATTTTGTATCAAATTTTACAAACTAATATTTAGCAACCATACATTCATCAATATATGGATGTCAATATGTATTACAGTTAATAAATTTGATTTTAGAGCGATTTCCAGCTAATATATTTAGGTACAACTTTAGTTAAATTTTTAAAAACATTAATAACAATAATTTAAATTAGCAACAAGAATAACTTACCTACAATAACAAGATTACCCTCTGATGTAACAGATATTTTAGAATGGGACCTAATTTCACTTCCATCTGTAAAAAACCACTTTATAATCGGTATAGGAGCACCAGTTGCAATACAAGGGATGGTAACATTTTTTAGAACTTCCACAGAGGTTATGCTGGGTAGTTTGATCAAGGAAGGCTTTGCTGGTAAATAAAAACAAACATTTTATTAAATTCCACACAGTTGATAAACTATTCATTTTTTACACGGCTATAATAGATTTTAATATTGCATTTAACAAAGAGTGGCAAATTTCTTGTTAATATTTATTACAGACCAAACACTTAAATAAAATTTATCTCAAAATTTTAAATGTAAGACGAAGAATCATGCCGGATAAAACGGGCATAATTAAATTAATTCCTTAGCTATTTTTAATAAGTTATGCAAAAAAATGAATTGCAAAATAATAAGAAATAAAAATAAATAAATAAGTTAGTAAATTGAAGATAATCAGTAAATAAGATACAGTTTCATGTCCTGTACAAAAAGAATTTACCACAATCAATATTAGTTTTTTAAAAAAAACAGGTGTTAATGTTATGATTTTTGCATAGATACAAAGTTCTAACCATAAAAGTCGAAAGCATGACAACAGTAGTGAAAATAATTCACTAGAAAGAGCAGCCAACAAAGCAAAATTAAAAATATACAATGTATTTGTTAATTACGATACATATTGCACTTTATCCCACTCCAATTTTCGTTATTTTTTTTCAGCTAATAAAATATTTTAATGTTAAATAAGCACTTAAATTGAATCCATAAAAATAATATGCTTTTAAATTATTTATTACAGTATTAAATTCCATGTTGAATGACAAAATAAACTTTACAGCCTTGTATTTTTCAATGAACATGCATTGTATTATTTGTGTCAAGGGGAAAAAAACGTGCAATCACTAATATTAAAATATAAACAAATTTATATTTGCTTATAAAAATGAGTTAAAATATTCTTAACTTTTAACAAATTTTAATCAACTTTTAATGTAAAATAAATGACACGTCAATAAGTATCTGGACATGTCTATTTTTTAATGATATTTTTAAAACTGGTAAACAATTCTATAAACAGAAAATTTTTATTGTTACATAATTTCATCTATTAACTTTTGTTTCTGAACAATAACATTGTAGAATTTTTTTTGGAGCTCAAATTTCGTTTACACAGCACTGCTTTGTAAATTTTGAAATAGTTGAAGACTAACATAAACATATTTTCAATACTTAAATGTAGAATTTCACTTCATTATTAAATTAAAAGTACCTGCAATCTAATTTTTAACACAATGAAATACTTAAAATAATATTACTTACATCCAACATTTAAGTACATTGTTTCATTTGCGCTTCCAGCTTCATTTTCAGCAAGACAAGTATATTGTCCAGCATCTGTTTCTTGAACATCATAAATCAGCAAAGTTCCATCAGGAGATATCTGTATGTATGAGAGAGGTTGAATTTCTGTAGCCCCTCTGAACCATCTTACTTTAGGATCAGGCAAACCTTCAGCAATGCATCTTAGATTTGCTTGGTCTCCATTTCTGACTATGAGTTCCTTATCACGTATGCTAATTGATGGAGCCTCTAACAGAAAACATACAATTACTGCTATGAAGTTATTTTTGAAACACATTTTTTCAATGCTGCAAAACCTCCTAAATCTTTCTGAGGTCTAGCTTTCTTAGATTTGTTTTGAATTTGTCTTCCAAAATAAGTCAATTTTGCATCATATATAATGTTTAATATATTTTGGTGAATTCATTCTTTCCAAATACTCTTATTTAAAATAACTCTAATAGTCAGGGGCAGATTACTCATTAGGCCATGGCCTGGCACCCCAAATGATTAGGGGCCCCCTTAAAAATTTTTTTTGATAATAAATTTTAAAAAATTAAGAAAAACAATGATTTTTTAAAAAAAATCAATTTCAAATATATATTAATAAAATACGATAATTTTTTTAGTTCTAATTTAACAAAATAAAGTAAAATTTTATTTATTATTATTTATTTTAATTTTAAATATGCTTTCTTAAATAAAAAGATATATAAATACTTTTATATTTGAATAAATATACGACAAAAAAATTTAATCTAAGGGCCCCAAAAATTTGAATGGCCTAGGGCCCCGTGTATGCTTAATCCGCCCCTGCTAATAGTCCATAATTTACTTATAACTTGGCTGGTTAAGTAGAAATTTAGTGATAAAAAACATGGGTCATATATTGTAAAAGTGAAGTATCACCTTGCGAATGAATTTTGAAATAAGAAGTTATTAGAAATTAAAATGTGGAAGATAAATAGAAGTATTCAGTCAATGTTATCTTTTATTGGGTTTTAATTACTGCACAGTTGCTTCACTAAAGTAGTTTCATTTCATTTCATAACTGGTGTTGAAAGGCTGACCCAATTCTGAATTTCTGACTTGCAATGTTCAACTACGCAGCCTTGTAATTCTGAGCCCAACTCAGAAGACAAGGGAGCTCCTAGATCAAGCATAGGGAGAAACTAGCCTTCACAAAGGACATTTTAATGGAACTGACCCCCATTTGTGGACGGAGAGGAATACCACACAACCCACAAATTGTGTCAACCACTAAGGATATTTTACATCAGCACTGTGGTCGGTGTGAGCCAGGAACAGAATTTGGATCCACCAGTCAGCACTGGAGCTCAAACTTGGATCACTTCAATGGGAGGCTCTATCCCCTGAGATATCATGGCTCAAGTATGCAGTGAAAAATATTATTAACTGTGATACAATTGAGCAAAAAATGGAGAAAATTTAAAAATATGGAGATACATTATTTTTACAATGAATGGCACATACTTACAAAAGATATATCTTTAAACTAATAATTTTTTTATCGACAAAAAAAAACATTAAGAATAAACAATTTAATTTCTTAACAGCTTATACAGATTTGTCTTTCGAAAGAATAAAGAAAAAATGGTAATAAATAAATTTTATGCTGTCTTAAAATTTTCGAATGTATTTTACAGATCATTGAAATAAATTTTAATGACAACTTTATTCTTAAATTTAGTCTTTAGCTATCTAAGTGCTACATTTTATTTTAACAAGATAGAGACATGAAAGATTCAAAGTTATTGTTATTAAAGATTAAGAGTTAGTACTAAGAGTTATACAACATAAAAAAAGATATGTTATTACAGCCATTAAAATAATCCTTATGAAAATAATTTGATTGCGATAAAATAAAAACATTAAAATAAATTATTATTCCTAAAGTTTCTAGCTATACTAAATTAAAACTAAGAAACTGATGTCACGCTAATTTCTAAAAACTATTAACAAATTAAGTTTTCATAAACTATTTCAGAATTTTCATTTAAAAAAAACCACAAAACATTGTGCACACCTATATAGTTCAAATTCACGCTCGCAACTTTATTTCCAGCCGGATTTGTCCCAATGCAGTCATATCTCCCTTCATCTTTTGCATCTGCAGAGTGAATCAATAAATTATTTCCTGAAATTTCACTTCGACCAGATATAAAATTTTGATTATGTATGGGACTCCAGATCCATCTTATAGTAGGAAGAGGGAATCCTTTAGCATCACATGTTATATTGATAACATCTCCATGTTTGAAATTTTTTGTAGCTGGCATAACAGATACAACAGGTGGATCTATAAATAAATGAGATTATGTCATGAATTTTATCTTAGAGGCTCAATTTGAGAACAACGAATGCCAAAGTCCAAAATGTTGGGAGCTAAGTTTTTTAAATTCCATTAAAAAAGATTGCAATAACTATTTTGGTGTTTATAAAAAGACTTTAACATGACAAAAACCAATTTTTAGTTACTTATTAAAGATTTGAATTAGGCTGGCTTTGTTGACAAAGGTTATGTCTTTTTTTTAGTTGTTAAACAATTATAAACCTAAAAAATTTAGCTATAAAACTGTTAAACAAAAATTAAAATAAATGAAACATTTTGTATAACAATGACTGTTCTTAATTAAGTCACTCAAAATTATGCAAAAGGTAAATAAATGCTTTTATTATAAATACCTTTACAAGTCTGTAAGAATTACAGAAAGTTTTCATACAACCAAAATATTTAAGTCATTAATTAATGATGCGGATAAGATAACAAGTTAAATGCATTTAAGTTAAATTTAGAGCAGAAAATATAAACAGACTTAGCAAATACAAATTTACCACTTTTTTAAACTGAGTTTCTCATAAACAATTTTTAATTTATTCGAAGTATAGTAAGGAAAGAAGCAATATTTATGATAACTCTATAGAGTAAGAATCTTGACTTTCACAAGCATCATTTAACAGTAAGAGTAAGTTATTTTCTATGATTATGATAACCATTTAATTTTTGTTAATCGATTTTTAAACTTTTCTCTGTGTTGGTAAAATTTATTTTACAAGTGGTTACTTCTAAGATTGCTAATTCTTTATTTTAAAAACATATTATAGATTCACATGCCAATAGCAATCATTATTATCACATTGATATAGTAAGTAAATTAAAGAAGAAACAAAAAAAAGAGGAGAAAGAGGCAAATCAGCAAATAAGTGATTAATTGAATCAGCAAGTTAGTGAATAAGCGACTCAGTTAATCAGCATGTTAGTTGAGGGGTTAATCAGCATATGAGTAAAAAGGTGAATCAATTTGCAAAGAAATAAAAAATGCATAAAGTTTTAATTTGTAATGCAGTACTCAATAACTAACATTTTTTATATGTCATATTAATTTAAAGTTTTTGAATTATCTTTCATGGAATGAAATTTTCGTAATTTTTTTAATCGACTGTTCATATACTTTGGCATATTTATTTACTTTTTAAATTTTTTCTACCTCTCATTCTTTATTTTTTTAAAAAATTTATTACTAATAGTATGCCTGTAATATTCAATATAGTTTCAATCAGTAATCTTGTAACAGTATTACTTTTTGTTTACCATAAAAACATTATTTAAAGAGCACACAAAATAACAAATAAATATAAAATAATTTGAAAAAATAATTTGTCCGTGGGTTAGCTCATAAAAGTTATGGACAAAATACTGTGTGTAATTTATAAAAATTGAGATTTTAAAGTGTGGGCAAATTATCTAGGTATTATGTTCATTTTATATAAAGTTTATCTTAAAATATTTTGCAGAATTTCTCTATCTTTAAAATTACTCTATCTCTATCTTAAAATCTCTTTCTTTAGAATTTCTCTAATTTTTTTAAATAAAGCAGATGAAAAGATAATATAAAATGAATACAATACCAGGAAAATTAGCTGAGACTATCTAAACTTGATTTTTATAAGTTACATGGAATATTTATTATTTTTTCATGCAGACCCATGGAGAGTTTTTTTTAAACTTTTTAATTATTTTATTTCATACTTTTGTCTTAAGATTCATTAAAGTTTGGAAACAAATCCCAATTTATTTTCTTTCCTAGCTAGAAACACATTTTAAAAGCACAACTATAAACAAAATGAATATTTGGTTTCAGATACAGATAACCTTAGAAATACAACTCAGTGACGTAGCACCAATCAGCATCTATTCAGGTTGATGATTTATTTTTGTAAAAAATAATGAAACATTAATGAATGTCAGATAAAATCTCAAAGAGATACATTTACAATTTTGTTTATAACGATGGCTAATGTCAAGCTAATTAAAAAAATCATTTTTCGAAAATAAATCATTTTTAAATAAAAGTTATTTAATAAAAGTTATTTATATTGGTAACATTTAAAATCACTAAAAAACTTATTAATATATATCCTCCTCTCAAATAAAAGACGTGAATACCTCAGGGGCCGAACATCAAGTGAATTTTAATTATATAGACAACTTAAGAAAAATCTTACTAAAATGAAGGAATGAAATTAAAAATTAAAGTTAAATAATTATGAATAACTAAATAAATCAGAAGTGAACTTTTTATTAAAACCGGTAGTTAAGAAAACCTTTTCTCAAAAATATGTCAGGTAGTTTTTTTAAGGGATGGCGGCTTATTTTTACGAAAAGAGTAAGGGCAGGCGGAGCAGGCCGCCCTTTCAAGAACGCCTAAGGAGAACACTGCTTAAATACACAGTGAGTAAAAATACTCTTATATTCATGACATTAGCTTATCCATGATAGTCATATTACAAACAATATAAGTTATCAAATTAATTCAAAAAATTAAAATGTAATTTCATATTTAAAAGAAAAAACAGTTTTAATTCACTTACAGTAAGTATGAAGGTAAATGTTTTCTTGCACAACACCGCCTTCATTTGATGCTGTACATCTGTACCATCCACCATCTTTAGGATTCAGATGCCTTATAACTAGAGAATCATTGGCGTGAATAATGAAACGGGGATCATCAGGAAGTTGAGAAGCTTTTACAAAACCTTCATTGTCTGCATCAGGTAGGAGTTTATTCCAGGTGACACGGTAGTCAACAACACTTTCAATTTCACAAGGTAAGATGACTACGCTTCCAAGAACTCCGCTCACGTTACCGGCTTTTGTTATTGAAGGTGGAGGTTCTGAAATATTTTAAGCACATGTTGGTTGATATGAACAAAATTTTATAATGCATTATAGGTGTAGATTTTAAATTAGAATATCACTTTTTCCACAAAATCAAAATTTTACTCATACAAGTAGTTTATTATGCTTGCAAAAAAGTAATGAAATATAAGAAGTGTTATTAGGCACAACCAAAATGTTCAACTCGTGCTTAAATTTTAGTACTTTTTAACCAAATTGTACTCACAGCCCATTTTAAGGTTACAGTATTAAAAATGAATAATTTCACAAGAACAAAATTCTGTAGCATACCGTTGACATAAATTATATTTACTCTTGTAAATAGTTAATTATGCCTCCGAAAAAGTAATGACATAGCAATTTATAGACAAAATTGAACACACTCAAAATTTGTAACTAATACAAGCTTACATGAGTTTAAGTGGCATAAATAATTTTTTAGCATTATTTCTTCATAAGTTTCTCTCACATCAAACATCTGTTTGATAATATACCATTTTATATTTTCAAGACTGATTTGAATGTGGTTTTTAAATGCATAGATAAAAACTGTTACTGCATACTTCAGAATATAAGCCAAATGGCAAGCTATTTATTTGGAAATCGACCCAATATTTAAAACTTGTATATGAGCTGATGTAAAAAAAAAGGCACGCTAAGCTTTGAAACAAAAATGTATCCCTTCTTTTGTAGTAAATGTAGATCTGGTAACAATTGCACAGTGGGTAAAAGAAACATGAACCTTCCAACTTCGTAATTAGATAGTTAAAAATATATTGTGTCTGTAACAATATGTATGGAAGTGTAGGGGAAAATTTGTTATTTAGTCTATGATGATTGAAATGAAGATGAAGACATTGGAAGTGAGGATTACGCATTACATTGAGACCTTCTGATGACTGAGCAGAATTTGACAAACTTTATGGAGATTCTGATACAGAATTTATTGGATTTTAGTGTGTTCTTTTTCTTTTATTTATTTATATCCTCATTTGCATTTACCTAAACATAGGTAAGCTGGAAGATTAAAAATAATAGCATTTCTTTCAAATTGTCCTTTCTATGTTGTTACATTCACACATTCTGTTTTCAACTATATTTGATGTTTTTTATGTTTTGTCTGATTATCACTAATGCTCAACAAAAGAAGAAATATTTCTGTTGGCGATAGCCATCTGGAATTTATCAATGAAAGCGAATTCCATTGCAAGCTGACCCCTCACTTTAGCTTTTGAAAATTTTTGAAAATTTTTTGGCTTACAATCAGAAGTATACAGTAAGTTTATTTTTATTATCTGATAATTGATTAATTAATTGATAAACAGGACATATTTTAGCAAATACAATTGTTAATTTTTCAAGGAAGTTTGCAAAAAACCATATACCTTTCACATCTAGAAATATAACACTTGAACCTCTTCCAGCTATATTTGTTGCATTGCACGAATAATAACCTTCTGAAAGTAGAGTAACTTCCGGTACAGTGAGAATTGCTTCAGTTGTTTGTCTAAAATAAAATAAGTAATAAATCTCTCAATGAATGAATTCCATGTTAAAAAAACAATTGAAAATTTAAAAATAGTATTTAAAAAAGAACTAAAAGAAAACACAAAAATGTTTATCTTGTAAGTGCTATTGAAACAAATCATCATAAACAAATACAGAGAAAACTCAATTTGAAATAATGCATACTTTATCAGATTAAAGCTGAAATAAAATATAAATGAATACATACATAATTTCTGTATGTTTTTATTTATAAATCAGATGAAAGATAAACAAGTTGTCTCTATTCATAATGCTGCAATTTAAAAGCATTAAAGAAGTGTGTTCAATACTTTTTACTTTTATATTTAAGTTGATACAAAATTACATAAAATTTGAAAAATTAAAAGCAGAATATGCTGACAAGGATTTAAAAAAATTCTGCTACACAATATCTAAGATATGGAATAAATTGGTACATCAATTTCTAATCAAATTATTAATAAAATTTTATACACTTTTTATCTCAACCTATCTATTACTGTATACCTTCCTTTTCAAAGAAAATTATTCATACAAAATTGTACCATCATATCAAATTAACGAATAGACAGTTTGCTGCATATCTTGTGCAATCTGATATGTTTCATTTTCAAATTGCCATGATGAAATAATAATGATCATAAAAAATTAAGATTTAAATTGTATCTATTTAAAATAAAATAAATAAATAGCACAATGATTTAACACTATAATATAGAAAATAATCTACAAATTCACAAAACATTCTCCTTTTAGAGTATTTAAAAAAAAAAATAATAGTTTAAAATGTCTCTAAAATGTTTGGTAATGTATAGGGAAAGGAATAAAAATACAGTTTAAAAATATAAAATATGCTTAAAAATATAAAATATGTTTAAAATATGACAAAAAAAGGAAGAAAAGAAAAGAATATTAAGTGTTTGGTTAAATACACGTTTCACTTCTTTATGACATGAACTTGCATTAGCATTGATGCAAATTTAATAAAAAATTATGCATATTTTAAGCACTTTTAAATATAACTTTTTATAATGATAATAAATTAAAAGAAGGTAAAAGTTATTAAAGTAATAACTTAGACATGCATATTTTAAATCTTGAAAAGATGCACAGTTCTGAAAATTTTATTCAAATAAAAGCCAGGAAAAAGATGAATATTTGAAATCAATTTTTGCTTTTCTTAATCTTTCACAGCTTTGTATATTACTCATTTACTAATACAAGCTCTAGATAATCAATACAACAGCTAAGTGCTTTATCAGCAAAAACTGTCCGAGGCAAACTATGTTTATTAATTAATCGAAAATATTTGTCAATTACTCAGCACTGAACACAAAGCTTACAATGAAAACTATCAACTATAACTTTCAAAGCAGAAACAGTAGTTAAAAGTTATTTGTAGATTCAATGAATAAAAACCATTTTATGTATGCCTTAAATCGATATGCAGGATCAAACAGTTAATAGAAAACAGTAGATGTGAAAAATTTATTAATATTAAAAAAAAAGCACAATATATAGAAAAAAGATTTTCTTTAAAAAAAATTGTTCTGCAACAAGAGGTATGATATTTTAGACTAAAATAAAAGCAGAAATCTTACAGAAAATGCTGTTCTTGACTGACTGGGATACCTTCTTTGTACCATGTAACAGAAAAAGGTACCAAAGATTGGATATAGCAATGTAAATCTGTGTCTTCTTCATAATATCCATTCATGCGAGGTCTTGTACTTACTTCTGGAGCATCTGCAATTTAAGAAGAAAAAAAACATAATGAATAATAAATTTTCATGGCACTTTATGGTAATATAGTTCAAACAATATCAAAATAAACAAAAGCATAACATTAATATGAAATTGACTAAAAAATCTACAATGTTAAATAAATAAGCATACATAAATTTGGTTAAGGTTCAAGTAAAGTCAAGGTCTTTAGAGTACAGGTCTTAACAATTGAGCTTTAATATTTTCAAATGTCAATAATCTAGATCACTTTGAATGATAAAAAAGGAGAACGATATTAGTCTGCAGAATTTCAAACCAAGTAAAGCATCAATTTATGCAGGGATAGGTTTCCAATTATTATTTTAAAAACAAATTTAATTTTTTTTTAAAATAAATAATATTTCTTTCTTTTGAAATCTTAACTATTAAGATTTGTCTGATCAAGATTGATCCACATACTTAGAATTCTACTATATGATAATGCAACTACAAATACATAATAAAATTTATAGCAACTGCGTAGATTGAAATAAATATTTTTAAATAAATGAAACAAAAATATCAGCAGATAGAAGTGATTTCAATAAAAGCAAAAGTAAAAATTTCCTTTTCTCGAAGATGTTTAAGAAGTTTAAGTAGTTTCACTTACAGTGTGAATTTTTAAAGAAAATACTTCAAAATTTGAGACTTTATGAACCCTTTAACTGGGAGAATACTTAGATGAATTTTAACAAAACTTTTTCAATCGAGTAGCACTTCGTTGTTAAAGAACATGTAGAGAAACAAGTTTGTTCTGCAGAAAGCAACTAATTCTTTTCCTTACACGAGTTACGGGCCAATAATTAAAAGAAAATTATGTTAAGATTTAAGCTCTTTGAAACAAAAAATGTAATTGTGAAGACTTCTTTCCTTTACACACTTAACTAATTATGTTATTTAATAGAGAAGTACGGCTCAACAGGAAAATTTTTGTTTGAATTTCACCTGCACCTACAGTTAAGGAGTATCTTTGCAGCTAGAGGGTTAATTAAATCACAAATTTGTTTTATAATAAATTGCGCATTGCATGTAAAATAACTAAATGATTTCAAGCTTAAACTTCACTAAAATTATTTCAAGCTTTTCGGGGTGGAAAATGATTACAAATATCCTTCAAAAAACTGCTCCAATTTAAATGTCGGCTAAATTTTTCAAATATTTTGTTTATTTTTACATCAATTCTATATCAAGGTTAGTTAAGCATGTATGAAGCTAAATGTTATATCAATCTGAATTATGGAGTGATTGTAATAAAATCTAGGCTCTTATAATATCCCACTTAAGCAGAAATAAATATCACAACATGCCAAAAAATCTAAGTAAAAATAATTTGAAGCAGTTATGCTTACTTTTAACTTACTCAAACCTAGCAAAACAAACTAAGCACTAAAACATTACCACTGAGAATTACTTTTAAAATAAAGTTCATAATTACCTGGTAATTGGGAACTGATAGCAGTCGAAGTCATTCTTTCAATTGGAAAGCCATGCTCATCAGAGCCAGCAACCTACATGAAGGAAAAATATTTAAATAAATAGACACTTTAAAAAGAATTCCAATAAAAAAGAAAATATAAAATAAATTGAGATTTTAAAAAAGTTTTAAAAAAAAAGAGAACCTTCTGTTACCTTGAGGTAAAAATATTCATTAGGTGGATAAAATGTGGAAGCATTGAACATATTGGTGCCAGGGAATCTTTTAAGAGGAATGTTTTGCAGATTATTGCCTTCCAGATCAACTATTTTTACATTTTCAAATGTAGCTGGATTAGGTAAATCAGTTGCATTAACTAATAAATATGTAGGAGCCCCTAAAGCAAAATAGAAATGCTTCGATTAAAAAAATTGTTAAAATTCACAGCTAAAAATAAAATACTTATCGCTTACAATACAATTAAAATTAAATTACAGCATTACCTTTTTAAATGAAATTTTTTCACAACTTAATGTTTCTTCATATTTAATATGGTAATATTACTTCCAATAAAAGTAAAAACTTCATATCCCATTTATTACACAGCAAAGTTATTATTTGGTAACATTTCTGTAGTAAAGTTGCTACATTTTATACTTGAGATACATTAATTGATTATAATAAATTTTTTTTTAATAACCATAAAAATAAAAACATTAACAAACTAACAGCTTACATAGATTGATTATAATACTAAGTTTTTTTTTATAACTATAAAAATAAAAACATTAACTAACAGCTTACATAGTCCACAACAATAAAAATAAATAGCTAAGATATTCAATTTTTGAAATATGTTACAAAAAAGTGCAAATATTTTTTTAAACAAACAATCAAAATTTAAGCAGTTAAACACTAAGTACAATTGTCAAGTTTAAGAACATATTGACTTTACATTTTAAAATATTTAAATCTGTTAATACCATTCAGATTGATCTTTCCTTTAATAAAATAAAAGACTCCAACAAACCACAAAAATCTAAATATTTTTTAATAACTGTGAATAAATACATGGATACATATTGCAGCTGTAAATATTGTACAAACATTCAGAAAAAAAAATGAATCTTTTTTATTGTAACAGTTTCTTTTCTATTAATTTTAGTTTTCCCTTCTAACATTAAAAAAGTATTCAATACTTTTATGTAGTTCTCAGTTACTACTGGAAATCTGGAGACAGGGGGATGTTAGAGAGATAATCATTAATAGGGAGAAAAAAGTAGAGGAAGGAAAACAGTTGGTGAAAATTAATTGAAGATCCTTAAAATTGCATGTATACTTTGCAGGTATAAAAATCATTAAAACAAAATCTAGATTTTTATGGTACTTGTACTACTTTAAGTCAGATGAAGTTGAAATAACAAATAAAATTGTAACATTTAAATTTTTAGAACCCACTAAATTACAGTAATTATAAAATAGTAAAACAATAAATGAAAATGCACTATAGTTTCTTTAAAGAAATATTGACAATTATAAAGAATTTTTTTTATCATGAATAAGTCCTTTTCCATTTTTATTTTGATTAAGTTTTTAATTTCAATATATTTATTTGATTATATTTTTTTTTAATCACTACTCTAAAAATTGCTGTTCAAAAACATAAACTAGGTTACTATTTTCCATATTACATTATCACTTCATAAATAGTTACTACAATAAAGCATCAATTAAATTCCTGTATACAAAATTAATAATTAAAAAAAACTAGTCTTATTTGCAATTTTTTTACAGATAAAAATGTGTTTCTAAAGATCATTAATCATAAAATGTATTTTAATAAGTGGATAATAATTAAATTAAACTGTTAATATACAACTTACAAAGATCAATAAAATTTTATTAAATAATTGAATATTATAACACTTATACAAAAGTGGATACCTCTTAAAGGACGATGATAAGTTTCTTTAATATTTGAAGTAGGTTGCCTTGAAAATCCATGGACAAAATCAATTTTGCTAAGTCCTGTAGCTCTAATAGTATGGGCTCCTTCACTGTTTACTCTAAGTTTCCAGCGACCGGGATCAGGATCTTTGATATTGACTATGCTGATATTTTTATGACTCAATAATTCTAATAATCCTTTTGTTTGGTCAATGACCTCTCCTATCAAAATATAAAAATAATATTTCATATCAAAATAGTTATGGAATAAATTGCACTAAACATTATTTATGCTAATAAATTAAACACTACTAGGCAAAAAATACTACATATCTAATAAATAAATTTAAAACTAAAATTGAGGAAGTTGCTATATAGGAAGGCTGAGTTAAATTCTAATTAAAACACATTACATATCAATGAACAAAGTAAAATAATTTTTGTAACAATAATAAGCAGGATGATCAATTCTATATTTCATAGTGAGAAACTAATTATGAAAATATAAGTTAAATTCTTTTTTGAAATCAATATACAAGTTGTAAATTTACAACAATTGCATAAAATTATAAAATACATGTTTTAACAAAACAAGAACTGTCAATACTATCAAAGAATCTTAAAGTTAGTATAAGAAGAAACGGGAACTAATTTCAATAATAGTAATAAAAATTTCTGACTATAAAGAACATGAATTCAATAATGATAACACATCAGAGGTGCAAGAAAAAAATAATTATTGCATCTAATAAATGTTTTTATGGCTTTAGGAAATATTTAAGATCAGATCAGTAGGAAAGCTAAGTTATTGCTTAATGTTATGTATTAACTGTTGATAATAATTGAGTTGTAACAAGGCCAAGGATTTAATATTTATTATATTCATCAGTGTATTTCATTCATTTTTATTGTTAGGCACTTTAATTAAATCCCTATTTTAAATTTTTAACACCCCCCCCCCCTTCAAGTTGAGAATGGTCAGTGTTTGTTTTGAAAGATTGGATTCACCCAACGGACCGCAGAAAATAAGCGATGACAAGTGCAGCCACAAAAGTTGGGGTAACAGAAGAAGTTTTTTTCCTTGATCAATTCACATAGCTCTTGCAACAGGATGGCCTTGTTGGATGCCATCCTGTCAACCTATGTAACCAATAAACTTTCTTATCAATTAATAAAATTTATAACTGTAACAATGTTGACCATTATTTCAGACTGAATTAACTTTGCTAATTAATTTTTCTTCCTTTTTTAAGGTTAAACATTTTAGTTAACTTAGTAGCTTAACTCAATCTTAACTTCTCTCTTTTTACTCTTATGTTGCATCCTAAGTTTAAATCTATATGATTGTGAGGTTAATCTTAAATAATAGATATAACATTTATAAATGCTTAATTTGACATTTCAGAACTTATGAGTCAGGACTGACTCAGAAAAATGAGGAAATACTACCTATTTTTAAAAGAAAAATACTTTGAAATATTTTAAGAAGAATACAAAAGAATAAAATTTGGAATAGCAGAACCATTTCACAACTGTATAAGAGCTTTAAAGAATCATATATATTGTGAAATTCATTAAATTACAAAGATTAAAGTGGGCAGGACACCTTGCCAAATGCAAGAAAACAGAAGTATAGAAAAAGTTTTCATGGCCTAGCCATATGGTGTACAAGCTAGAGGGAGACCAAAACTACATTACATTGATTGCCTTGAATAACACCTTAAAATATTTAAAATTAAGAACTGGAAAACAAGGGCATTATATAGGTCAAAATGGAAATCTGCTCCTTATAAGGTTATGATCCACAGTGGATTATCATGCCATGGAAGAAGGGAGGGAAAAAAAACATAAAATATATTGCAACTCTTAATTCAAAAGAATTGGCATTAATAAAATATAATTAAATATAATATAATAATAAAATGAGGAAAATTGGTTTTTTAAAAAAGTAGTGCTAAAATAGTCATTTCGTTAGTTTTTGAGAGAAACTGGCAAACTAGTAAAAAAAATAAATAAATAAATAAAGGCATTTTAAAGTTTTGGTCATGTTTTTGACAGCTGCTGATTTCATTAAATAATTTTGCAGTAGCTTTAAATGCCAACAAAACATTTCTAAGAGGTAACAACTGAATCATTAACTTTGCATTAAAGAAGCAGTAGCAATCCATTTTAAATTTACAAAATATTGTTTTACATTTATGAGTTTTTAAACAACATATTAAACAAATTCCAAGAATATAAAGTTAAGATTACCTCTAGAGCTTATAAGTGTTATTACAGGTTTTTCACCTGAAACGGATATTGTAAATTCTCTAAGGCTTCCATCCACATCAAATTCAAACTCCTTTAAATCTCCAGCGGGTCTATCAATTGCAAACAAATTTACTTTTCTAGCTTGCAATGAAACACGCACAAAATTTAAAACCTAAACAGAAAAAATTGAATAATAAATAACTTTGGTGCAACAAAATTACACAGTTTATTCTGGTAATTAAAAATTATAATTACTAGCTGGAATAACTGGAATTTTTAATTATGTCATACAAGTTCAATAAAAATTTTAATTCCAAATAAACGTTTCCTTCCTTTATTTAATAACATGGAAAAACCGATGGTCTCTGAAGAAAAGACCGTAACTTGAAATGTAACTTTTAATAAATAATTTATTTTGGTATTTTTAATTTAGCTAAGTGTAAGAAAATTTAACTATTTTTTAAAAAATTTTGCACTTTTTTTATTATTTTATTTAACTTTTGTGAACGTCCATTTTGTTCAATGTTTAAAAAAAAAAGTTGGTAGAGGTTAACATTTTTCGCGACTTTTCGCTTGTGCTCAGTTAACGAGAAGGTACCTTTATTTCTTAGAAGAAGAATATATATAGTAGTATTTTTCAGACAGGTATCCATTATTATTAGACATATCTTAATTTTAAAATGCATACATTCTTCTGTTTTCAACTGTTAAGTCAGTGTAGTTCATTGTATGAAAGAAAATTTAAATTACACACTCAAAAACAAAAGGCATCCTTGAGCTGAATTAGAATAAAGCAGAATAAAACTTGCTTTATATGTTATGTTCTACTCCATCATATTATACATGTTTTAATTATGGAGTTGTAATTACAGCTTAAAGTGAAATCGATATTCTAAATTCTTGAAGTTGGAAACAAGTTATACCTCATCGACATCTGATTTCATTAAATGAAAAACTTGGCCAGAACTAGTTGATGCAATACGTTCATAAGCTTGATATCCAGGATGGGAATGGTTTCCGCAGTCGCCAGTCATAACAAATACAACCTAAGAAATTAAATAATTCACAAACCATATGAAAAGAATAAACAATTAATATCTTTAAGTTCAAGTACATTTGCTAGCTAAACCCATTATTGACCAAGATGCCATTTTAGGGACAGCTCAAAAAAGCAACTATGCAAAATTTACTAAAATGTTACTTAATAAGCACAGTGTCAATATGAGATGATTGACAAATGCCCTTAAGAGGACAGTGCAATGATTTGACTTGATTGACTATGCCAGCAGATGTCAGACTCAAGTGCTTATACTTACACAATACCATATAAGAGCTGATAGTATAGTTAAAATGTTGGACATATCTCGCAAAGCCATTTAGTCTTATTGTCAAAAAATTCACTCTTTAAGCGTGGGATAGATTCATAACCTAGGGGTTTGCTTTCTGATGGCTTGAACTTACTCCTCAATAAGTGAACCAGTAATTGAAACAATATCGTTTTTTTTTTAGTAACTCGGAGATTACGTGTAGCCTTTCAAGGTCTTCATGTATACTAAAATAAAGCATTCCTTTGAGAGCCAGGATAATCATGGAGATTAAAACTCCATAATTTTATGAATAAGGGCAAGATTGTGGATATGTGGTCAGCAACTGCCTCTACTTCATAGACAAGCTGGTACTAATTGATCTGAAACTGGGTGAACTTAAAGCCATCATTAAGGATTAGTCCTTCAAAATGACAGCTCAGTGCCTTTAACTACTGAGCCATTCACTCCATATACAGATATGCAAACTTGCTCCGGACAGCCCATGGCTCTTCAAGAGGCCAGCGAAGCTTATTTGGTTGGTCTTTTCAAAGACACTAACCTTTACGCTATCAACGCCAAGAGAGTCACTATCATGCCCAAAGACATCCAACTCGCCCGACGTATTCGTGGAGAACGAGCTTAAGTTGCTTAACTACACACATTTAAAAAAATGGTTGTTCACCGTTTTTTATACTATTTTGGGAAATCTGGAGCAGTTGGAGTCTCTAAATATATTCTAGCAATGATAGAATTTTCTATGATTACTTGTTACTGAGCTCACACTGTTCACAATTTAATTTGAAAAAATTTTGGATAATTCCTGGGAAGGATTTAGGCTAAATGCAAATCGAAGTTGGGTTATGCAAATTGAATAATTTTAACAAATAATTGATATGTTTGCTTAATAATTGATATGTTATGCACAAATTCCAAGACACACAATACTTTTGCAAATATAGGCAACTGTTCAGTCTGTACGTCTTAATATTTTTTAGGCAGCTTTTGAGGATCTATGGAGCTTATAAATGTATCCCATAACTATTGAAACTTCCATGTAATTCATTTAAAAATGCATACTAGTACAGCAATAACATTTATACAACTGTAATTAGATGCAAGAAATAATTATTAAAAATATACCTGACTCTGTTTTCTTTGAATCAACTTTAAGACATCATTTAATAAATAGTAATCTTTTGCCCGAGCATCAGTGAACACATAAATGTGAGAATTAGGTAGACAAACTTCTAATGCTAGTTTGATGGCACCTATACTCATTTCTGGACAGTCACCTCCACCTTGAACATAGAGCTCTTTTAAGTGTCTCTGGAATAGATCTGGATCAGTGGTTACAGTTACAGGGCCAATATCTAAAATCAAATTAATTATTTTTACCATTTTGGAAAACAACATAAATGTCAATTTGTAAGGTAATTTTTTTTTCTTATTTGAAGATAGACTTAGGAACAACTTAGTTTAAAATCCTTAAACCAGCTTTTCTGAAACAATAGAAAACACGGTATGATTATTATCTTTGAGTATAGAGACAATTGTAGTTGCCTTTAATTACTAATTTATTTTAATTAGTTATTAACTCATAAATTATCAATATCATACTCATAATAAACTTAAGTTTATCAAATATTTTTCTTATGGTAGAGACCTTTAAACTAGTCAGAGATAAAGAAAATGTGTGGGGTAACTTTTATGCTGAAAGACATAAAGTGAGAGATAGTAGTCTGCCATCGCAACCTGCGTACAATGAACTGGTTTATGAAAACAGCGTAAAAAGTAAGTCAGTACAAACACAGTAACAGAACTGAAAAAATTTATTTTGTTAGGACAATGTCACACTTTCAATTATAAAGAAAGCTTATTTTTACGCTGAAATTAAAGTCATCTTGCCATGTAGTCTATAAGCACTCTTTTGGCATAATTAAAATAGAAAAACTTAGCTACAGTTCTGAAGTGAGATATTCTTTCTTCGAAAAAGTAGTTAATATATGACTATCTTTTTATTTAAATGCCAATTCATATAATGACTTTAAAAAAAAACATGTATCAAAGTGTAAAAGTCGACCCCCTATTTTTGATTAGGAGATAGCGAATTTCTAGTATGTCAAGTGTATAAGTCAACTGTTGAAAAAAACTAAATATAAAAATTTCTGAAATGAGTAATGGGTGGACGAAAACAAGAATTCTTACAAAAACAGGAAATATATGCACAGCTGACATGGACATCATGTATCAAATGATACTAGTTAAGTGTCAAAATGTAAATTTAAATGCTATTGTAAAATCTTTAAAAAAGAGAAGAATTTCGATTTCTTTGGATGGGGATGAGGATGATTTTTGGTGGAACTAAGCAGATGAGAATGAAGTAGAATCCATTGCAGAGTGAGATTTGTATGGACGTATTTGAATATGACGCAGATCATGTTCAGCAATCTTAAAATTTGTAGGTTGTAAATTTCATTGTGTTATATTTTCTTGAATTACTTTTGCATAAATTATATTAATTCTTTTTATCCATAATTTTTTTTTCTTAAAGTAATTGATTCTTTTCTGAAAGTAATTTCTTTTTATAAAGAAAATATGATGAATGAAAAGCAAAATAAATATTATATAACATATTAAATATAGTTCTTGAGAGGCCCACATTGATACAGAATTATTCTTATCTATCCCATTGTTTATAATGCATCGACATTTCACAATAAACAAATGACCCACTTTATTAATGTTGTATAAGTTCACTGGATGATAAGTCCATCTATGTATGCAACAAAAATGAAAAAAACTAGTATCAAACTAGAATTTCCCTTAAATTGTTTAATTGCTGCAATTGTTATTAATTTTGTCAAAAAAAATTTAAAGGAAAATACTTACAATACAAATATAATCTATCCAACAAAGACAAAATTGAAATAGATTACTTTCACTAATATTTTAATAAAAATGACAAAATCATTCTTAATACAAACATAACCTGTGAAACCTGTTTTCTTCAAAAAAGTTTGTATTTAAGTATTTTCTAGTTTTCCCCATAGTTTACTTCATCTCCATTTATAAACTTTAGACAGAAAGCTCCCTCAAAATTACTAATTAAATTCCTAACTTTATAAAATTATATATTGTCCATAATTTAAATCAAGAAACTGTTGATAAATAAAGGAACACATTTTTGAGATATAGAGAACAGCTAATAAAATATTTTATTTCACTAAAGAATTACATAAATAGAATGCTATAAAAATGAAAAGGGTAATAAAATTCACAGTAAGTAACAATCATTTTGTAAGACAATCCCATACAGTAAGTTCAGAAAACTTAAAGAAGTACAGCTAGTTGACAAAAGACAAGATTACATAGTGGTTGAAAAATATCCAATTCTTTTAATATTTTCTTTATCTTATACAAAAAAGACAGTTTATTATCTTACAAATCCAGAGATATAGCAGGATGATAAAATAGAAAACAAAAGTATGACTATTCTTAACACAGAGAAGCTTTTTTAAAAAATTAAATAAAAGAAATGAATATTACAATTAATAACAGTTATAATAGTTACTGTTAAAATATTAATTTTTAAAGCTAAACTTCTAACATTCATGGAATAAAAAGGCAATATTACATAGAAAATTTAAGGCTAGATGACAAAAGGCAAGATTGCATGTAATTTAAACGGTTATACGGCATATCAGAAACATGCATTAAAAATTATGTTAGAAAATTAATATAAAAAACTTTAACTACAAGATTAAAACACATTTTATAAAAAAAAATTGCTACAGAGTATATTAATAAAAATTTTATTCAAATATAAATTTTTGAAGATCAATATGAAAATGCTTATAGAACAGAGAAATAAAAAACTAAATATATTTGAAAAATAATTAGTCATATCAATGACATAGTGTAATGTGGGTCATATTGTTGCTCATGAGCTAGAGAATGTGGAGCGTTAGAACCTATGCAGGTTCTTAGCCAACAACTGGCTATTTCAAGAGTGCTTTACTTAGTTACATGAATAGAGCTTTTCTTTTCTTACGAAATATAAATTAAAACAATATATATCCACATTGAAATTCAAAGACTCATTTCGTAAGACAATACTACACATTAAATTATTAAAATTTTGGGATCACAATTATTAGCATTTTGAAGACCAAAAAAAAAAATAATAAATAAATAATAATAAATAAAAATAGAGAGAGAATGCAGAGGTAAATAAATTAAACACACAGACAAAATACACTAATGCACATAATTTAAGATAATTCTTTAAATATAGATAGAAAAAAAATTCATAAAAGTAAGGACGAGAAGCAACTCATCTAAAGTTTATATAATTAGCTAAAAAGTCTACACAAACCAAATTTATTGCAGTTCAGAATAAGCTGACATAAAATAAATATTAATTTTATCAGAATTTTTTATAAATATATACATACAAAAACAATATATTACTAAATTATATCCATCTAAAAAAGGAACCTCTAATAAGGTTCTTTAAAGCTTTAGAAACAAAAATGGAAATTTATTAAAAATCAATCATTGCTTCAACTACATATTTTCAATTTATTATAGAACACAAAGGAATTAGAAATTCAATGTAAAAAACTCAAACACGAGAAGATTTTTGAAACAGTATTATTTTTAAAAAATAGTTAATTTACGTATTTGAATATTTTTTTTGCTAAAACATTATTTAAAATTAGTTAAAAAGCAAAAAATCCATATAAATGACTAAAAGATACTAGAAAAGAGATGTCAAAAAAAAAAAACATATCCATTTTTTACAATACAAATATTTAATTATATATTTCTATTCATCACGAGTAATATATATCACAGCAAATGCAATAACAATAGTTAACACAGAAAAGAATTTTCTGAAGTAATTCAGACATATTTTTTAAATAAATGAATTGTTCCATTTAGTATTTAATTAAAAAGTATCAGTTCTTTTTTTCATAAAAAATTACTAAAATGTTGTAATAAACCTTAAGATAATTACTAAAACTTTTTTGCCACAATTAATCCATTTTTTCTCTCGTCTCAATACAGACAATTTTAAAATGGACAAACTAAAAAGAAGAAGAACATTAACCTTACAGAAATTAAGTCAAATTATATTATGCTAAATTTATATGTTACACAGTCATTTTTAATACAAACATTGAAACACAGAAATTAAATGAAACTGAGATAAATGGATTCAAAACTCATTCAATGTTTTTCATGAACAAAATATTCATTTTAAATTTAAAAAAAATTTCAATATATATTTTGTAGCATTCCAAAATAAAGAGAATAAAACAGTGCAAAAATAAAAGCACAAAATTACCTGAATTAAAATGAACAAAAATTAAAAAATATTTAAGGTTAGAGGGAAGAAGAAAATAATATTTTCAAATATATATATATTACACCTTTTACATATATAGAAATCCAAAATCAACAAAAATATGCTTAATAATATTTGCATGATCCTTAATCTTCAAGTTTGTTATGGTAGTTATATAATTTCATCCGAAGATGATACACAAAATAAACCAATTTAATTTTATTTAAAATTACTTTTAGATAAGAGTTTAAACCTAAAAAATTTGGATCTCAAAAGAAAAAAAAAGGCAAATTAGAAGTTTATCAAATAAAGTTAGTTATAAATAGTTGGATATAATGGAAAAAATAAAATTTTTATTCATAGAAATATAATTTCATTATTTTAAAATTCTGGCATTTTTTTATTAGAAAATAGTAAAATTTCTTTCGTGAAAAAATATGTTTATTATAGCAATTAATATAATAGAATTATTACAGAATAAAGGTTTTTATCTTTTAAGACATATTATTTAAAATTGCAAGGCATCATCTATAATTGATAAATATAAAATTGAATGGATACTAAATCAGGGGTGATAGTGAGCTCAAGTCAAAATTCCGGAAAATTTCTTGAGTAAAAAAAAAAAAAAGAAGTTTAAATCGAAAAATTAGAAAAAAATTTAAATAAGATTTCTTCTTTTCTCAATATTTCTTAGTTTACTTTAAATACATTTAAAATTTTACACATACCTATGATGACCTGGAGAAGTAATTGAAGTTTACAAATATGTATGTCTTTCTTGAGTTTATAATCATACGAATTATTTACTGATAAAAAATTTATATTAACCTTGAATAACATAAGCTTATGAAGTATCTCTCTCTGGCTCTTCCTTATAAACAAATAAAATAAACTGTGTTTTTAAGTTCCACCTTTGAAAATTTGATTTCCGGAAACTTTTGTGATCAATGATTTTTCGAAACGTCTGAACCCTCGATCTTCGGAAACTTCCGGATCACAATTACCAAAAAATCCAGAAATCCGGATCTTTTCCGGAGCACAATCAGCCCTGCGTAATTGTTAACAATTGATGTAGACTTTCCTATTATTATAAAAAATAATAATTTAAAAATGATAATTTTATAAGTATAACTAAAAGATCCAAATAATATTCTACTGTACCTATTTATTTTCTAAATATTTAAGTAAACTAAAAAATTAATTAATGAATTATTATCGGATAATAAGAATGGGCCCTAAGGCAAAGTAAAAGTTTCTGATCATTTTCCTTTCCATCCATAAAATACCCACCCTATATAAAAGAACTATTTTTAATTTTTACATAAGAAAATATAATATAATCAGAAAAGTCACTTGTAAAGTTTCTTAAAATCTGGAAGTTCTGCTAGGGGAATGTGTGTCAGTTTGGTATTTAAATTTAATCCTAGAAAAATAACACCATCTTTTAAATGCAACATATTTAATTAACTTGCTCTTTTTTGATAAAATAAAGCCATTTGCTAGCAAAAAGAGTAAATAAAATGAACCATTTCAAGATTTTTTTTTACTCAATTATAAATATCACCACTCAGAAAATTGCATCACATAAAGAGATTATATAAAAAATATCCATACAAAAATGCACATCAAAGTATTTTTTAAACATAAATATGAAAATAAATTTTATCAATTTAAAACAAATACAATAATTGATTAATAAAAAGTAGAAGGTTCAACGCATAAAAAAAATCTTTCAAGAGCTCTGAGTCTATGCTCTAAAGATGTCATAGCTAGAATCTGAACTTTAATTTTCTGATCCAAAGGCAGTATTGCTAGTACCCACCAAAACCAGGATGGACCTTCAGCAGTCGTTACTTGTAATTCTGGCATAGGTCCAAAATGCTGCAATACCTGGGATTTCATTGCTTGTGATAATCCTGCAAACCATCCTGCAGCAGTAGTATACAAACTATTGTGTCTATCTTTATAATTTTCAGAAACAAAAAAATTTTCATCCTGTAAGAATTCAACCATAGCGATTGGATAGCTATCATGTTCTTCTTTGCTTAAAACACGGAAACGTTTCACCCCTACTGTGTAAACAACTGACCTTCCATCAGGGAAAAAAGAAACCTCTTTAATTTCAAGAACAGTACCATATTCTGAGATTTTATTATCGATCGAAGCACACATTCCAAATCTAGATCTTCCAGCTTCTAAACAATGCCTTATCATTAATTTATAACGCGGTTCAAACACATGAAGTGGACACGGCAAACTAGGAAAGGCTAATGTGCAGATAAAAAGCGGAAGAACATGTTGGTGCTGTTTATCAGAATGAAAAAGCTTAGCCATTTCTTTAAAATGTAATGATTCTCGCTCCGCATAGACATCAGGAAACAATTGTTTCTGCAACCCTAGCACAAATTTTGTAGTACCTTTTTTATACTCCGTAATATAACTATTCAGATGAGATTTGCAGAGAGGACAGGAAGGTTTATGATCAAACCAACGGAGTAAGCATCGTCGGCAAAAAGTGTGACCACATGATGTCGTGATAGGCTCTAAAAAAGTTTGTAAACACAAAGAACACTCAAAATCCTGATTTTTAAGCACACTATTAGGTTGGAGAAATTTCATTTCTGATAGGTCGTTAATAGTGTTACAAAACCTTTCAATTAATAGAGACAAGCTGTGTTTATTTACTGATTCAGTAAGCATCGAGGTACCATTTTTTTCTAAACTCTTACAACTATCTTCTGGCACACATCTTCTACTTGAAAGAGGAACATTAGAGCAAAAGTTAGTCTTGACAGGATATCTTAACAATAATAACCGATATAGAAGTTCTGTGGCTTCCTTCTTAGCACACCTAACATCAGGAACTAAAACTGAATAAATTAGAAATAAATATATTGCTTCCTCATATCTTCCAAGATTGACTAGTAAATAAGCTTTCACAAGAAATTTCTTTGGAGAAGGATTTTCCTTAAATGTGATACAAGTTTGTAAATCTAAACCACAATTAATAATACTGAGAAAGTTAGCATATAAATAACATTTACTTTCAAGGCTAGAACTACTTTTGTTGGTAGCATTTTCCTGTTCTTTCCAGATCTTCTGAATGAATTTAGTGATGATGACATTATTTTTAAGCTGTACCACATTTGAATGACTATACTTGTCAAGGCATTCAACACACTGGAAGCTGCCCTTTCCTAATTTCAAATTAATACATTTTCTAGAAAATGTGTGTCCACACTTAAAAGTTACAGGATCTCTAAGTATATCACCACAGAATTGACAAATAAAATGACAAACATTTAATTCCGTTTTAAATAAAAGATCTCTTGCTTGTTTTATAAGGTTTTCAATAAAGAATTCAAGACATTTAAAATTTAGATGAAATGATTGAAGAAAAACTAAGTCGAAAGCTCTAACATATGCAGCCAAATTATCCTGTTGGTTGTTTTCGAGTTCATTTATTAAATGTTTTATTTTGTTGATTTCAAAGCTATCTTTACCAGGCAAGTTACTGTGGTCGGAACAGTTATTAGAAAGAATTTTTTCAGTAGATAACAAACTCGAGCACTCCATTATTAATATTAAAAAAATAGTAAACTCACACGTCACATAACATAAAGAAAGAAATAATTTGCAAATAGTAAAAAGGAACCACGAACAACGAACAAAGACACATTATATAAATAACACAGCAGTACACCCAAGCGAAACTTACTTGTTATGTAATAAATGAACTCATAACTCAAAAATCCCGTCATTTCCGATTGGTTTTCTTTTTTTACAACACAAAATTGCGTTAGCTTATAGCTTGCAATCGGTTTCATTCACATTATTAGACATATTTATGTTAACGTTTTACAAGCGATGTCACAGCTAAATTCTCATTGGTTAATATTATTACTTTTTTTGTCTTCACGAAAACGAAAGTAAATAAAGCAAAGTGATTTTCTTTTTCATGTTTTCCTTCTATTTAATCATTTAGTTTTATATTATCTTCAATATACATATATGTATAATACAATAAAAAGCCGAAAAAGGAAGAGAGATTAACGGAAAAAAATTAAGAAAAATAATAAAAAGTTTTATTTTTTATTTACTGATCATAATCCAGGTAGCAAAAAGATATGATCTAATATTAGAAAGATGCAATAAAATACTGCCGTAATAGAAAACGCAAGACTCTTGAATCCTATCTTCTAATTTTAGAACTAATATTACGTAAGATTAAATAGTATTCGATCTAACATTTGAACTTTCATAATTATCATCTATTTCATTAAGTTGCAAGTACATAGAACCCACAAAATAAGTTAAAAATACAAAGAAAACCTGGAAAAAAAGATAAATATTTTAAAAGAAAAGAAAAAAATTATAATAAATAAAATGCAAATAAAAAATATGTAAAACTTTTAAAAAAATTATAAAGCCGGAAAACAAAATAAGCTAAAGATATAATCTCATCATCGGTTCACATGATTATATCTGCAAAAAATAGTGCTTTCTAATATTGTATTAATATAGCAGGAGCAAAATATATCAATACAATAGTGTAAGGAGCACCAAAAAAAAAAAAAAAAAGGAAAAAAGAATTGAAATTAAAATAGATAAGATGTAATAAAGTATAAAATAGAAAGAAAAGAATCAAGAAAAATACAGAATAAAAAACACGATGTTAAATATTTTCTAAATACACTTTATATATTAATACTTTTTGTTCACGTTAAAAATAATTATATTTCTTACATATTTACGTTGTATTTTTAACTTACGACAGACATAATTAAATCGATTAAAATAATGTTAATTTCTTCTTGTTATTAAATGTTAGTCCTTGCCAGTGCCTAAATATTAAGTAAAACGCGTAACTACATACACACGCATATACACAACTCAACAAAATAAAGATTAACTATATTCAGTACAAAATTGATGCTTTTGAATAATGATAGTGACCAACACAATCTAGATTTACCCCCAATGAAGCAATTTTTTAAATAAATTTTCATTTTATTAAATGACTTTTTTTTTAATGACAGTTATTAGTTTTTCATTATTTTGGTTTTAAAAATGAGTTTGAAAAGCATAATTCAGGAAACAGATTTTTAGATTAGTCCATCAATTCCGAACTACTTACTTTTTTGAAGGTAGGTAGAAGTTAGATGCATGTCAACATTTTTCACGAGAAAGGCAAAGCAGACAAAATCTATTTCTAATTTCAGAATTTTATTTTATTTTGTAATCGACGTTTAGCAGCCGATCAAATTGGAATTTGCGACTATCACTGTACAAGCCCGTAACCTTGTTATTTTGAACCCAATCCAGAAGAGAAGGAAATCCTGGATGAAGAATTGAGAAAGCTAGCCTTCGTGGAGGGGTTTTTTAATGGAGCTAACCCGCATTTGAGTTAGACGGAGAAGAAAACCATGAAAACCTCTACCGGTTAGCCCGAAGGCAAGGGAATATCAGTCCATGATCCATCTACAGCTGATAATATTTTCTGTCAGCACCGGGAGCAGAATTCGTATCGATTCACAACTAGAATTCTCAACAGGATGCGGTGCTAACTGGTAAACAAAGCGCATCATTTGTCTATTTTCTCAATCTGTAAAGTTAAATAAACTATTTTTTAGAGAAGCGAGTTTCGTATTGTGTTGGACGATGATTGCTAGTTGATAGTCGGTACTACTTTTAGAAAGCAAACTATAATCTGAGCAAGTTGGAGCATTCGAGCTCAAGAATTGCGGATTTAAATCTGGGTCACCTTATTACCAGATGAGCTCTCAATCCTCTGAGCCACGGCTCGGGATTTCAGATTTTGGAAAACATTTTTTTCGCCCAAAAGGTCTTACAAATTTCACATTTAAGATGGAAACTTTCGTCCGCATATGAAATAACACGCAATGGCTTTTAACCTCAGAAAAGCGGTATAAAGAGTGAAAGATGTCAGTATAAAGATTACCAGGCAATAACCATTTACCTTAATGAAATAATATATACCAAATATTGTTATCAGTGATCCTTTTTACCATATTAATCAAAAGACGGTTATTGTGTATATATAATATCCGGACAAACCAGGATAATGAGACTCCAGAAATGTAGGGTTCATTGCTGAATTCCTTTAGTTATAGTTCTTGCATAGTTCCTTACATAGTTCAAAATAATCGGCCATTGCTCTTTATTAGATTTTATAACAATTCAGGTAATCAGGGATAATGTAATTTTTCAGTTATTTAAGTCATTACTAGCATTATCAAGTGTGCAGAGGTCTTTAGCACTTCTCAAAATTTCTGGCGGTGGAAATATAATTAATTATGCAAACTTGCTTAAATTTCACCAGCACATAAAAAAATCCAAGCGTATAAGATCTTTTATATAACACATAACCATTTAAATGATGTGATATATTATACTGTAATTATAACCGTGGTTGAAAACCGACCCATTTTGAGTTTACGACTACCAACGTTCAACTCTGTAACTTAGTAATTTTGAACCTAATCCAGAAGACAAGGGACCTCCTGGATGAAGTACTGGAAATAATTTGCCTTCATGGAGAACTTTTTGATGGAACTAATACGCATTTGCGTTGCACGGGGAGAAAAACTACGAAAATCTCCAACGATTACTCTAACGTCATAAGGACTTTAACCCATGATCCGTATATCACTGAGGATATTTTACGTCAGCAGAGTGGTCGGTGCAGGCTGGGTGCGAAATTCGCATTGAGCAGCCATCGTTGGGATTCGAATCCGGCTCCGCAAGCGCTCTCAATTCCCTGAGCCACCAAGGCTCTAAATGACGTGGTAGTCAGTATCATTTTAATTCAAATACTTTACTCAAATGTTTCACAAAAAATTGCTAGCCCTTTATATATTTGAAAAAAAATCTTCAGCCTAAAGCAGAAGCTGGCATGTCTGTGTGTGTTTACGGCCACGAAAATGTTTAGAACAAATGAATTCTGGAACTAAATTGTTTGAAAGCCTGGTTATTTTTTCGAGTTAAAACGAAAAAAAAAAAAAATTCCCAAGTCAATACACTTAACGTTTACTTCCAAATGCAATGTATGATTTTAACCTGAGCTTACTTTTCTCAAAAAGACAACAGGTACTTAAACCTAAGCAGGAATTAAACATTCAACTTAAGCCCATTAACTGATTTTTTTCTCTGACACTTTCGGTTGCATATCCATGGTGTACGTGCTTGTATTGTTCAGAAATCGAAGCAATGAAAAATCATTTTTGCATAAATTTATTAAACCAAAAATTAATTGTCAAAGCATAAATTTACTGCCTAATTGTGCAAAAATTCTTTCCTTAAGAATGAGGGAAATAGTAATTTTTTATTTAAGCTTTTTTATCGCCTTCCAACTACGTTATTTAAATAACGCACTAAGTTTTCATTCTGTAGTGATGTGAAAAGTGCTCTTACCTAAAAAAATACATTAAAAAAAAAACAAGCACTAAAAGTACAGGTTTTTAAGAAAAACATCTCAGAAGGGGTCAACTCAAAGGGTAAAACTCGTAACAACCTCTAAACAATCCTCTACACGTTTTTTTTTTCATACTTTTTTTCAAAAAAATTAAGTTTAATATCCATTTGGCGTCGTGGCGATTGTAATTGGCGCGACAGATCACGATGCGGAAATATCGCAAAAAATTATTCTGCCTAACTATGATACATGTAAATAATAAAATTATGTCATTACCGTAATTTACTTTTTTTTAAAAAAAGAAGAAAAAAAGTACTGCTCTTTCTACAATGATGACGCTAGGGAAATGAATTCGTTGAAATCACTTTTTGTATTAAATTGCTGCAAAAATACTTAATTGCATACTTTATTTACCCATTATTGCATGGTCACAAATAGTCCTCTTATGCTTATATGACAAACTACTTGCAAAATGTGGTTATAGATATTATTTACACTGCTTGAAGTGGGTAATGCTCCACCCCCACCAGATTTTATCTAAAAGTCGTATGTGTTTCTACCACTTTTTAATTATTTTATAAATTTAAGATAGCAGTCATATTACTTTAACTGTAAGCTCGCGAAACAAGTTTTCTGTGAAAAAGTAATGAGGTCGATTTTTGACCTAGGTACTACAATCATGTTGCTTTTAGAACAGGGGTTTCCAACCCTCGGGATTCAAATACAAAAATAATCGTGTATGTTGCTCTTTTTTAATATCGTTTTTTTCGTATTTTGGGAATATAACTTAGCACGTGCGTATCAGAAATTTTCTCGAAGAAATTCTCCGATTTAACTTTTCGAAACCACTCATTTTGGACGAAAATATTTAAAGACACATTTAAAAATTTTAAATTTAAAATGTACATATCTATTCTCTGGTAGTTGCAGCCGACAAACCTCAATTTTCTCATTGAATATTTTGTGTGCTACTATGTAAGTTTTAATACCTTAACAATTAGATATCTGTTGCACAATAATTGTTTAGTACATAGGTGCGCACTTGAAAGCTATTGTAGCCCGAATTTTTATTATTTATTTAATATTTTTAAAAATATTATTAATAACAATTAAATATTTTTAAAAATCTACTTCTTATTTTAATTTGTAATTCTATACTTCTGTCTTGTACAACTTGATAAAACTCTGACAGTAATATTTAATGTTCCTTCAAACATAAAAGAGTCCTACAAAAAATTTTGATGAAGTTGCGGCCCGCCATTTGATTTGCGTTTTTAATTGTGGCTCCCGGCCTCATGTAAGTTGGAAACCCCTGTTTTAGAACATTCGTTTTTTAAACCTGTAGTTTTGTACATTGATGGGACAGCGAGCATGCATTTTTAAGAGAAATAAAAATAGTAGTAAGATTTCTTTTTCCTAGATTTTTTTTAATGGTTGTGTATATCGTCAGCTTTTAGAACATTCGTATTTTGTTTTTGGTTAAATAAATAAGTGAAAGCTATAGCATTTTTTTTTTTTGAAATATACAAAAGGTGATTGCAAAAGATTGTTTTTTTCCAGAAACAAACTAGGGGTGATAATTATTTTCTTACATTCTTGAAGTGAAAAAGATGACCTCAGTTCTTACAGTTCTGAACAAATATTTTGGTTCAAAATTTTCTGCTCCACAAAGGGTTAAACAAAACTCTTGTAACCCTCGTAAAAATAATTAAAATAAAAGAAAATTTTTCATCGACATGAAAATAACAGGCTCTTTTTTACGCCTGAAGTGACAACTAACAGAAGTAAATTTTCACTTTGATTAAATTTAAAATATAGCACTATTTTAAATATTTTCACGTAAGTTTTTGATGACGTGAAAATCATTTAGACAAATATTTGTATTTAGTATGTGAAAAATAATATTACTCAAACGAATAATACGGTAAAGTGTCCCACAACAGCCAGTTTGTGGACCAGGGGGGTCATTTGGGGATAAGGCTAAGTAATTTCATAACGTCAGGTGAATGAGGAAAACAAATAACGAATGAATCCCGTAGACAACCTAGGAAGGAAACTAAAAGAGGCGAAATATCAAATAATTAATCGCAAGCGGTTATAAAATTCAGCTATACAAAACTTCGCCTCTATCCTTTCGCTTATTTTTGGGGTGAGAAATCTAAATTTGATGAAAAAGGGGTACATATCTTCAGTACATTTCGATAGTTTTTGCTTTAAAATAAGCACTTTTCGTCTAGTTTACAGTCAACTATTATACTTATTTTAAAAGACATCTTCGAGATATTAACATGATACTTAACAGAATTGAAAACCAGTCATATTTCAGGGAAGATTTCCAAATTTCTGTATCCTGATCTGCGGAAAATAATCGCCAACTCCTGGGCAGTGGCCCACAAAAAACTAAGAAAAAAAATAGTGCGTGGAGTCCCTCCGCGCGGAAGAAGTTAAACTTCGTAACCTGCGACGTTAATTGTAGAAGAATCAGCAGTCGAAGGATCACTAGTTCTATTCAATGACTCTTTTTCCTGCTCCGCTCGCTTCCGTGCTCTGTAATAACTAGAGCCCGGAAGTTCAGGCAAAATGCCATAAATGCCCTTTTCTGCCTTTTTTAAACGTTTTCTTCTGAAAATGCCTTTTTCTTTCCTTTTGTTCATAAATGCCTATTTCTGTCTAATTTAAAATTTTTCTGCAAAGCTTTTTGTACTTTTGACCGAGCATAAATTTTGAAGTACAGAAATGGTTGACTGTCATCCGACGTATTGTAATGCATTTATAGAGATTAAGACTTTATTCCTTTTGGGACAACTCCCTCCCTCTGAGGCAGTGGTCACCCCTCGCACTGTACAATGGCTATTCATCTGAGCTGATAGTGTACTCGTGCTTGAGTGAGCAAGGCAGGTGAAAGACATTTTTCTGTCCATGAGATTGACAGTGTTGTTTGAATAGAGAATAGAATACACTTAAAGCTGGAAATGCCATAAAAGTTTTATTTCCTAATATGATCCATCTAACGTGCCTTGTTCATGCATCGCACAGGATAGCAGAGGAAGTAAAAGGTCTCTATCCTGAGGTAGACTCGCTTGTTTCTAGTGTGAAAAAAGTATTTGTGAAAGCCCCTTCAAGAGTTCAAGTATTCGAAGAAACTGCACCAGACATTCAATTACCTCCTAAACCGATCCTTACTAGATGGGGAACATGGATTTCAGCAGTCTCATACTACTGCACAAATTTTGAGGAAGTTACTCGAGTCCTTACCAGTTTTTCGGATGAAGAGGCAATATCCATAAGAAAAAGTAAAAGTCTGCATAGCAGTTCTAAAATAAAAAATGAACCGACTTTTATTTCAATTTATTTTGGGAAGCTCCCTGGATCTATTGAACACATGGAAAAAAGAAATATGTCTTTGTCCGAGTCACTAAAGATTTTCGACAATACTACTGAAGAATTAATGTCTGTGCCTGAACCAGCTGGTGACAGAATAAGAAAGAAATGTGAAAACGTCATCTCTGCAAATACAGACTTTGAATGCAGCAAGAACATTGCAAAAGTACTTTCTGGAGATACTACAGTTGAACTTACCATATCTCCTACCATGGCAAGTTGTTTTAGGTACACGCCTATAACCTCTGTCGAAGTAGAAAGATCCTTCTCTTTGCTTAAAACTATATTGACTGACAGGAGACAAAATTTCTCTTTTGAAAATTCGAGAAAGCATCTAGTTGTCAACAACAACCAATCATCAGAATAAATTTGCATACAATATTTTTGTAAGTATGAGTTTTCAATTTTTATTTCACACTTACGCAGTTGAAGGTTTTTTTTTTGTGCAATTATGTCCACTCCTTTTGTACTATTGCTACGACAGTCGAGTAAAATGAATATGTAGGTATACCGGATACTTCTAGCAACGTTTTTTATACCTTGGATACCTATATGGGCTTTTAGGCATTACCAACTAACATTTTGCTCCAATTTTAATGGCCTTTTTTAAGTGCCTATTTCAAGCTTTTTAAATGCTTTTTTGCCTGCCTATTTTAGCATTTTTTATTGCCTGAAATTCCGGGCTTTAGTAATAACTGTAATATTGTGCATCTTTCCCTCGTGGACCTCTTGAAACAGTGGAAGTGCTTGTGGTTGCCTCATCGTGTCGCCATGGAAAATTTATTTGTATTAATAATGTATGTGAATGCGTCATAATGTAATTTCAAAAGAGAAAACCTAACAATCAATTGATATTCACAAGAGACGTACCTTGACATAACCTTAAATCCGTCACATTGTCCGTGGGATTGTTTTCACTCATTTTTTACAATTGTTATCCACTAAATTTGAAAATAAAAAATACTACCCTATTAAATTATATGTGTATCAAAACAAACTAAAAAAATATTTATAGGAAAACAATACTTTTATTATTTTTATGCTAGTGAGAACCAAAACAATATGGAAATGAATGAGGGAAAACTGGATCCTACCACGTGATTTCCCGACCAATAAAAATGTAGCGTTAAACGTTTAACGCAACCTTGTTGGAAGTCGCATAAGAAGTATAACTTCAAAAATAAGGGGAAAAACATTACAGAAGGAGACTAACTTATAATTATTTTTTTCACCTTCTTTTTTTTTTTAAACTAATTGTAAGTCTAAATTCCATTTGATGCCTTGGTGATAGAGTTTGGGGCAACTGAGCACAATATGGAAATATCTCCCAGGATAATGCGGAACCACTGTCCTTAATACATATTTTTAGAATCTTTGTTAAAAACTAAAAAAAAAATATGCATTGAGTGGGTCACAATTTATTAATATTTAAGTGGGGAAAAAACAAAGAATAGATTATCAAAAGAAATGAAGAATCACTATTGTAGTATGTGAGATAAAACTAAGAAAAATATGCATTGAGTGGGTCACAAATTATTAATATTTAAGTGAAAAAAAAACAAAGAATAAATAATCAAACGAAATGAAGAATCATTATTGTAGTATGTGAGATTAAAACACCAAAACCTGTAAGACAGCAAAAGGAAATAGGAAAAGGCTACTATTAGAAACAATTTTGGATAATGAAACTAGCTTATATCTTTTTAATGCAGACTTTCTTAATTGTGATTTCCCAGAATTTATTAATATTGCATTTTTCGCTTTTAATTTGTAGCCCTAATTGTGTGTAAATTTGACAAGGATTCTACAAATATGGATTAACGTTAATTACAGAACACCCTGAATACTTTCGAAATAATAGAACAGATTTGTATGTATTAATCTGACTGAAAATTGTAATTGACTTCCAAGGATGGCTTACAAGTTTCCTATTTAGTAGCAAGGACTGAGTTAGTGTTTGTATCGCTCTGACTAGAATAATGATAGGCTAGGCAAAAATAGTTCCTGGCTTAAAACTACTTTATAGTACAACAGCTTCGAACAGCAAATTTCGTTCAATATGGAAGATTTTAAGATCCCATTTTTAGTGCTGGTTACAACGACCACCTCGTTTGGTCGATCAATACAGAAATAATCTTACCTGGATCGTGAAATGGAACAAGAACATAGTTATGAATGGCCTTTTCTCTTCTTGCCAAAATAGTACTTAAAATCCTAGCGGCACCTTCAATCACTTGCACTAAGTCATCGTACATAGATCCTGTAATATCAAACACAAAGGCTAGCGTCGATGCCCCTTGTGGAATTTCTTCTTCAAACGCTTCTTTTATGCCATAATAATTGCGCGAAAACACAGAATTGCTGAAGACGGTAAACAAAGAACACAACAAAATAAATAACACGAAATTAATCCTTTGGCTCATGATTTTATTCCACCTGCCACATTACCTGTGCAACATATTCGAACATAAAACTTATCGCCGATTCATATAAACAAATTCAGCTAAATATTTTGCATGCAGAGCTTCCACAATGTCGATGCAAAGGGAGTGGATTGTATTTCCCACATTCAAGTCATTCCGACAACCATATGACGTCAAAAGTACTTAGTAGATATAGATGAGTTACAGTTGTCATTAAAATGTTGGTTCCCTTGCCCTTTTGCCCTAAACGAGTGCACCCAACTCATTTAAGATATCATGTTTCTCATTATAACAAGCAGAGTGTGTAATTGGATGCTTGTTGGACACAGGGCAATCTTAAGTGAACGAAAACAGGATGCTGTTTGATTAAGAATCTTTTTTTTTCATCTTGTAATCTTACATTGCATAAAATCCATTAAAAAAAATCTACCAGACTGTAAATTTCTTTTCAATATTAGAGAGAAAATGGTTTATCTTTCGAGATAAAAATAGCATTTTACAATCTTCAGATGAATTTTGATTTAAAATCAAGCAAAGTCTCAAACGAAAATGGTAGGAGGCGGGTGATTCATTCATATCTGATAAAATAATTTTTCCTCCTCTCTACTTTTTTCCATCTTTTGAAAAAAAAACAGCAATTATAGAAGCTAAATAAAATGTTTTTATTTCTTTTTTTTATTTTTATTTTTTTTTACTTAGTGCCTTTTATGAATGAACTACCCAGCTGCAACTTTTCCGTTTCAGTTGGAGTATTTTTTTTCTCCTGGAGGCAGTAAAATGAAAATATCCATATTTTTTGTTCTGTAGTATCAGTATAAAAAAAGATTAAGCCTTCCACGATGAAAAAACAGTTCATAGGCATTAACGCCTGAGATTAAGCGTAAAGTATACTTGATTAAGCTAATATGGAACTTTTTATAACTCTGGCTAAAACTTAAAATGTTTAAAAAAAAATGTTGGGATAAAAAGGCTTTTCACTTTTTTCGCACATTCTTTTGTACTACTCATATGAATGACTAAATGCCCTTTTCGAACAAAATGCTATGTACTAAGATTAAGTCTACCATGATGTATAAATAATTCAAGATACGCCTGAGATTAAGAGTAAAGTACTGACTAAAGTAATAAAATATATTTAACTTTTAATAACTCTTTTGCTAAATCTTTAAATATTAAAAAAAAGTTTTGTGATAAGTTATTTGGCTTCTTTGCATACATTCTTTTGTACTACTCAGATCAATGAGTAAATGCCACCTACGGACAAAATACCATGTAAACTAATTAAATAAGTGCAGGTACAAAAATTCAAAATAATTATGTTCATCAACAAAAATGCTTGTAAAACTTTACTGTTGATTAGGTTGTTTACCTTTCTGTTTTTATGAGCTAAAATAAAATTGGTGATGGCTAAATTTCTTCCTTGGTAATTTTCTGGTAAAGTTAATGTGCAAAATAATTGTAGTGAAAAAATTTATGACTTTCACTCAGACTTTCTATTGACTTATAGATCACTTTTTTTTATATATTCAAAAAACGTTAAATTCTTCTTAACTTCAGTAAGTCAATTAGACAGATCATTTAACTGTTGATGAAAAACCAAAGTTTTAGAAAAACATTTCTACTTTAGTTTTTGTTTTACCAAACCTTTGAAAATGACCATACAAATTGATGGCTTTGCTGTATATATATGATATTCTTCTGATCTGGCCTTTTAAAATGAAAGTGTGATTAAATTAAAGAACTATTCACTACACATTATTTGAATTTTTCTACCACTTTTTACTCTTTCAAATTTCCTTTCTTGCGAATTATAATTGCGTCACGATAAGGGCCTTCATTTGAACGTAAAATTTAAATTTTGAAGAAATATCGAAGTGTCATTATGGTTGTTTTCTGTTCGGTGGAACTTAAGAAATAAAGCAAAATCTCAGCGCATTGCTGCGAAGCGGCATTAACTGATTCATCGAATTATATAATTATATAATAAAGATTTGTATGTTAAAGGGATGAGTAGGGAAAGAAAGGTGCTACGCAGCAAAATTTGGTACGTCATATATTAATAAAATCATGTAGTTAAGACGTAAGATGAATAATAAAATACAAGTAAATAAAAATAATAAAAGTAAGAAATAAAATATTTTCAGAATTTTATACAATATTTACAAGAAAATCAAGTTAACATAAGTTCATCGTGACTTATTATTTTATAATTCAATTAAAATCATAGTTTAAACTGTAATTTACAATTAAATTTAATAAAATAATTAAGCCAAATGGCAAAGTTTAAAATGATTTAGTGTGAAAAAATTTCGAATATTAAGCCAAGGGAAATTAAAATCTATAACACTGTTAATGTGATGGCTTAATCGTTCTGGTAATTACCACTCGTATTTGAGTTAGTCATCACAAGTTAACATCTAAATCTTGTTTAACATCTTGAGTTAGTCATTTTTATATTGACGTTTTTCGTACTTCATTTTCGAAGTGGTAGAACATAAGAATTCTTGATATTATTATTGTTTAAAATGCATTACATAATTAAAAAAAAGTAGAAAAATTTATAAACCAATGTACAGTGTGACAAAAGAAAATATTTTTTGTAATATTTTTTGTTGAGGTAAGTATTATTCTGAATTACTTTTGATCTAATAATTGGATCTTCAAGTTCGAGGATTCATTCTTAAATGGTTTGAGAGGATGACCTCAAATATGCTAATTAATTAGTACAGACGGTATTTTAAGTTACGAAATTAGATACAAAAATTTACTTTCTCTGAATAAACATACCAATTTTGCAACGGATTCGGATTTCTGACCCCAAAAATATAGCCACAATCTGGGAAATATGGTTCCCATAGTTAGGTCAAGAGAACGGCTTAAAGTTTGGACTCCTTAATGTTAATTTTACTTTTTGCGTATTTCTCCATATCTCGAGAACCTTTTAAGCTAATTGAAAGATTTTTAGACACACTAGTAAAATTCGTTTATCCAAGTAGTATTTGTTCTTCCGTTATTTGAATTACAAGGTACACAATTTTATGCTTCATTTTAAAGTATGTAATTTTATATGGTAAAATACAAAATTTGAGCGAAATCGGTTGAATAGTTCCTGAGAAATCAAATTTTAAACATTCAAAATCTTTAAAATTTATTCTTTGCATGAAATTATCTTTGGATAAACGAATTTTATAATCGTGTGCAAAAAATTTCAATTCGCTTGAAAAAATCTCGAGATATAGCGAAATGTACGCAAAAAGGAAAATTAACATAATGGGATCCAAACTATGGATCGCTTTCCTGACTAAACTTTTGGAACCATATTTCCCAGATAGAGGCTACCCCTTATATTTTTGGGGTCAGAAATTCAAATCCGTTAAAATAAAGCATATTTATTCAGAGAGAGTACGTTTTTGGATCTGATTTTGAAACTTAAAATATCGTCTGCACTAATTAATTAGCATATTTTAGAACACCTCCTCGTACCATTAAGAATGAGTTCTACAAAAGTTATTCAGGTTAGTTCATTATTTATTTATTTTTTTTGGTACACTGTACATTAAGATTTAATGTAAAGCATAGTTTCTCGTTTTATCTATCACTTTTGATTTTATGAAGATAAATCAAGAGAATATTTAACGTAGAATACGCATTTTTCATTATAAATATTTAATGTCTTTGTTTCACAAGGAACTAATTAAGTACGTAGGTGATTTCAAGATTACTTTGTTTTTTAATATTCAAAAAATTTAAAACTTCTGAAACTTCTGAACTTCAGTAAGTCAATTAGACATATCATTTAACTGTTGGGAAAAAACCCAAAGTTTTAGAACAAAATTTCCACTTTAGTTTTTATTTTACTAAACCTTTGAAAATGACCATACAAATTGATGGTTATGCTGTATCTATTAGTGAAGTCGTTGACGTGTTTTGAAACTTGAGTAATGACTTGCCTTGGCAGAGATAGGCGCTGCGGGTCATGTTTTTCAGTAGCATAGCAAATCTGAAGATATAAATCAAGAAAAATACCAATAACGTCAGTCATTTTTAAACAATGAAGAAAAGGAAAATTTTAAAATCAAATACATCTTGCTTTTTACTAATAGATGTTCTTCATTAAACTAATCTATTTGCTTTAGGAACAACACAAATAATAACTATTTACAGCTGCCTCTCAGACAAAAATTGTTGTGATATGATGGAAATAAGGAACAATGCAAACCAACAATCATATACACAAACAATTTATATCGAAAGAGAGGTTCATAATTACGTTTTCCCATTCATAACATTGCTTAAATATCATACGCCTTCAACTGTCTAAAACTAAAATCGATACAGATTTCCCTAAAATATATGAAAATATGTTTGTTGTAATGATTGTATTACATATCGCACAAAAGAAACAGTAGCTTCTTTCCCTCCATATTTGCAGAATTGATTCGAAAATTGTTTTTAAAATGAAGGATCTTAAAATATAACTAAGCCAGTAATAGCTCACTTATTACGATGTTTACAAAACATTTGTGCTGGTTAATGGAGTAATATAACGAAAATGCTTAGAATAATGCAGAGATAACTAGGTCTGGTGAGTTTATACGAGTGAAAAGGACTTGTGTAGAAAATTAAAATAATACTCAAGATAAGTTAACTTTTGGAAAAATCAGAATATTGCAAAAATGCCGACGTATAGGATACGATACGCAGCGGTGAGTTAAAAAATTTAAACCAACAAATAATGCTTAATAATTATTATTCGGACATTTTAATAAACTCATAGTCCCGGTAGCAGAATTTAAAGAGCATCTGCAAATCTTCAAAAATTCAAATTTGTCTCCGACTTCAACGCTCTGTAAAACTTACTATACTTACTATTACTGTAAAAATTAAGCTTAATATAACACGCATTTAACAATATTTGCAAACATTAAACATAGCCGTGATGGCTCAGGGGATAGAGCGCTCGTCTTTCAATGAGGTGAACCGGTTGCAAATCCCAGCGATGGTTGGTCGATACGAATTCCGCATCCGGCTTGCACCGACCATAGTACTGACGTAAAGTGGTAGACGGACCATGGGTTAGAGTCCCCTTACTGCCAGGATAACCGTGGGAGGTTTTCGTGTTTTTCCTCTTCATGTAACGCAAATGCGGGTTAGCTCCATCAAAATGTCCTCCACGAAGGCAAAATTTATTCCACTACTCGATCCAGGAGTTCCCTTGCCTTCTGGATTGGGTTCAAAATTACAAGACTACGGAGTTGAGTATAAGTAGTCGTAAACCCGAAAATTACGTTGGTTGTTCAACGACGGTTATAAAATAAAATAAAAAAATATTAAATATAATAAAAAATATTAAATATAATTAAAAAATATTAAATATAATAAAAAAATATTAAATATAATAAAATTATGCACAAAAACTTTATGTTTAAATTTAATTTGAATTTTATACAATCATACTTGAGCTATTTCGAAAAATATGTTTAAATTAAGCCACTATGTCGTTTAATCTAAGCTCAATGAAATCAGAGAAAAAGAATGAACTTGCAAACAAAATTAAAAGAATACCTATTGATTTTAAAGGAAGAAAATTGACAGAATTGTAGTTTCTGGTGTTCTGATGAGTGCTTATTTAAATTTTCTTTAAGTACTTTACAGTAAAATAAAACAATAACCCAAAAAAAATAAACATAGTCTTTTTTTCGGTATTAAATTTAGAAAAGGAAGAAAAACTATTCTTTATTTTTCATAAATAAAGATAGGAGAATCTTTCTTTTTTCATTTTATTCTCTTATTCTCGATTTTTTGCGCTACAATTTTTTTTTATCCGTTTGTTCTTTTTTTATATTTATTGGGAAATACGCTGCAGATGTTACGATAATCTGCAGCATTTGTTGCCGTGCTTCCGTAAAAGTTAAACAGAAATTCAAGTATAAATTAAATATTTCAACGGAAGTTTACGAAAAACCTTTAGAAATTGATAATTACAGTGGAGCATCGTTTATACGACGATCACTTATACGACGTTTACATTTATACGACGTTTTAGTGTGGTCCCAAATCATTCCTATTCATTTTAATGTAAAAATATATCGTTTATACGACGCACAGAATCGGTTATACGTCGGTTTTTAGATTTTGTTCACGTTTATTTAATTTTTTATTTTTTCTTGTGTATTTTAAAAAAGGGCGCAATTTGCCAACATAAATGATACAGAAAAGGGTGCCAGCAAGAATGCTTGGATAACGACCGTAATTTTTACTAGATGACTGAAAAAACTGGACAATGTTATGAAGAGGCAAAAATGAAAAATTTTGCTATTCTTCGACCATGTCCAGCGCACCCATCGATACTAATTATTTTGGAAAATGTAAAAGCTCTCTTTTTTCCTGCAAATTGTACAAGTGCGCTTCAGCCATTAGATTTGACCGTGATTAGAAATCTAAAATTGCATCATAGAAAGCAGTAAGTTCAACTCGCTATTCAAAGCAATGTAGAGAATAAGAGCAAGAAAATATAATTCGAGGTAACATAGATTCAAATTGCTCACTGCAGTCTTTCTTCTTTGGTTATTTGTTTGTTTTGCTTTGTCTAATTTAGAAATTTATGTAAATCAACACGTTAAACATCAAAATTAACTGAAAACAGAGTCAGTTTCTGTTTTAGAAGTAAAAATCGATTATACGACGTTATCGTTTATACGACGTTTTTCGGTGGTCCCTTCGGCGTCGTATAAACGATGCTCCACTGATGTACGTTAACAACACATCACTTCGGACTATTATCGATAACCAAAAATTATGTAGAAAAATAACAAAATTTTACAATAAAATCTGCAGAAATTGGTAGCTAAGAAATGGGTTAAAAACATACAATTTCCAACCGTTACCGGCAACAAGAAGTGTAGTGGGAGATTGGCAACTTCTCATTAGGAGGTAATTTTCAAAATCAAATTTAAAAACTGAAGAATAAAATAAAAGTATAAATTAAATATTTAAACGAAAGTTTACGAAAAACCTTTAGAAATTGATAATTATGTACGTTAACAACACATCACTTCGGACTATTATCGATAACCGAAAATTATGTAGAAAAATAACAAATTTTACAACAAAATCTGTAGAAATTGGTAGCTAAGAAATACGCTATAAACATATAATTTCCAACCATAACCGGAAGCAAGAAATGTAGAAATTGGCAAATTCTCATTAGGAGGTAATTTTCAAAATCAAATTTAAAAGATGAAGAATAAAATGATAGTATAAATTAAATATTTAAACGAAAGTTTACGAAAGTCTTTAGAAATTTATAACTATGTATGTTAACAACTCACCATTTTGGACCATAATCGAAAACCAAAAATTATGTAGAAAAAAAGCAAAATTTTTCAATAAAATCTGTAGAAAATTAGCAGCTAAAAAATGGGTTATAAACATACAATTTCCAACGATAACCGGAAACAAGAAGTGTAGTGGGAAATTAGCAAATTCTCATTAGGAGGTAATTTTCAAAGTCAAATTTAGAAGATGAAGAATAAATTAAATATTTTAACGAAAGTTTTCGAAAAACCTTTAGAAATTTATAACTATGTACGTTAACAACACACCATTTCGGACCATAATCGAAAACCAAAAATTATGTAGAAAAATAGCAAAATTTTACAATAAAATCTGTAGAAATTGGTAGCTAAATGGGTTAAAAACATACAATTTCCAACCATAACTGGAAACTAAAAGTGAACTGGACATAATTTTTAAAATTAAATTTATAAAGGCAAAATATTAAAAGGCTTACATTTTGATACTACTTTAAATATAACAAAATTTTACTAAATATTTGCAAAACTGGTAGTGATAAAATGGGTTAGAATTATCTTTTGGAATTATAATTGTAAGCTAGAAATGATGAAATGATGCGGCAAAATAGTAACTTCCAAAAAGAATATAACTTTCCAATTTACCAAGTATTTGCTCCAAATATTATTCATTCAAACGCTTTATTTAAAAAGTCTAAGTTTTTGCTCTAATAATTATAATTATGTTTATTTATTTTATTTATAATTTCGTAGTAGAATTTATAATTATAATTGTCATTATGCTTATTTATTTCACTTATAATTTTGTAGTGGAACCCATGGGTTGTAATGGAACCCATTTTTTTGAATTATAATTGCAAGCTAGAAATGATGAAATGATGTGGGAAAATAATAACTTCCAAAAAGAATATAACTTTCCAATTTACCAAATATTTGTTCCAAATATTATTTATTAAAACGCTTTATTTAAAAAGTCTAAGTTTTTGTTTTAATAATTATAATTGTTATTATGTTTATTTATTTCATTTATAATTTTGTAGTGGAACCCATGGGTTGTAATGGAACCCATTGTTTTGAATTATAATTGTAAGCTAGAAATGATGAAATGATGTGGGAAAATAGTAACTTCCAAAAAGATTATAACTTTCCAATTTACCAAATATTTGTTCCAAATATTATTTATTAAAACGCTTTATTTAAAAAGTCTAAGTTTTTGTTTAAATAATTATAATTGTTAATATGTTTATTTATAATTTTGTAGTGGAACCCATGGGCTGTAGTGTAACCCATTTTTTTGAATTATAATGGAAGCTAGAAATGATGAAATAATGTGGGAAAATAGTAACTTCCAAAAAGAATAAAACTTTCCAATTTACCAAATATTTGCTCCAAATATTTGGTATAATCCATTCAAACGCTTTATTTAAAAAGTCTAAGTTTCTGTTTTAATAATTATAATTGTTATTATGTTTATTAATTTTATTTATAATTTTGTAGTGGAATCCATGGGTTTTGATCAATGCAGAAGGAAACAAATCTCGAGTGAAGGGTGTTGTTCCCGAACTATATAACACTATGAGAAACTTCATGGATTTCGAGTTTGTATTAATATATTTGTGCTTAGATTTTAACTAACAACAGTATAATATTGAAGAAGTACTTTAAAAAAAACTGTCAAAATCGTCTTTATTTTAACATTACGGATTAAATTTGTTCAGTATCATAAGATTTGTTGCCTTTAATATAAAATTTTGTTGATTTGTTTTATAGGTTACGGTCTTTCTTACAAGAGGATGCATACATGCATTCGTCAAATTTCACACAGAGTAGAAATGCATTTTAACCTTCGTAAAAATTCTTCCTTTGTAAAAAATATTCCTTAAAAGAAATAAAACTATTTGCTTTCTGCAATCAGTACTAATTTTGCGCAGTCAACGCTAAATCCCTGCTTTTTGTTTCAGGAATGTGGTAATAAATAGAGCAAAAAGATAACCCAAAAGTATTAAACTATTTGCTTTCTGCAATCAGTACTAATTTTACTCAGTCAGCGCTAAATCCCTGCTTTTTGTTTCTGGAATGTGGTAATAAATGGAGCAAAAAGATACCCCAAAAGTATACAGCTATTTGCTTTCTGCAATCAGTACTAATTTTGCGCAGTCAACGCTAAATCCTTGCTTTTTGTTTCTGGAATGTGGTAATAAATGGAGCAAAAAGATACCCCAAAAGTATAAAGCTATTTGCTTTCTGCAATCAGTTCTAATTTTGCGCAGTCAACGCTAAATCCTTGCTTTTTGTTTCTGGAATGTGGTAATAAATGGAGCAAAAAGATATCCCAAAAGTATAAAGCTATATGTTTTCTGCAATCAGTACTAATTTTGCGCAGTCAACGCTAAATCCCTGCTTTTTGTTTCTGGAATGCGGTAATAAATGGAGCAAAAAGATATCCCAAAAGTATAAAACTATTTGCTTTCTGCAATTAGTACTAATTTTGCGCAGTCAACGCTAAATCCCTACTTTTTGTTTCTGGAATGTGATAATAAATGGAGCTATAAAATATTTAAGAAACGATTTAAAGGCTCCATAGGTTGAGTTATAGTGTTCTACTTCCACTTTCGTTAACATATATATATATATATATATATATATATATATATATATATATATATATATATATATATATATATATATATATATATATATATATATATATATATATATATATATATATATATATATGTATATATATATATGTATATATATATATATATATATATATATATATATATATATATATATATATATATATGTATATATATATATATGTATATATATATGTATATATATATATGTATATATATATATATATATATATATATATATATATATATATATATATATATATATATATATATATATATATATATATATATATATATATATATATATATATATATATTATATATATATATGCACAGAGAGAGAGAGAGAAATTTCTTACCTTTGAAGAGATTGTATTCAAGCTGTTAGATGTAAAATGTTTATTAATAAAATAAAAAAATTTCTTGGTGTAAATATTTTTTTTATTAGTTTTCTATCTACATTTATAGTATTAGTGATAGTCTTAATCATGAACGCGTGGCATCAATTGTCAACGTATTTTCAGTTGGATACTTGCAAGCGACGTCATCCTGATATCTACCCTAATTGGGTGCTAAATCTTGGCATTTGTTTACATTAGCAGCTGTTCCTTTCTACTTCGAGTAGGCCTAGGTGGTCAATTATGAATCCAATATATATCAGTCGTAATCGATTGTCATTTTATGCGTTATTCTCGTAACTAATGAATTCTTGTATATTAATGAAACGTGTAATTAATAATTAGCAAAACATTAGAAATGAGTTATCAGTAAAAGAAGCCGAGAATTATACAACCCTATCAGTTGCAACGTTTGCACGCTATCTTGCTTATAGCGCTAAAAGTTTCTTTCAAACAAGAGGAATTTATATTTATTAATATAACACCCTTATTTATTCTTTATGTGTTTCAATACTACACATTACTTTCATTACAGGTATGATGCGATAGTTCAACCAGATTTAATGTTTGGAACTAGGCTTGCAAATGGAACATGGAATGGCATGATTGGAGCAACAATTTCTAACGTAATTAATAAAGATTAATTTTAAAGTTTTTAATTATCTTTTGTAGTCTAACTTCGATCTTCTCTTAATTCATATATTGTTCTTTTAATTAAAAAAAAAATATGGAAACTGACAGAGGGGCCAAAATATAACGCTTCACTTGAGTATCACACATAATTTTCGGTCAAAAAATTGATGTCTCCGTAGATGAGAGATTAAACGCTTTCATGCGCTATCCCTGAAGTCACAGAGCTTGGGCAGTTTTAGGAATCTGTGTCACAGGCTTACCCTGATCGTTCAGAACCTTCAAAACGAACAAAGGTTTCGATCGTTGTGACTGTATACTCCCAGAAATATCGATTCACCGTGGTACCATAACACGATGTAAATTTACCGTAAACTAAAAAAACCCATACTTTTAGAACGAACAAAGGTTTCGATCATTTTGACTGTATACTTCTAGAAATATCGATCAACCGTGGAACCATAACTTGGTCTAAATTTGTTGCAAACTAAGAAAGCCATACGTTCAAAACGAACAAAGGTTTCGATCGTTGTGACTGTATACTCCCAGAAATATCGATTCACCGTGGTACCATAACACGATGTAAATTTACCGTAAACTAAAAAACCCATACTTTTAGAACGAACAAAGGTTTCGATCATTTTGAGTGTATACTTCTAGAAATATCGATCAACCGTGGAACCATAACTTGGTCTAAATTTGTTGCAAACTAAGAAAGCCATACGTTCAAAACGAACAAAGGTTTCGATCGTTGTGACTGTATACTCCCAGAAATATCGATTCACCGTGGTACCATAACACGATGTAAATTTACCGTAAACTAAAAAACCCATACTTTTAGAACGAACAAAGGTTTCGATCATTTTGACTGTATACTCCCAGAAATATCGATCAACCGTGGAACCATAAAATGGTGTAAATTTGTTGGAAACAAAAGAGGTGAAAACATAGAACCATTTTTGTTTAAATTGAATCATAGTTTAAGTTTAAGACTTATGAAAATATGGCTCAACTTAGCACTATACTAAGGTCACAGTAAGTTTAACGACGTTATAATTCAACAATTATGATGACATTATGACTCAACAAATTTCAAATTTTCCAGTAATGTAGTAGAAAAGAAGAAGCTTTGGCATTGGGCAATGCTGAGCCAATTTTCCATACTGAAACACTTCCAGATTTCATCAGATAATAAGACTAGTTTAGATTTTTTAGAACGCTTTCCTCTCCAATAATCCATCCGATGTCTTCTGGACTGGATTCAAAATTGCAAGGCTACGGAGTTAAACATTAGTAGTCGTAAACCCAAAAAATTGGATCGGCTTTTCAACAACGATTATAAAATTAAGTATAACTTTGATAGCTGAGCCTCTCTGGCCCAGAGAATTGAGCTGTCTCCCAATGAGATGACCCAGGTTCGAATCTCAGTGGTGGTTGGTTAATACAGATTACGCTCCCGGTTCGTACTGACAAAAGCGCTGACGTAAAAATATCCTCAGTGCTAGAGGGTTCATGGGAGTTAGAATTCCTTTGCCATCGGGCTAACCGCAGGAGGTTTTTCCTCTCTATATAAAGCTAATTACGAAATATGGCTGATGAGTCTTTAAGTTTTCACAGATTAGAGTTCGCCGTAAAGATACATTCCCGATAACGGCGGGATCGGCGAGACCGTTCGGTCAGGAAGGCTCAAATCATTTTTGATTAAGTTTCTAAAAAAATACAAAGTGCTAATTAAAAGAAGTGATAAAAGGGGTAAAGATTAAAAAGGGTGATTGTGGAAAACCTATTTATAAATAATATGAAGTATTCAACTGTTCTGAACAGAAAACTGATTTATCTGGACCATATTTTATGAACGAACAAAGAGCCGGGGTGATGAGTTTCGCTACTCCACTCAGTTTTTCTCAACTAGCTCTCATATCTGGTATGGTTCCTTCCAGTAAAAGTCCATTCATGATATTCGAAATATTTCCTCTATTGGTAAGTCATTTATTCAATTTATTTATTTCTGTTAATTTTTTATTTGTAAACAAGTATATAAAACAAGTAACGTTTGTATTTGATTCGAGTAAACAAACACTGATCGGTATTTATTAACAGTGCGCAAACATGCACAAAACTAAAAAGAATAGACTTTAACAACTAAAAACATTTTAATAATTTCCTTTTTTTATTACTTGTTGCCTTTTCCGGTGACTTTACATTGTTAGGTGAAATGAAACAAGTTTTTAGACTATCAAGTATTATAAGTTGAAGTTATCAAAAGAACTAAACTCGGACTATTGAATTATTAGTTTTGCAGAAAGATATGCCTGATAATATAATAACTTCATTCGCTTCTAAACTTATGAAGACTCGGAATCGAAATATATTGGCTTTTACCATTCTTCAGTTTGTGATTTAGTGATTCCATTATTGATTTAATGATTCCATATGCGACTTAGTGATTCAATATGTGACTTAGCCATTCAATATGCGATTTAGTGATTCAATATGTGATTTAGTGATTCAATATGTGATTTAGTGATTCAGTTAGTGTTTCAGTCATCGGTTAGTAATTTAGTAATTCAATTAATGCTTTACGGACTGATATGGGGATTTATTGATTCACTGAGTCGTTTAGTAGTTTAATATTTCAGTGAGTAACTTACTAATAATTCATTAAGTGGTTTAATAACGCAGTTAGAGGGTAATGATATAGTTAATTTATAACTTTGAGAACTAGTTAGTTAATGTTTTAGTGATTTAGTTTGTTAATTAATAATTATGTGATTTAGTTATTTAATTATTAATACAATTATTTAGTTAGTTAATTGATGATTGAGGGCTTTAGTTTGTAAACAATCTAAGGGTTTCATTAGTTAATGATTTATTGATTTCGTTATCTAGGATTTGACTTTTAGGGTAAGTTTGTTAGTGATTCTGTTGGTTAGTTATTGATTTAATTAGTTTGACTTAAGTTTGCTAATTAAATTGAAGTTAGTTAGTCAAACTAAAGTCAATTAGGCGGAATTAGTTAAAGTTAATTAACGGTAATTAGTTAGCTCAACTGAAGTTAGTTAATTCGACTGATGTTAATAATTTAGTTATTACAATTATTAAATAGTTGCTTAATCTATTAGATTGTATGGAAAGTAATTTCATTTTTTTCTCTCTGAAAATGAAAAACGATTTTCATAGTTATAATTATCTAAAATAATTTATTGAATAAATAATAATAAAGTATTAATTTTTGAATAAATAATTTATTGAATCATATATTGTCCATTCTGGTCCAATACCTTTTGCAATCTTTCTAGCTATAGAATGATTCATAGCTCATAAAATGTTTGTTCTTTACTGGCAAAAAAACTGATCCATGCATTTTTTCTTCACCTTATCATTTGAAGTAAAGGTATTATCGTCGAAAAATTGTTGTAGAGACCCAAACAAATATTGTAAACAACTGATTTCTTGTCCCCGGTCATCATGCACTTCAAAAATGGATTTATTATTAATATTATTATTATTATTATTATTTTTTTAATGTTTGAGAAGCAAATCACAGACGTCAACGAGATGGCACAAATTTCCTTCCGTAAGATCATTTAGAACCCATATGATGTCGAGCTTTGAGAATATAGCGATCTTACGAGTTGTCATTTGCCAGTTTGTATGTAGCAATTAATTCATACAATATCCTAAAAAAAGAAACAAATCAAAACTGAAATCTTGTGGTCCAACTATGACGTCATACAGCTTAACTAAGTGTAAATCAATACATTTGCATCATTAAGAGGAAGTTATAAACGCCACTTATTGTACTGACATCCTGCTGATAACGGAGAGAACCTCCGTGAGGAATAAAGTGAATGCCTTTATTGTGTGTTCATCAGTCTAAACTGATGTAATGCATCTTCGTGCATTTTAATCAAAGTTTTGCAAACCAGTTTTGGCACTGGCATACTATCACTTCATCTTCCCTATACTCAGCGGATAATTTTTTTTTCTTGCTTGAACAGCATTTGTACCTTTTCGATAAACTATGCCGAAATTGCTACTTTTCACTTTCTATATTTAAAAAGGCACCAACCAAAACCCACTGCTTTGAATCAATCGAACTTTTTCTCAAGTAAGCTTTTGTATATCAGCGTTTAAAATTTATAATGTAAAAATTTATAAAAGTACAATTATGTCCTCTGTCGGGAAAATCTGAAATTACTTTCCGAACAACCCAATATAATCGATATTAGATTAGTAAATGAGATAAAATGTTCCAAACTAAAACAAAAATATGTCATTCTCTAATAGCCGATCAAAAAGGTAAACCAAATGCCATGTTGTTTGACTACTGGGTTATAGAGTAATTTGTTTAATTATATTTTCCATAGGCTTATTTGCTTGTCATCATTTGTTTACTTGGTGTGACTTGCACGACTAGTTTGATTTATTTTTCTCAGCCCGAAGTTAATAAACGATCGAAATCAGAAGTCTTCATGAAGTATATGTGGCTGTTTTATGGTACCCTTTTAGGAAAAGGCAAGTAAAATAACAATTTACAGTCTTGTTCTAAAATACTAATAAACGATAAATCAAATTTTTGTAAAATTTTACACAATAAAAACTTGAAAGAATTAAAAATTTTATCATTGTTCTAAATTACTTCCTCTGTCCCAAATTAGTTGCCTAATTTGAATTCTTTTACATTGATTATTTGCACGGATGATTTTATGATTTTCCCTGACCATTATTTGAGAAATTTCCTGGTGCTGTTCTATCAATTAACAGCATTTATTTACCAAGCATTTTTTGCTTCCCTCCTTTAAGTCAGTACCAAATTAATTTTAAAAAATCCAGAGTTCGCACGCGTTTAAGCCACACTCTTTTTTGTAAAGACTCTTCCACCAGTAATCACATAAAACTATCTTCTAGCTACTGAATCGTGAATTCATTAGTAGTATAATTTTACTGGTGCCGATCTACTAAACAGCATCGGAAGTTATTTTTGACACCACCTAATTGAAATGTAGCAACTAATTTGGAGAAAAAATTTAAACCTAAATGTTGCAACTAATTTGGAGAAAACATTTTCAACCTAAATGCAGCAACTAATTTGGAGAAAAAAGTTTCGACCTAAATGCAGCAACTAATTTGGAGAAAAAATTTTCGACCTAAATGTCGCAACTAATTTGGAACGGAGGGAGTGAAATATCAGACTAAAATAATTCCAATTTAGAAGTAAACATTTCTGAAAGTTTAAGAGTTAGAGAACCTTCAGGTCTTATTGTGCTTATAGCTATCAGCCTTTGAACTTGAAGGATATAAGGTGAATCATATGGTTTAAATCATGTCATTTATGATTTAAACCATCTGGTTTAAATCGGAGGGTCTATCAAATGACGAATCAAAAACTAATCAGGGTGAGGAGATTTTTTTTCACTTTATTTTACATACCATTAATAAATACAATTTAGTATTTATATTTAATAAATCTATATTTTTCTGTGCATTTATTGTCACCTTAATTATTAATATAATTTGGCACCCATTTTAGATTTTGGAGGAAGCGATAGGTGGTACTTGAAGTACACAGGACATATGGTGAGTTTCCGAATGATGTCAGGAATGTGGCTGATTTTAATGTGCGTGGTGTTGATGAATTTTTACCAGTCTACAATTACGTCAACATTTGCAAATGAGAAGATGCACCCTAAAATAGAAACTATGGAGCAACTGATGCAAAACAAGGATGTGAGAGTGGAGACATTCGAAAATACATATCCAGAATCATGTTTCAAAGTATACCTAAACATTTATCTTAAACATTAACGCAAACTGTTTTTTGTGCATAAATTGCGTTGAAGAACTTCTTTATATTTAAATTCTTCCTGAAACAGCAAAATTCGATATAAAATTTTTAGTCAGTCGAAACATTAGAAAGTATAACTTACAATATTTTTACGAATTTGTCTGTATGTGTTAAATTATTTTGTGAATATTCTTTCGTTATAATAAGGCTAAATATTTCAGACGGACCCTAAATAAACAGTTTTATTAGAAAATTTGTAAGAAAGTCACGTAACTCGAGCGTAATTTAGAGAGAAAATGAAGCCTAAGGCATTGGAAGACTCAATTTGGTGACATTTTTGCCGACTTGGTGACAATTTTGACATTCACGCGATGTTGGGCAACCATTTTGGCGGTAAAATGATAGTTTTATTCGAAGTTGCGAAGCGATAGAACTAAAATTTACGGAGTTGTACGAGAATTGTTTAGAATCGTATCGAAAGCTGCGGGAGCATTGTCGCCAAACCTATATATAAATAGAAGTGTGCCTCACTCCTATTTATCATTAAATCTAAAAAGGCATTTATTTATACATTAGTTGTATGAGGCCAATTATTACATATACCACTCCGGCCTGGAATTGCCTGAGAAATACTCAGATTAAGAAACTCGAAACTCAGCAAAACAAATTCCTACGTAGGTTTACAGGTGCTCCCTGGCACATTCCAAACAAATATATTAGAAGAGGCCTGAATATTGACATCATGAATGAGTTTAATAACAAACTAAGCGCAAGATTTTTCAACAATGCCAGAAATAATTGCTCTCAAATGGGATAGTGTCAGGTCGATACAATAGATAGCCCCCCCCCCTTTCTTTTTTTAACTCACATGGATACTCCTGAGAAGAGGAAAGGAACAAATGTGATTCTCAGCTCGGGAGTATACCCTAGATAATTAACTAATTGCTCCCCCCTTTAGATAATTAAATTGTTTTTAAAACTTCAATTCTCATTATTAGATATTTATTAAGTTTTTATATATTTTATCTTATATTGTATCTTTTACTTATGAATCATTACTTGAGCTGTGCACCACAGCATGTTATTTCTGCCTCCAACTGACTCATCTATCTCCAATTATCTGTGCTAACAGTCCCAGTTGCCCTAGGGCAGGAGTCCCCAACCTTTTTGTACCTAAGAGCAAATACCAGAATATCTGTCGAATGGCAGGCACCATTTAGTTTTTCAAGATAAATTTATAGTTGATAGACATAGGTAATAATACACACTTCATGTAATGCACAAAAAATTAATTTAACATATGAATATAATTAGTATTAATGTTTTTGTGTAAAATAAATGATCACAAAATTGGTTTCAAAACATACGAAATATAAAAATTATTCATAAAATACAGTCAATGTGGTCTTTGGCATGGCATTTCGCTGGCTAGCGCTTCATAATTGGGAGAATATGATGAAATTTCTGCTCGCAACCAATCGTCAAGGTGTTCATCTGTAATTCGGGATCTATATTTTGACTTCATGATATTATTGTCAAAAACAATGATTCGCACAAGTATGTGGAACCAAGAAACGATTTTATTTTATGTACTGCTCTTTTTAAGAATGGAATTTATTCCTTCAACTATATTCCAGAATTTCTCATCTGATATAATAATTTTGAAGATAATGTCATTCTGAAGATCCACAATTTCTATCTCCACTTCTTTTCGCGCTTTACTTGAAGAAATTCTGAAATGTATGTTGCTATTACGGTTACGTTTATTTGGTTGGTAAAAGGATTAACAAAAAAGGTTATCAAAGGCTCGATATTAAATTGTTGAAAGTGCTTTTCAAATTGATCTTCAAGCAATTGGAGGTTGATGACAAATGTTGATAAGTCAATTTCACTGCCACCTATAATTTTTTTCATGTTTGGAAAATGCGCAAGAGACTTCATTTTCAAATGTGATATCCACAAAACTAGCTTAGCTCTGAATGAGTTTATAGCCTCTATCATTTTTGCTACATACTTGTCCTTTCCCTGCAGCTCCAAGTTTAAATTATTTAGTTTTTCCATTATGTCCGTTATGAAAGACAAATCTGCGAGCCAAAGAGGATCTCTTAGTTCAAAAAATGTTTGATTTTTGGTTGCCGGATAATTTTTAATTTCCTCAATTAATTATTGAAATCTATTAAGTACTTTGCTTTTACTGAGCCAGCGTACTTCAGTATGTATTTGCATAGCATTTAATGGGAAAATGGAAAATTGAAGTATTTTATCGTTGGGCAAAAGTAGCGGGCGCACCTAGATCGATCGACGGGTGCCATGGTGCCTGCAGGCATAGGGTTGGGGATCCCTGCACCCCTTTCTGGTGCAGTGTAGCCAGTCCAGCAAAACTAATTGCGTTTAAACATTTAGCAATCACTATTCTTTGAACAACAAAGAGCTAAGTTCTATCACTCCACTCAGAATATGTTGTACCGAGCAGAGAGGTTCGTTTCGATTAGAGATGAATAAAACGAGTCCTTAAGACTTCAACTGTTTATAAGCAGAATTTTTCATAAAATACAGCTATTTCTAACAAAAACACAATATTACACAACAAATTACAGGTATTGAAACCTCAGGTGGTTCAATGAACTCGTTAGAGACAAGCAAATTAGAACACTATTGCAGTCGCATCTACTACTTGTAGTATAAATAGGAGTTTGACTTGATTAAGGTTTTTGGAGAATTTCCTGCCCGCGATCTGCATCTGGAATTGCCCGAAAGGGGTAAAGGGTTGCCACTAGCGACTAACAATTGAAAATGTAGTGACTATCAACATTAAAAACTTTGAATAAAAGAACTAGCAACTTTTTCCAACAAATTTTTTTCAGTTTACTATTGATCATTAATGTAAGGAATCTTTTTGCTTTAAAAATGTATAATTTGAAATGTGAGCCATAATGGTAGCAACGTTTGAATAATTAAAGAAATTATAAATAAATAAAAATCCATTGAGTTTCTACCACTTTTTACTTTTTTAATCACCCGTGGCATCCCTGGGGTTAAGACTGCACAGGTATAACTGAAAACTAGTATGGTCGTTAAGAAATATTGTAGGATGTAAATATTTCGAAAAATAAATGGATTTCTGTTTTACTGAAAAGATATAGAGTTAAATTTCAGTTTTTCCTTTATAATTTCCACTTCATCAGGGCATCTACTGAACCATTAAAATTCTTATAATGGTAGCTAACTTATCATCAAAGCAGAAGAAACTCACGTAGTGCAGCAACCACTTAAATTGCAATCAATTTTCAACCCATTCATAACATAGCTCTTTAATTGTGTTTGAGTTATCAAACTATTATGATAATCAGGAATGTTTCATCTTAAATTTAAAAAAAAATATGAAATGCATTTTGTGTCAAAAATTCATATACCACTGTGTTAATTTTGAGGGACCACTAGACGCTGCTTCAGTGTTAAATAGTAACTATTAATGGAAATCTTCTAACCTAAGTAGTTAAAGGACATATTAGGGTTCCCTTTCTTCTGTAATAATTAACTTTAATAGCAGTAAATTAATGTAGTAAGAATATAATATATTTCTTAAAATACCGCAATGATATTTTCCTGTCTGTTTGGGAATTTCCTTTAGAAAATAACATTTGGTGGTTACTTCTTTCCATTAAATTAATTTTTCTAATTTTCAGCCTTATTGTGAGACTTAACTAAGGCATAATAAACACGGCTCCCACAAAACTTTTACACTGGTAATAAAATTTGTACTAAAAATTGGCATTTCTTGTTTTTCAAAATTGTTTATTAAATTTTTCTTGGTCACTGCTTGGAAATTTGTTCCATACATAGAAGTATGATACTTGCTATGTAAATAATACTTAAATTCAAGTGGTTGCGAAATTAAGAAAACTTCAAATTGCTTTGATGAGCAGTTTGATACCTCTTGAATATTTTGGCGGACTTTTGGGAGCCCTGGATAAGAAAAAATCTGAAGTTAAGAAAACAAATTGGCAGCATGTTTATATTTAAAGTGTAGTGGAATTTCATAGCTTTATCTATCACTTCAATTTTAAAAAGTCATGTCAAGATAATGTCACACCGAGGCAGTGATGGCAACTAGAGCACTTTAGAAGAAAAGAATTTTTAATGTTATCAAATGTGATGCTTTAATATCTGATTCTTGCTAAAGTAAATTTAATATAAACTGATTTTGATCTCGACGACGTACATCTGATCTCGACGACGAAAAATAATTCCAATATATAAAGTGCTAATTAAATTTTGATTTTCTGATACCTAATAATGACTTTTAAAACATTTTCAGAATTAATAAAAATTCAGCAAAATTCGCTGTCAAACTCTTTGCGATTTTATAAAATATATTGGGTCATATTTTTCTTAGACTAAACTGTATTTTTTTTAAGAAAAATATTTTTCTTCTTTATTTCAACTAAAAACAAATAAGGAAATTTAGCCACCACTGTTTTGTTTTTAATTATGTATAAAAGCGTCACAAAAGCGACTCATCACTACTTTGCTTTACATTTTTTATTTGGAGCTATTATATATAACAAAATAAGGTACAAGAAATTGAAAAGATATTTCCTTTACAATGTTTATTTTCAATAAAACTGATAACTAACTTACTTTAGTTTCATTTGAGAAAAATAATAGCATTAACCGTTTATACCTAATTACTTTTTAGAACAAATACAATGTACTATATGCATCAATTTGGCAACGGATGGCTGGTAATTTGGAGCCAAATCTTAATGATTTTAGAAAGATTCCTCCATGGATGGATGAAGTTGAAGATGGCAAAGTGGTCTTTTTTAGTGAGAATATGTTTATGAGAGCTCTTATTGGCGAGAGATTTAGACAAACTGGAAAATGCAATATACGTGCCACTCCAATAAGCTTCTGTTCTGCATATATTGCAATAGCTTTCAATAAACAGTTTTCGAAAGTTGTAAAGGAACAATTCGAGCAGAAGTAAGTTATATAGAATAACAATAACTAGGTAACACGTATAAATACACAAAATACAAAAAGTTTTAAAAATTGTGTAACAACTTTATCCTAGTGGGTTATTGTGTAAAAAAATTATCCTGGTGCAATATTTTTTCTTGCAGATAAATTTTTAAGTTTTGAAAACGCTAGGTTAATAACTTATTTTTAATATTTAAAGTAGGAAAGTATGTCAAAATGCTACCCTTCAAAATGCGTTAAAATTTGAAAAGAAATTTTTCAATCACTATTTTACGTTCTAAAAGGCTTAGTGGCATGATTTCATCACTTATTTCGTTACATCAGGAATTATATTCTATTTAGTTTGAAACGTAATAGAAGTAATCAAGTAGTAATAATAAATCAAGTTCAAATTAAGCATTTTAGTCGCGCATTCCTAAATATTATTTATTATTTTTTTTTAAATATTTTTGCAGCTGACTAATTATTGGTTTCACTTATGTAGTCTTGAAAGTTTGCTCCAAAACCTGAAGACAAGGAACTCTTGGATCAAGTATTGAGACAAACTAGCTTTCGTGGATCATTTTTTGTTGTAACCAAACCACATTTGCGCTACATAAAGAGAAAAACGACTAAAACCTTCGTTGGTTAGCCCGACAGAAAGGGCGTTCTAAACTGTGATCCATCTACCAATGAGGATATTCTATGCCGGCATTGTGGTCGGTGTTAGTTGAGATCAAAAGCCGTATCGACCAGTCCTTGCTGGAATTCGAAATTCTGTCCCCTGAGACACATCTGCTTTAAAAATTTTATTAAAACATGCAAAAAAAGAATAAAACGAATTACTAAAGAAACATAAGCAGCCGTTGATTCAAAAATGTCAACTTTGCTGAAACTAAGCCCTAGATTACCTAGCTGAAAGGTCGTACCTCACCTCTTTGTCCTGCTATACCCGTTCTTTTCAATTTTAAATGAAGTAATGTTAAGTTAGTATCGTACCCATACTTGTGGCAAAAGTAATCTTAAAGTACTGCCAGGGCTACGACTACCTTATTCATGAAGAATCCTTTCATCATTTTATAATGAGTTTTCACGCTTTTATCGCTACATGTAGCAACTTTTTAACATTGATAAATAATTCTTGTTGAATGAATTAAGTTAATGCTTATGAAATTCCAGATTTTTAAGTGCATAAAAGAACTGCATATCTTTTTTTTTTCAAAAGCTGTTTTTTTAATCAAAATGTACTCCATAAACCTTTCCGAACGAGATTTTAATACTTAGATTCCTATCTTAAAGAAGTTCGGATCTTTAGAATCAATATACTATGATATTGAATTTTTCAGACTGTCTCCATTTTCATACTGTTTAGCTCGTAAAAACTATTCGAAATGTTCAAATGAAATTCGATTAGTGAGAGATCCGGTGAAAAAGCCTAGAGATTCTCACACAAATAGGCTCATGCAGATTCTCATGCTTATCTTTCACTAATTTTTGCGGACTAAACAGTATGAAAATAGAGACAGTCTGAAAGATTCCATATCATATAGTCTATTGATTCTAAAGGTAGGTTCAGAACTTCTTTATGGCAGGCATCTATGCACTTTTTGAAAAGTGTATTGAAGCAAATGGAGCATATTTTGATTAATTCAACAGCATTTAAAGAAAAAAAATGCAGTTTTATATATCCACTTAAAAATCCGACATTTCATACATTCCAACCGAATACTTAAACAGAATATAACATAATAATCAAAAATTTTATAATATTCACTACTTAACAATTTTTTCGATTCCTTTTTGGAAGTTGCTCTTTTTATAGATTTTCCAATTAAATGAGGATTGTATTTATAAGTTGGTTGAAAATTTAATCCCTAATTACTATTGGTAGTACAACCATCAACTATTAAAAGAATAAAAATGTGGCATTATTCAGTAGTACTTAGCTCTATTACTTAAACTGAAAGGGACTTATGGTTTGAATTTTAAACTACACGAATGAAAAGTTTTCCTAGAGAATAAAAACAATAAAATTTATAATGTAGTGCTATAAATTTAAGTAGAGGTATATTAGAAAGTGATAACTAGCTGCATTTTTGTTCGGTAACGTATGCTCTACGAGTGTAAGAACATGGTTTTGGATCTCTGCGGTAAAATAATCTAAGTCAAAAAACTATTTGGACAATCCCTATGTAGTTTACTAAAGAAAATTTTAAAGTCGTTTTAGATATGACTTCAATTCATGTTCAGTTAACTTTATTAAACTTTATTTTTTATCATACTTTTTATTTTGCCACTTTTATTGTTCTCTAAAACTGAGTAAGATGCAGGATATTCCGTACGTTTCGTAGGATATTTGCAAATCAATCTGAATATAAAAACGCATCCCCTACTAGTATTTTTCCTAGGGGGCCCACTCGACATTTTGAAAGTTTATAATAATATTTTAAATCTTTGCAGGGTATTCTGTAACGGCAACCCTTAATATATATTTATATAATCCTGGTAAAAAAAACACATTAGATGCAATAAAAAACACTATTGAAACCTAACAAATGTGTTCTGATGAAACGGGACTAACCATGCAGAAACTTGTTTGAATGCCAGAGGCAGGTGGTTATTAGAAATACCTTCAAATTTCATCAGGCAATTTAACTAGTTTTGGAATTTTATTATCTCACTTTTCTTACTAGTGATATCTAGAAAAGTTACTAGGATCAATTCAAAGGTGTGTCATAGATACATTTTCAAATTTCAATAATTTATTTTTTTCGGAAAACCGCATTTTTTAAAATTGTCCAACTGAGATTACCAACTATTCGTCCGATTTCCATCAATGATAGCATTTATTGTTTCTTCCTTGATTAAATATTAATTCCCGATCTCGAATGTTCTTGCTATATTGGCTTTATGAAAATATATATTGTGGGTGATCATCACGGATTAGCCTAAATTTTGTTTTTTTTATTCTATATGTTATTATTTCTCATGCTAAAATTCTTTTTTTTTTTTCAGTCTTCTTAAATTCGTGGAAGCTGGTCTTCTCCACAGAAGTTTTATAGCATCAACTTTATATTACGATATCTGCACTCAGGCCAAGAATCCTGCTACTAAAGCTTTATCTTTGAAAGATTTATTTGGAGCTTTCTGCTTGCTGGCTTTTGGGATGATTATATCGTTATTTGCATTTACGATAGAAAAAGTGTCCTACAGAACTAGAATGATATAGATTTGATTAAATATTTGAAATAAATAAATTCATGCATTCCTTAAGAACAAACACCTTTTTTAGATAATCCTTTTAATACAAATTTTCCTCCTTATGTAAGTAGATTTATTTATTTATTCATTTTTGAAAATGGGAAAGGTAGATAATGAATGCCAATAGTTTTCTGAGACAGACAAGACACACAAAATTTATTTTCAAATTTGAAACGGATTTTTTTTTTACCCTCTTGGAGGTGGCTACGATTTTCTCACTTACAATAGATTTGAAAGAAAAAAATGTCAGTGCAGGGTATAACGGACATGGTCTTTAAGCTTAAAAAATCAACAGTGTAGGGAATACTGGACAAGTGTATACTGAACACTGGCCTTGTATCTTAAAAGATAATAGTGTAAGGAATATCAGGCAATGCCCATACATTCCTGCTGTATTATTATTAAGGTTAATCCTGTTATTATTAGTTATAATTATGTCTTTTGGTTAATGTGATATGGAATGCACAATTAAAATATTACCCGGTAATCATTTGCCTTTCACTTTACTTTAAGGTGACAAGGGACTTTCAAAGAAGCAAAAATTTGTCAAAAAATCGATATTTTACATTTTATATTTTTGAAATTTAGGCATTTAACTGAGCATTTAAAAAAAAATATTTCTGGAATAAGAGTAAAATTGATGAAGTTATGGCCATTTCAGTTTTGACCACGCCCCTTTTTTTGTCTGCAGGTAACTGTTAAAATTAGTTTAGTTTAAAATTAATTTAAAATTAGATGAATATTTTGTTAATTTTTTAAAAAAATTTAAAGTATGTAATTATTAAACTAGTTCATTAGACAATATTTATAGGTATTTATATTAAAAAGAAGAAATATTTGCTCAGATGTAAAATTTGCAATGAAAAAGTACTAAAAGTCATTTTTCTCAAAATGTCTTTTTTGAGAAATTTACAATTTTCAAACTGTTCCAGCGTAATGAATTTTCATTCTATTCACCTGAGAATTTAATGCTATATATTTATGAATATTATTAACATTTTTTTGGAAAAGTTTTTTGAATTAAGTGAATAGTATTTTTTTTATACTTGATATTTTATAGAGGTATCATGATTTTTTCCTAAAAATGTAGGTTTTTACTGTTTTTTTAATGTTATTTGTTTCTATAATAAAAAATAAAAAAAGTACTTCCAACAATTTTTTCAATATTACCTAATATGTAATATTTTAAAAGAATTTTGTCATTTTGACAAAATTTCAGACGCGAGGAGTAATATAAAAAAACATAAAAAATTGAAAAAATTAAATTTTTTAATTTCTTAAATTTTGAAATATTTTTTTGAAATTTTGTATAAAAGTTGCTTTTAGCAATATAAATGTATCCCGAAAATTTCAAGCAAATCCCTTTATAATTTCAAAAAAAATTTTTTGAAAGCCCTTTGTCGCCTTAAAGATATTATAGATATTTTATCATTTTAAAGATAAGGGCTATAAACTGTATATACTTGCCGATATTCATTTGATGTTTTACATTACATGTTTTTTTAAGGCTTAGACACAATTTATATTAAGTGGAGAATACGTATCCACTTCTGAGAAAAATAATTAAATAAAAAAAAATTGAAAAACGCATACTCGGCTTTTTAAAAAACGAATAAAATATTAATGCATGCATTCTCTTCTGTGCTCACGACGAGTTGTGCCTGTGACAAATTGGTGCTCAGGACGAATTCTTGAGTGATGAGTTGTGGTTGTGACCATGACGAATTGCCGTTGCGATGAGTTGTGCTCACGGCGGATTATCCCACTGCAAATTGTACGCAGCGAATTGACAGAGAACCATGTTTTGGCCATTATAAGCATAAATTATCATCAAACGAAAATATCGACCACTTTCTGACTAACTAGAGTGTTCATGAATCAGTTCTGCCCTGTATATGATGTTTTTAAAAGTTTAATTTTTTTTTCATGACTGCTACAAACAAAAATTGACGCCAACGGAAATTTAACGTTAATCTGAATTACGGCAACTTTCCGACTAGCTTTAGTGCTAAAATTTAAGAGTGAGCTCTATACTGGAGCTAGCTAGTGCTAAAATTTAAGAGTGGATGATAAAAAGCTTCAATTGATCGCTGAAAGTAGCCCCCCCCCTCCCCAATCGTCAATTAAAAATTTCACCACTGTCGGACTAGCTATAAAGTGTTCAGATTTCAACTAAAGCTCTGTTCCTGCTGCCAGTACAAGTTATAATTGGGTATAATATAGCCTACGTCACAGGTTGTGTTGTTCCTACTAAATTTAACCCATGAACGGCATTTTCTGCGAGCCTAACTTCAAGCCACAAATAAACAAACGAAGTGTTCGATCGTTTAAATAGCTGCTCGCCAGATTTTATTGCATTATAAAGAAAAGTTATTGAAACTAAATGCAACTAAATAAACAACAACAACAACTAAAACAAATAACAACAACTACTAATAACAATAACTAAATAAACAACAACTAAATTCCATTCGTTTAGCATTGCGTCATATGTTGTTCCTACTAAATCGAAGTAGTTGTGTTTTTTTCATATTATACCCAATTGTTTCCTAATTGAGCAAACGATTTTTGTCGCCATTTTATCGCCTATCAAAATTTTGACCGGCTCTCGACATAAACTTACAGAAGCGAAACTAAAAGGAAGAAAATAATAAAACCAATTAAAACTTTTAAAAACACTTTTTATGAGTAGACCTAAAAATAGAAATCAACATTATTTTGATCAGAATAAATAAAAAACTTAAGACACATAACTTTAGCAATAAAGCTACTAACTTCGGAAAAATCCACTCCCTCACCTAGTATATTATGAAAGTGACGTGCCCTAATTTTTTCGTTTTAGGTCTGAAGAAAATAAAATAGCTTTCTCTTTCTTAGACAGCTTAAAGATAGTTTTTAGTATTTCTATTTCATATCGGTCTGATATAAAATAAAATCCCATTCTATTTTGTAATACAACAAGTAGTTCTATTTTGTAAACTACTTTTCATCCTGCTTCCTTCAAAAAATTCTTTAGTTTTTGTTTAGTTCAAAATTAAAATCGATATCTCTTTTTCAGTCTACTTGAAAAGCGTAGGTTTTAAAATTTTTGTTATTAAAAAATAGTAGTAAGAAAGTAAAAATTGAATGAAAATAATTAAAATAATTTTAAAATAAAATGGCTCAGGATATCATAGAAAGATCGAGCTAAAGAAATATGCCAGTTATAATTAAGTGAATAAATATTCATCAGGAGATAAATAATACAGTTTCTTCATAAGTTTTTGTATTTTTAATTTTTTTCCTTTTTGTCAGATCATTTCATAAATAAATGAACTTCTAGAAAATTAATTTCTTAAGACATCATGCAATGAACAAACATTCCAATGCAAGAGACCATAAAATACGATCTCGAGATGTTTTCCACGGATATCTCATTTCATAAAAATATTCCATAAGATAGACTAGAAAAAATTTACGAACGCTACAGCGTTCGTACATTTTTTTCTGTTTCTTTCGCGCCGTTTCTTTCACACCCGGAGGATATCGTTTTCATAAATAGAAAGATGAAAACTTTTCGCAGTCAATTGGTTTATTTAGTTTATCTTGTCTTAGGCGTCATTCTTTACAACTAGAATAGTCCCTATTCATTCAAGCATGTGATGAATTTCGCTATTTCTCGGAAGGAAAGAATTAATTTTGTTCTAGTAAAAATAACATTATATAACAACCCCTTTGGGTATCAAATAAATCTCAAGGCCAATGGACGCATTTCTTGGTATTTCTCTGACGTAAGGATATAATAATGGGAAATTTTATCGTGAATTTAAAAATAATCAGTTTTTGGAATTTCAAAAATAAGCATAATAAATTTCTTTTGGAACATTATCGTTTTACTTTTTTTTTCATGACATCAACATTCATTAAAATATTCGACAACACAATCTTTAAAGAAATCGCAACGTTTCATGTCAAAAGAAAATTTATATTTTAACATAAATTCAAGTAGACATTTTTTGAGTAGAATATTATTTCGTGACTATGACTATGTAAAATATTATATCATGACAATGTAAAATATTATATCGTGACTAAATAAAATATTATATCGTTAATTTAAAAATAATCAGAGTAGATTTTTGGAACATTACCATTTTACCTTTTTTTTTCATGCAACAATAATCAACATTCATTAAAATATTTCATAACACAATCTTAAAAGAAATCGCAACGTTTTATGTGCAAAAAAATGTTTCCAACATCAATTCAAGTAGACATTTCTTTAAATAGAATACTATTTAACGTAATACTTATTAAAGTATTAAAATTTTTAACTATGTAAAATATTATATCGTGACTAAGTAAAATATTACATCGTTAATTTAAAAATAATCAGAGTAGATTTTTGGAACATTACCATTTTACCTTTTTTTTCATGCAACAATAATCAACATTCATTAAAATATTTCATAACACAATCTTAAAAGAAATCGCAACATTTCATGTGCAAAACAATGTTTCCAACATCAATTCAAGTAGAAATTTCTTTAAATGGAATACTATTTAACGTAATACTAGTTATAAGTATTAAAATTTAAGTATTTAGTTAGAATTCTACTAATTGAATTGATTTAAATCACTAAAGTCTACATTTTAATATTCCCATATTAAAATTTAGACTTTATTGAGTGCTATTTATGTGTTGCAGAGGTGCTATTTGCCTGCAAACGATAAAATATTTGCAGAGAAAACATTTTAATTGTTACTGTTTGTTTCGTCAGAATTAATTATGATTATCTTTTTCTTCCTTTAATTATTTTAACATAAATATTTTTAGCGAAATATTTCATAGGTTAATTAATAAATGGTAGTAGATTCTGATGGTCAATTTCCTTTGTATAAAATAAAGAAATAAAATGTTTGTAGCGTATCTACCATTACAAAACTACAACTGCATTTCACTAGTATATAAGACATGTTAACTCGACTCTATGTCGGGGTACCTTTTCATAGATGACGGTTGACATGGTCTGTAACTACTTTCCCCCACATGTTATTAATACCAGTTCAGAGTTGCCAACTTTCTACGCTTTTGGGAAAATTCTTCGAATGCTAACTAAGTTTATGTTTTAACATATTATTCTTTGCTTCGCAAGGTTGTTGTTTGGAGAACCGAAACTATAATAAGTTCATTTCTATTTTTGATTTGTGTGTTATTCACGTTGTTTTTCACTTCTGTCCATTAACAACAGTTATTTATATGAACTAGTGGGCTGCGCCCCCTGCTCGCTGACGCTCGCCAACCCCGAAAATTGCTACGCTATCTTATATGGTTTGTTTCGCAAACCAAAGTCGCTTCGCTCACTACTAACTTAAGTGCATTGCAAATGCACAAAATTCTAAGAATTCAAAACAATCATTCAAATCCATATAACAACTTTTTTTTAAAAAAAAATTACATCTTTTTAGTAAGTACTAAGTCATTAAAATAAATTTGAATTCAAATAAATAACATGTAATTCGTTAAACCTATTAGAAATGTGCTATAGTATAAAATCTTAAGATAAAATTTCCAAAACTGATATCTCCTTAAAAAGGTTAAAATTTTGGCTATAATTAAGTCTATTAAAAATTGAAATAAGTGAATTGCAATGGAAAAACCTGCATAAACAAATAAATTCTAGTAAAACAAATAAATTCGTGATATAAATCAAAAATCGTCAAATAAATTCGTAATATATAAATTCCTGAAAAAAAGCGCTTTCGACAAAATACTAAAATAGAGATTTATCGACAAAAACTACTCACTTCTGCCTAGCTTATGCTCTCTCTGGTTATTTCAGTTTCCGTTTTTAAAAGCTCTATGTGTTAAATTATCTCAGATAGATTTGGCATGTGACATTTTTAGCGGCAATCATTGGTCGATTTTCTAGCGTTGCCATTCGGGGAGTTGTAATGAGGCTTTTTCTGTCGCCGTGAAAGAGAAATATATATATAGATAACCGTTATTTATATTAATAGCAGAGAGCTACCTATATCAATACAAGAACGAAATAATTGTAAGAAATAAATGTTTAAAATAAAATAATAAAGTTACTAATCTTATTTTTCATTTATTTATTGAAAATAAAGGCATGTTTTCCAAATTTGAGCATTATCGCTCATATTGTTAAAAAAAAAATTACAATTAATATATACGTAAACCCATATGTTCCTTTTAAGAAAAAGTCCCTTTTATAAAAATATAATGCGGAAAAACTAAATGATTTCATAATAAGCATTGATCGTGGATAAGCAAGACGTTATCGTTTCCAACAAAAATTATTAATAATATTAAAATTTATATTTGGTTATGAAAATAAGTGAGCGCTACAATAGTTGTAAATCGTATTGAGAGCTGTATAAATACAGGTATGTCAACGGCTCCGCTTTCTGCAAAAGTTTCAATAAATTGGTAATAAATAAAATTTTAAAACTTGTAGACTAATGGTAATTACGTCCACTTTTTGAAAGTGTTACCACGTGATAACTGCAGTGAACTGAACTGTATTAGACATCTTGGCCCTTGAGGACGCTTGCGGCCCTTTTTCCATTCATCTTTAACTTGAACTTTGTGTTGAGTCGATGAGGTGGTGGAATGCAAATGAAGTAAAGGAGTATTCATGTGGATGGATGATCAATGAGTTCTGACAGTGTAGTTATATACTGTGGGGTCAACGAGATAACTGCATTATCATCATCAAAATCTATCTGGGCGTCTGAGGCCGTTAGCGGCCCTTTTCCTATCCCTCTTGAAATTTTATCTTTAAGGCGGCTCTTTCTGGTAAGTGAAATGCAAATTGGTAGAGATAACTGCAATAACGTTGCATTTCATATGATACCTGAAATTTTTGATGTTCTTAAAATGAAAAATACTGAACTAAAAACAGCTTAAATTTCGTTACCACTAGGAAACATTTTTCTACAAAGCGGAACAAGTTGGCATCCCTGCAAATGAAATATCCACAGAATTTAATTACATATGTGAGGTCTGCAACTACTACAATTTTGTCAAAATATTTTCTAGAAAAGAAGACAATTAGAAACAAAAGCTTCTATATTGGCTAGTTTTGCTATTATTTTGAAAGTTTCACCGAGAAGTAACTTTTCAGCCATTCTCATGTAGTGGCGTAGAAAATAGTTTTATTAGAAGAACTTTCCACACTAAACGTAGATCGCTGGCTGCGCTGCATAATATATTAAGTTATTGTGAATTAACAATGAAAGCTACCAATACTAATAAAAGTTAAAACGAATTTACCAGACTCTTTCCCAAAGAGGGAAGAAATTGGTCATAATTCTTAGTTATCAGAGACATTTTTTCGTTACAAAATCAAACTAGAAATGAAATGATTTTACCCCATTTTTGTTTCGTTTCCGGACTGCAAACTGCACTGATTTAAGAATATGCTCAGTTTATTTAATTTCGTCCGAACTTAAGCATATACCAGCTATTTTTTCTTTTCAGTAATAAGGAAAGCGTTTTAATGAAAAAAGTAGTTACAGAATCGTATATAAATTTGATGGAAATTTGTTATTGTAAGCTAATACTTTTATTAAAAAATATAATAACTGATGATTTTAAACATAAACTTAGATTTACATGTTATTGATATTTTTTTTATTGAAATTAATGTTCCGCTTTCCCAATGTAAATATAAAGAATAAAAAAAAATTAGTTACCAGTCTTTAACTTCTTTTGGAGCTTAATTGGTTAAATAATGATCCCCGCGATTATTCGTTGTTCAAGCTGCTTACAAATGGTAATAATCAAAATCATTATAAATCAATTTTATGAAATAAAATATTGAAGCATGAAATTTACTATTGCTTTGAATATTCAAAAAAAATCTAACCCCCAAAGTTGGTTAGGTTTTCAAATACAGCAATGTAAATTGCTTCGACTTTTGCAAAAGATTTTACAATATAGTAAAGAGCTAAAAACTTAATATTTCATTATTATGGTTAACTATCTACTTAATGTTTTATAAGGCTTTATTTTATTATTATACAAAATTAAAAATTTAAAACTAAAAGTGATGTTTATTTATTTTATTATAAAGAATCGTGGGATATTGATTTACTGCTCAGTTTTTCATCGAAAAAAAGTTCTCGTTTTACAGTTGTTTAATGCTTTATATGCTATACACTCTATAACAAAAAAATCGACGCACCAAGAAGCAATCGTCCGATTGCTTTGAAATTTCGTATGTATGAATGTTTTGAACAGATATGACTGGAATGATGCCGACTGGGGACGCATAGTCTTTAGCGACGATTCCCGCTTCCAACTGTGTCCTGACGATCATCGAAGACGTATTTGGAGACGCACAGGGCAGAGGGGGATCCTGTCTTCACTATTGCGCGCCCCACCGGTCCTCAACAAGGCATTATGGTCTGGGATACCATTTCCTTTGACAGCCGGCCCCCTTTGGTCGTCATTAGAGGTATACTTACTGCACAGCGGTACATCGATGACATCCTAAGACCTGTTTGCTATCGTTCCTTTTGCAGCGCCCTGGGCTTGTTTTCAGCAGGACAATGTCAGACCACATACGGCACGTGTTGCTATGAACTGTCTGCAAGCTTGTCAAACTCTTCCTTGGCCTGCCAGATCACCAGATGTCTCTCCCATCGACCTTGTCTGGGATATGATGGGAAGGCGATTGCATCTGGCACGGAATGTTGATGACCTCGTTCGACAATTGGATCGAATTTGGCAGGAAATACCGCAAGAGACCATCCGGGAGCTTTATCGGTCTATGCCACGCCGTGTGGCAGCTTGTATCCAGGCTAGAGGCGGGTCAACACCTTATTGAACTTGTTACTGAAACCCTGCAATAAACTATTCAATGGTCCTGAAATTTTAATTATTTACTATTCTGTACATTGTCTTCCTATCCACCAATTTTCGTTTCAATCGGACAACTCCTTCTTGGTGCGTCGATTTTTTTGTTATAGAGTGTATTTACTTATAAATCATATTTACGTACATAATAAATTTCAAGGGAAAATACGATGAAGAAAATGGATACAAAATAACTATTTAAAATTGTAAAGTAACAATAAGAATTAAATATTCAGAATATTGCTAAAAAAATTTTTTTTTTTAATGAAACATTTAGTTTATAACGTAAAACATTTTAACGTGTTTTTATAGCCACTAAAAGCTTAATTAATTTTAGCAGGAATACAACAATAACTACCTTTTTATGTAGTTTAACTCTGATCGTAAAAAAACAATAATAAATATGTATTAAAAAATAAAAAACTTTTCGTTAATGAAAATAATTAGGGTTTAAACTTGTTTCAAACTTTCTTAAAAATTGTTTTTAAATTTTTGTAATAATTTATTATTTATGCTTGCTTTGTTCTTAAATATTATTTTTAAAGAAAATAAAAATAGAATAATTTTAAAGGTTAAATTATAAAGAGAAAGAAAACTGTTTTTTAGTGGAATAATTGAAGATAGTTAAAAAGAAGCCATACAAATCTGAAGAAAGAAAAACATTGTATAAAAATTGTCCATCCTATTGGTTTTGAAAAACATTTATTGAAGCCGGAAAAAATGCGATTTGATTGCCATCGATCTGTTTTCTCTTACAATTTTCTCATCTTTTAACCAAAGAATAGAATTGTTCCTCCTACGGCACAAAAGTTTCTCTAAAATGAAAACAAAAATTGAAATAGAAATGCCTATTCCGTAAACAATAAAAGCTCCAGTCAAGCTCTCCAGTGTTAAAGCTCTTTTAGTTGAACTCATAGTCTTTGTACAAATATCGTAATATAATGTAGATGTTATAAAACTTCTGAATGGAAGTCCACCTTCGACAAACCAAAGAATACTATAAAAAAACAGAAGAGAAATTATATTATTATTCCCTGCAGTATAAAAATATGCATCGGTTAAAATATCACGGTAAAGAAAAAAGAATACTTAATTGTAATTATTGTAAATGTGTGTGTCGGTCTTTATGTGTTCACTATATCTAATGTATATAATTCTCTTACGTGGCTCCCAAATTTTGGCTATATTTCCTTTCCGCCGGTGGCAACGTTTGCTTTGTTTTGTTTACGTTACTATTTGTATTACACGGCGAATCGACCAATGATTGCAGCTAAAAATGTCACATGCCAAATCAAGCTGAGTTGGTTCAAAATATAGCGCTTTTAAAAACGGAAACTGAAATAACCAGAGAGCATCAGCTGCGGCAATCTCATACTATTAAGCTAGGCAGAAGTGAGTAGTCTTTGTCGATAGATCTCTATTTTAGTATTTTGTCGAAAGCGCTTTTTTCACGGATTTATATATTACGAATTTATTTGACGATTTTTGATTTATATCACGAATTATACTATAGCGCATTTTTAATAGGTTTAACGAATTACATGTCATTTATTTGATTTCAAATTTATTTTAATGACTTAGTATTTACTAAAAATATGTAATTTTTATTAAAAAAAAAAGTTTTTATATAGATTTGAATGATTGTTTTGAATTCTTAGAATTTTGTGCATTTACAATGTATCTAAGTTAGTAGCGAGCGAAGCGAGCTTGATTTGCGAAGCAAACCATATAAGATTGCGTAGCAATTCTTGGGGGTTGGCGATCGTTAGCGAGCAGGGGGCGCAGCCCACTAGTAACTACATAACCGTTTAAGCAGGATTCTGAATTTCGAAAAAAATTCAGAATCCTGCTCCATTTTCAAACCATTGGTGAAGATGGCAGTTTTATTCTCCGAATCAAAAAGTCGCCCAAAAATTTCCCTTAATTCATTCGTGAGGGTTGATAGCAAAATAAAGTTTTTTTCATAGGTTTTTAATTAAATATTGTATCATTAAACAGAAAACGATTCGTTTTTTTTTCTTCAATTTTTTACCCGAAATCAGTAATATTTAAAATCTCTAAAATAAAATAAAATGAACTGTTGTTTTTAATTGTCTCAGTTTATGCTGCCTATCAGTTTTGTGCATGGTTGCGTACAGTTAACGCAGATTTATTTATTATTTATGATTTTTTTAATCCGTCCATTAGCTAGTTAGATTAAATTTACTTCTTTTTAATAAGGGTCGACTATAGCTCGTTCACCAGGAGTTGGCACTTGGCTCCGCCTTCATCACGTGGTATGCGACGATACTATTTCGCTATTTTTGGGAGAAGGTTGTGAGCAATCCTGGACAATCTTGCTATTTGGCGATCGTTTAGCAAAAATATTTATTTCGCAAGCTTTATGTACATTTTTTTAACAATAAATATTTCATAAATTTGATGATATTTTGCACCATTTCTTATGATATTTCTTTCTTTTGAGTGAATACTTTGTCCTTTATGAGTCATTTCGCTGGGAGTACAGCAGTTTTTAAATTTAAACTATATTTAATTAGCTAGTGTAACAAAATGTACAATAGTAGATGATAAAGCAAAGTAAGTGACTGAAAAATAATTCACTTTTCGTGTTTGGCGCAAATTAAGGGTTGTCTCAATTTCAACAACGGAGATGTTTCTCTTCTAACTCCCGCGCTGAAATGAACTCTGCGTCCCAGGAGGTGGAGCCAAGTCTCAACTTCTGGTGAACGAACTATAGTTGTATGAGCGAATAAGCATTGTTAAATGGGTGACTATTCTAGCTAAATGAGTAAATAAGCATTGTGGTGCTTTTCAAATCAGAGGCACATACCACGTTGTTCCACCTCTTTATTGCATGTTACAAAAACAAATATTCTTAAACTTTCGTAACACTTAAAAACTTCACAAAATTCAGTTGTGTTATTAATCTTTGTGTTATTTAAATGTTGCTAATATCCTTGTAGCCAAAATCATTTTAAATAAAATATTTAATTATACATTCACTGTCTATCACTTTAAATACTTAACAAAAACTCCGGAAAAAGCGAGTGAAATTGGCAGTTTTAATGATATTTATTACATCATTCAGACTTAAATCAGAAATAAATGGAAATAACTTAAGAATTGAAATAGGATTGGCTTAAAAGGAGGCATTGACGAACTTTTCCGATGATTTTATGGTTTATATTCGGATATTAGGAAATATTGACTTATAATAATTGACTTATAAATATTTAAGGAATAAAGTGAGATCAATAATATTTACTTGTTACTGTTTTTAAATCATTTGCAATTGAAATTTTTTTAAATTTTTTGTCAGAATTGTTTTCGTTATCCATCAGCTTAGAAGTCCTTCTCAAATAGTCATGCGATATAAGGAAAATATTCATCCGTTTTGCTATAATTTTTCAAAATGAATTGTTAAACTGGAAAACTGATTGTTACACAGCACACTCTTTGATTAAAAAAAATAACTTATTTATTTTCATCACATTTATTCTTAAGGGGATTCGGTAAAGTAGTGCTAAAACTGACCTTTTTCGATATACCTTATCTAAGAAACTACTCATGATCGTCGTTTTGAAATTTTTTGAGAATACAGTGTTTCAGCGTCATCAGGAATACTTTTTGAGTTATGAAAGATTTTTGTTCAAAAAGGATGAAAGTTAAAAAATTAAAATTTCTCAGTTCATAATTTTTTTTCTAAAAAGAATTCCTCCAAAGATATGTATTAACAGTTATAACAGCGTAAACATGTATATGTAAATATTCTACAGAAAAAACACTGAAGCAATATCTTCAATTTAAAAACTCCTATCAAACTTACTTTTCATCAAACTTGTTTTTGACATCATCTGGAAAGTCCTTGTTAAATGCTAGCGCGATGTAAGCTGATCCAAAATCAATAGGGGTAGCACGAATTAGGCATTTTCCAGTTTGTTTAAAACGTTCACCAATGATGTTTCTCATTAATACGTTCTCTTCGATGAAAACAACTTTGCCTTCTTCTATGGAGTCTATCCAAGCAGGAAGTTTTGAAAAATCTGCTACGTGAGGGACAAGATGACCAACCATTCTGTGTGCTATTGATTTGTACATTTTGTTATATTTACTCTAAGAGAGAAAATGAAACAATCAATTAGAAGTAGAAAATAGAAAATAAATAGACGGAAAAGCAGCTAGAGCATTAAATCATATTATATTGACGAATATTTCAAACTACCTTATTATTATACCAGCCAAATTTTACTCTTTCCGCTGTAATGAAGCCAGTCTGGCAACACTAATTCAACAAGTATTATAAACTACCAGGAATGTAAAACTTATTGCTTTTAAACGTTTAGCAACCACTATTCTTTAAAAGCAAGGAAAGAGCTAAAGTATGCTGGTTTTCGCAGCATGCCTACCCTGACAAAAATTTTAAATCGAAACTTACTGTTTCGCAAAGGGTTAATCGTTCCAAAGATGAATTTCCCAAGTGGTAGTAAAAGAAAATTAAAAATAATTAAAGTAAGTAAGTAAGTAATAACATTTTATTCATTTGCCAGGTCTTAAGCATATTATCGCTTGTGTGGTAGCCATAAAAAAAATCAAGCCGTTTGCTTGTGAAATAATAAAACAATGAAAAAATTCAATATGACAAATTGACGTTTTTACATAACACTATAAATATTGATTGTAGACTTAAATTAAAAATTAAAGATAAAACATGATTTGATGTGTACAAAAAATTGGATTTTTGAAAAATAAAAGACATAATTGATGAATATAGATAAATCCTACCTTTATACATGATAAAATAACATATTTGGAGAAAATGCAGTAAATATATTTTATCAGAGAAATATTGCTCATTAAATACAATAGAATTTACAAAAGAATTTAACAGACATAAGTTGATAAATATATATGCATAAATTGGCTATATTATCAGAAAATTAATCATAATGTAATTTAATTTAACTTAAGTAAAAGTCTACTGTGAAAAGTTCAGTGAATTTAACTTGAGAGTCTTGAAAATAAAAATAGAACTCACTGGGATTGAGATGTTTCCCCGATGATCCCCCGCAGAAGGCGGAGCACTTCTTCATTTTTGAGCAATTCCTGTAATTCTTTGATTAATGACACTAATCGGTGATATTATCGCTTGAAAAACTTTAATTAACATATGTAATTGATTTATTTGCAAGTAGTTGGTAACCAAAATTATTTTAAATTATATTTAAAAATCCAATGATTATAAAGAAATTTACAGACTCCTTTAATTGTAAAAATGAAAAGGAGAATCAATAGTGGTATGTAGCTATGCACATTCTTGAGATCGATACAATATATTCTTTATACACATGACTTCGCAATCAATCACACTAGATTACAATTGTCTTACTCCACTGTATGTTCATGACACAGAATAATAGTCTAGTTAAAAATCTAACATCGCCATTGTTCTTCTCTTATCACCCTTCTCTTGTAAAATACAAGAGAAGATCTATGTGATAGAAGAGTAGTGTCTGGACTGAAGTTTCAAGTAAACGGACTGACTATTTTAAGTAAATCACTATTATTTAGAATACGAACTACCGAGAAAAAAACACTTGCCTACAAAACCAGCTAGTCTTATTTAATGAAACGATATCAATGGTTAATAAAGCTAAGCACCTTGAACTTAGCTATTTACCTTAGAACTAATTAAAAGAATTCAACTGGAATGACCATAATCAAAGTGTAACTAGTAAAGCACTAGTAATAAACTTCAGGTACTGCTCTTCCAATCCAACATGTAGGTAAAAATCAAAAGATTACTGTGCTTGACTCTAATTTGCCCCATCTTAACAATGTGCCTCGCTTGTATGGAAAATTTATAACTCAAACTCAACCTAAAAAACTAATAGTCTGCCAAAATAAATATTAATTATGAAAAATTACCAAACAAGATGGTTTGTCAGAAATGATACTATACATAGGAAACTCAACATTTATAAAATAGGCCAACACATAGCTATATTCAATGCAAAAATCAAAATCTACGAAAAAGCCACCACCTGTTCATCAGCTAATTTCAATAAAATCGTTTCCTCGAATAAGGCCAACAGCAACATGCTTCTACAAATTGAGCTTGACAGGCAGAAAATATATAAATAAACAAGGTGTCAAGAACTAACTGGTATAAAGCTTAGAACCAAATATTTTTATTGCAACTTGCAGCAAAATCATTTTAATATATTATAATATTATAGTCTTCTTAGTTCACTGAAGAAAAATAGCTTTTCAGCAAGATTTTGCTCCACCACGCAGGAAAGGGGGGCAATGCGCGTTTTTCAGAACTTTTTATAACATAAGAATCGTCTTATTCACTTTAATCCAATAGATTGTTCCACTTCTACCTCGGAGGCAAGAGTAAGATTTTGAAATCCTTAAAAATTCTACGAGCAAGGAACGAGACAAAATAGGATGCAAAGATATGGGACAAAATATCTTTGGGTGAGCTGAGGCAAAATTTTGTCTCATGCTTACTACTGTGTTCTAAAGCTGAAGAGGATCACTTTGTAAATTTATAAATATGTTACTAGTAGCAATGCTTTCCTATTTTTGGATGCCTTTAGTTTTTTAATAAGCATTTAAAATTTGCATATTGTACGTCAAAGTTAAACTTGTCAATTAAAAACCTTCGTTAGCTTGAAAAATTAATATAAAAAACCTCGATGGCTGTTTCGAGCACACAAAAAGTTGCTTTCTGTCAAGATTCACACGTGATTGATGAAAGCAAAACATATTTTAAAAAAGAAACAACAAAACGTCATGAATACAAAAATGGGAAAAAATGAAGGTGAAAATCAAAATAAGAAGGGAAAAAAGCGCTATCCGTGGGAATAACGGTAACTGACAGTATCACAAACGGGTTGGTCGCTATGGCCTCCGGCCCCGCGCCAACCAACCAAAATCACCATAGTGATATTTTTCCTTCACTTGTTGCTGAGGGTGGCAACGAGTGACTGAGAGGGGGCCATGTGTTTTAAAATGTAACCCAGTAGTGCGTGTTTTAAAGGGAGATTAAAAAAACTATCTCCTACAATTGTATGATGTATAAATTTTGTTTTAACATTTTTAATAAAGCCTTATAACTGAAGCTATTAAAAAGTGTTATAATGGCGCACCAACTAGAGGCCCGGATCCCCGATAATCCGATTTTGTGTGTGATAGCGTCACCCGAAAGATCGTTCTTCAACGGTCTTTTCTTTTTATTTTGTTTCTTCTTCCGCTCGCTGCAGCTGTGCGTGTGTGTTTTTTGTTTTGTTCGTGTTGTTGACATTGAATAACTGTGATTCTTTTTTTTTCTTTCGCCTGTGGGGAGAGAAAAATGTTTCTTCGGTGGTTTGAAATAATAACTTTTACAGCTCTTTCAATGATTTAACATAAATATTTTGATTTGTTTTATTGCTCTCAATTTATAAGAATGCTTAATCAGTAATTGTGATGTTATTTAAGTGTTTTAAGTAATATATTTTAAAATAATTTTGGTTACTTGCATTACCTATATATGTTTATTAGAAATGTTTTATAACTGGTTAATAATTTAAAAAGTGCTCATGTATTTCATTTATGTGATTAAGGTATATTTACTAAAATAATTCTGATTAAATTTTGTATTGTAAAAGTTTGTCAAGTATGCTATACAAGTTACCTCTCTAAGATCATTTTACCATAACAATTACAGTATTATTTTAATTCTCTAAGATGTGCCCTTGTGCAAAAATCGCCCCAGTGTTTACATTAAGTGTTACTAATCTAAAGTATGCCCATGTGCAAGAATCGCCCCAGTGTTTACATTAAGTGTTATTAATCTAAAGTGTGCCCTTGTGCAAGAATCGTCCCAGTGTTTACATACAAAGTGTGCCCTTGTGCAAGAATCGCCCCTGTGTTCACATTTATAATCTGTGCTCTGAAAATAAAAACGTTTTCTTTTGTTTATTGAAAGATGACGTTCTTTGGAAAAGCTCGTAAGGAGGATTTAATTCTCCTTGCTAGTGAGTTGGGTGAAGATGTCACCCCTGATTTTAAAATTATTGATTTGAAGAAAGTTATTACCTCTAGTGATAATTATGAAGAGGAGTTTGTAAAAGAAATGCTTAACACGATCATTTCCCAAAGACAGGATGCTGCTGAGGAGAAGAAGAGAGCTGCTGAGTTAGAAAAGGCCAGCATCGAGAGCAACGAAAGAATCAAGACAGAGCAAATGAAATTGGAACTGGAAAAGATTAGACTCGAGATAGAGGCAAGACAGTGTGGACCCTCCACCAATACTGATGGTTTCCGAAGAAAACCTGTGATTGATTTGTTGTCCTTAATGCCCCGATTTGATCCAAATAATAACGACATAAACCTGTATTTAGTGCTATTTGAGCGCCAAGCTCAACTCAGTGAAGTCCCTAAAGAATTTTGGGCATCCAATCTTATTGGACTGCTGCCCTATGATGTTGCGCAGCTAATTGCAAGAGAGAGTGACGAGGTTGCTGGCGATTATGATCGAGTAAAACTACTACTTCTGAAAAGGTTTAAATTGACGGCGGAAAAGTTTCGTCAGCTGTTTGTGAAACATAATAGAACTAACTCATCGTCTTGGCAAGATTTTGCTTATGAACTTAGGAACTTTTTCCAAGGTTGGGTTAGTGGTTTGGAAATAACCACTTTTAGTCAATTAGGAGAATTGATCATATCTGACCAAATTAAACGTAAAGTGCCGGCAGATGTAAAAGATCATTTTATTGATGAGTGGTGCCAGTTGAACACAGTAGAAGGGCTTGTCAAACGGCTTGACGACTATGAAGCTGTAAGACTGAGAGGGGGCCATGTGTTTTAAAATGTAACCCAGTAGTGCGTGTTTTAAAGGGAGATTAAAAAAACTATCTCCTACAATTGTATGATGTATAAATTTTGTTTTAACATTTTTAATAAAGCCTTATAACTGAAGCTATTAAAAAGTGTTATAACAGTGAAAAATCAGGCAGGATCCATTTCCTAGTGGCATGGAGTGGAATTCATGTTTCTCTAATTTACTTTCACCTTTATTTCTTCTTCCATTTTTTCTTCGGCAACGTCACTTTTCTTTTTTCAAATCTGTTTTGTTTTCATCACTCTCATGTTGATAGGTCTTAAAAATGAGCGCCTGTTCTGAGTGCTCGAAACATGTCGACTTTTTTCATTCTAATTTTTGAAACGAATAAAGTTTTTACACTGATAATAAGAATACTTTTCCGCTTCAGTTTCTTAAGATAATTAATTTTCATATGTTCTAATTATTTCCTGTCACCCTGCATGTTGTTAACTTTCCTAAGGTAAAGATTTACCTGATTATCCTTAAAAAAAAATTAATAATACTATGTGAACTTACAGTAAAACAAGCTTCTGTCCAAAAACCTTTAAAGGCCTTCACTTCCATTGATTGATCTTTCATCAGTTCTTCTAAAGTACTTATTCTGGGTATTACTTTATCGGTAGTGAAAGTTGATATTATAATTCCTTTGTAAGTACTCATTAGTATAAGAACCATTTGTAAAAACCATGCAGTTTCCAAAATGCGAAAACTTGTTAAGGATTCGACGTATCGTAAATACCATCTGGTTTTCTTTCCAAGATCTAGGCAACAATGAAAAAAACTGATAAGGAAACAAAATATTTCAATTTTTTTTAGAAATATTAAATATTTACTTAGAGTGCTATTTGTTTTTTTCGTGGCAAGTTCGGGACTGTCCCAATCTGTTAAAAATCAAAAAGTGGTAGCTAAGTTTTCTCAAAGTTATTGAAAAACGTTTCAATTTAACTTCCACTTGAATATTGCATAATATTCCAAAGGTTTTTTTAAATTTCCAATGATCTTTAATAGAAATTTTTTTGAAGGATACAAATAACCTAAAATACTTATATTTTTCCCAATTTTGGTGGACAACCCAATAATGCTCTTATGAAGTAAAATTAAAAAAATTTATGCTAAAAATACTGAAATTTTTTGAAAATATTTACAGTTTATATGAAATGAAAAGAAAACTCTTAAGACACATAAAAATTTTTTTAATGATACTTCAATTACCTTAAAATAGTCCAGCCGGAAAAAATGGTTTATATATAAAAAACACATCTATAAATAAAGTGGTAGAACTTATTTGATTGTACCAAGTAGCAATTTATTTAATTTACATACCACTTTAGATTTAAAGAAATCACTGTGTTCTGACTTCAGATCCAATAAAAAATATTTGTAATATATTATGAGAAAAAAAACTATCTTTCAGCTAAATACATTTTAATAATGAAGCCAATAGTAACAAGGAGGTTATGGCTTAACAATTTCGTTATTAGTAGCATGATGATGGCAATGAGACCAGCATTGCGTACCGACCACCTTTGATTCAAAAAACAAGCTATTCCTAAAGATTTAATGCTGGATGGGGTTTAATCAGCTGCACAGTGGACCAGCATCCAAAGTTTCGTGGCCAAAATTTGTATTTCGATAAAATTTTGTTTCAAAATTTGGGGGATTTTATTTAGGAGTTTTTATGAGCAGGTAAATTGAATTCACAGTTGAAATTTTGAAATACACTAAAAATACCCAAGAAAACAATATGGCGGCTGAAATATGGCGAGTAAAAACTAAAAAAAAATAATATAGTACGCTTAAATAACTAAATATAGCAATGAAAATATAATAATTTTCGCAATTTTATAATAAAAATGAAAAGCAAATTATATTTCCGAAGTAATATTACAAAATAACGCGAAAATATGAAGAAAAAAAAACATAATTTTTGTTCTTCGATATATTTAGTCCACCTTCGCAATACGGGCAAAATTGGGCAGATTTTTTCGAAAGAAAACATCAAAGAAGACAACAAAAAAAAATTTAACTAATTACCTCGGGGAATTACTAAGTTTCGAAAGTCATTCAAACATTGTAAAATGTCATATGACAAGATATAAACTATAAGTTTGTCAAGAGTATTAACTAATCCAACAAATTGAAAAATTGTACTATAATTTCAGACTAATTACTCTGATTAAAATGTAACAGTAAGGTGAAATTCCCATATATATTTCTGAAATAAAAATTTAAAAGTTGCATTAAAAAAAAGTTTTTTAACATATTTTTCATTTCATTGTACTCTTATCGGTCCAAAAAGTAAATTATAATGTTTGGAATGATTATGAATACTTAATTTGGGCTATATTAAAACTGCCTACACATATTTTAATTGAAAATTTAATTTTTGACGTTTGGCCAAAGATCATGGTCTTCTGGCCCACAGTGAGCTGGCGGGAATAACATCTCACATCTTCACTAATGACAGTTCGTTGCTTTAACCCTCTCGACGCGTATCTTTTGATTTCTATGGCAACGTAGAAATTTGCGCAACCCGTGAGTTCTGTACTGATGCATTTCCCCCCGTTATTTAACTGTGCAACCCTCTCTTCCAGATCTAGGTTAAAAGCACTTCTATGGTTAAAGGATGTCGTTAGTTGTTCACATTTCTGAGAAATATACAAACATGTTTTACAGCATTTTGCGTGCTCTTTGTTGCTTAAAAATTGAGACTGGTAAAAAAAAAAAATTGCAACGAAATACGAATTTTGTCCAAAGATTGTGAATTTGGACTTTGCCTCGAGCTTTGTTTCGATGTTTATCATACTCCATTTTTAATAATTGTTTTGTATTTTCATTAGCATTGTTTCACCTTTGCATTGCGCGAAAAAAACATAGATTAATTTTCAAAATCATGCTTACGTATGATTATTCGTCAATATCAATTTGCCGACGATCTTTTTTAGTGATCTAACTCTATATTTAAAACGAAATTGAAAAAAGACTCGTACGTATTTCTTCTCTCCATATTTTAACTTTAAAATATATGTAAATTTATGATATGTCACAAAAATATGTGACAAATATATGTGAACTTATTGAATTATTGAAGTTGCATTGAATCTGATAATTAGATTTAAATACAACTTTCTAAAAACTGTTCCCGATATGAATACTTTAAAGAGATACATATCTAGGTTGCTATCTATCTGGAAAAATAAAAAATATCTAATCGTAAAATGTTGGTGAAGGCGTAAACCGTAAATTAAAAAGCTTCATTAAAATATGTAAGGTAATATCATACTTTAACTTAATAATATAATGAAGTAACAACACATTTAGGTGTAAATCTTTAAGTGTGTATCATAATCAAAAAAAAAAGAAAGGGATGGTATATAACTATTACTACTAAATGGTTGGTTGAATAATGGATAAACAAATAGTTACAAGTTAATACCGTTTTAACTTTTATTGATTTTATGCTAATGATTGATTTTATGCTGATGATTATCTTTACTTATTAATGACTCTATCAAGCGATTTTCCTGTTCAATGAGAATGTATAGAAAGGTAAAACGGCAATTATCATTTTATAATACGTAGAGATGTAATAAAGTTAAATAATAATGCTAATTGATTTCATCGAAAATTTTGCTCATAAATAGATTAAATGAAAGTAATTTTCATAATGGTATGCTATAATTTTTATTTAATGATTGAAGTTCAATTAAAAGACAAAAGCGAGAGAAAAGAATTAAATAAAAGAGAGTTAGGAAAGAAAATAAAGAAAATTAAGAAAAACTGAGCTTAAGCTGCGAGTGCTTAGAACTCATAAAAATCGAATTCTGAAAATCAAAAGATAACAAGGAAAAAATATATTTCGAAAAAGAAAGAAGAAAAATTATTAAAAATAGAAATTTTTTCAAAAAATATTTTAGAAGAAAAACAGGAAAAGAAAATAACGATAAGATATATAGTCGTCAGTTAAGTCAGTATATATATATATATATATATATATATATATATATATATATATATATATATATATATATATATATATATATATATATATATATATATATATATATATATGTACACCCAAGAGCCCTTACATTATGACTACCCTGCTAATAACATGTAGGACCACCTTTAGCCCTCAAAACTACTAGCACCCGCCGTGGCATTGATTCCACAAGGTGATGATAGGTAGTTTGAGGTATCTGGTACCAAGCGCTCACCAACTGGTCCTGCAATTACCTCACATTGCGAGGGGGTAGAGTGGCAGCATGAATTTGGTTTTCCAAGTAGGACCACAAATGCTCTATTGGATTAAGGTCAGGTGAATTTGGGGGCCAAGACATGACTTGAAAGTCACTGCAATGTTCCTCGAACCAATCCATGACGATTCGACCCTTATGACATGGTGCATTATCCTGTTGGTAAACACCATCCCCCGCAGGAAAAACTGTTGCCATGAATGGGTGAACCCGGTCTGCAACTATGTAGCTTACAGACGTCAGGGATTGTTCTATGAGGATTAGGGGTCCTAATGTGCCCCATGAAAACATTGTTCCTGGGCGAGAAACCATGAAAACCTGGGCGAGCCCATTGTTATAGATGGAGGGTGGTCATAATGTGCCACCTACCATGCTTTTTGCTAAAGAACAAAACTGCACATCATATGAGCTTTTTTGACTCATTCATACATTTACATATAGCAATGGAAAAAATAACTTCAAATCAAATTTACAAAATAAAAATCATTGAAGCATAAATTTAGCTACCACTACAGAAATATTTCACCAAAAGCGTAGAAATTTGGCATTCCTGTATGAAGCATAAATGCATTTATTACTGCATAGACTAAAATCAGTAAAATGTGCTTACTTTGGCCAAGGAGAGAGGCAGTTAACAGTTCTGCATATGTAGCTAGTACTTTTAACCAGGACATGTTCGAAATTGTTTGTCTCAAGAAGAATATGATGCTTGCAGTAGAAGCTACGCAAACTAATGCTACAATAAGCAGTAACCATACCTTCCAAAAACGATAAAAGTCAATTATAATTGTGCCTGAATACTAACATAGGGAGAACAATTTTTTTTATTTACTTCAAAAGATCTTAGATACTTTTGTTTCGCTGATCTAAAATCTGCAACCGGTTTCTTTCTCCAAATTACAATTTTTTATTATTGTCATTTTTAGTCGATTTTTGGTCGAATTAAAAACGTTATATTTAACAAAGGGGTCGGATAAATGTTGTGACAAACTATTGGGGGAGTTAGAGCACATCATCAATATTTAAATTGCATAGCAACCCACGTCCAAAAATATCGTCTTACACCTCTGAGGGCGCTTCTCGATTTTTTGTGCGCTTCTGAACATTTCAAAACAGAGAAGCGGCCTTAGCCGCCTACGATGACATTTCCGGGCAAGCAGTTTTAATACTGATGATACGTTTTAACTTTCCTAGAAATTTGTCGCAAGATTTATGCGACCACCTGCAATATGAAACGTTTTGAAAATTTTACATTTTGACATTAAGTAGACTAAAAATACCTTTCTTTTAAAACAAAAATCTATAGTTTTAAGAACAAAACTAGTTTTAGATTTGAAATCGTCATACCCGAATTAGGCAAGATCAAGTATTTGTATAAATGTGACGAAAAATTTAAGCCAAAGTGTAATTTAAATTTTTTTGGGTAGCCATAAATATACAATAATTTATATAACTAGAAACATATAAAGCAAATGATTTTTAGAAGCTTTAAGGTAACTATGGTAATTTAAAAAAACAACTCATTTTTACAAGAATTTTAACACAATTTTATTGATTCCAGTCAATATTTCACAACCAAAAATTTACGTTTCATGACATTTAATGTTATGTAACTTATAATTGATTGATCTTTCCAAACTTCATTCAAATTAACCGAACACTTAAATATCTGGTTATGTAACATTTGGTAATATTTGCCTTGTTATGTAAGTAATATTTATCGTAATTAGAAAAGTAGTCAAAAGAGATAAGTGTAGGGTAGAAAATGTAAAACTATTGTTTTTATTGGTTAATTCCATTAGTACTTTTGATATTTCGTTATCTATTTATTAATTCTACCGTTGTTATCGATTCAAAATACTGCCGTTTGAATCAATGAAGAGAGACTTATTATCGAAGTTTATGAATTAGAAGCAGTAGTCACGCAGTGGAAAAAATATTTTGAAAGAAAAGTACTAAAGAGGGGGAAAAATACTAAAACGGTGTTTTTGTTTGTTTGTTTTTATGCGATAAAAAAAGAGTTATCTTAAAAGGTTCACTAAAGCTGGGTGTTACGGCGACGTAAAATTCGAAATTTTTTAACACCAAAATACTTTTCCAAATTTTCGTTGAATTTCCAGATTTTTAGCTTATTTTTTTATTGATAAATTGAATCACTGATTTATTTCCCTTGTTTATTTGTTCGTGATTTATTGATTCACTACAGATTTTGCAATTAACTCAATTGTTAACCCAATTCGCGTATTCATTGATTCTTTAAACGGCTAATTTATTTATCAGTTGACTCTTTTATTACTTTAATTATTAAATTATTTATAGATTTTCGCATATTGATTGATTTATTTGCTCGAGCATTATTTCACTGATTCGCTTATTGAAGTGATATACAGATTGCTTTTGCGGATTCATTAATTTTCTGATTCTTTAATTCTTGAGACATTGAGCAACTCTTTTATTGATTCGATGATTCACCCTAGCCTTAAAATGATTTTTTGAATTATTAGCTTCGTTGACTTCAATGCTTATTCAATGATCAGCTGATTTATTGTTTCGCAGTTCACTAAATTTTTCATTTATTAATTCGATAGTTCATTGTTTCGCAGATTCACTAATTTTCTCATTTATTGATTTTATGGATCGTCAATTCGTTCGAACACCGATCAATTACGCGTTTTGTAAAAATGAGTCCTAAGTGAAAATTGCAATTTTTATTTGTGTGTTTTCAAACCTCCGCAAATCACTGGAAAGCACTCAAAATTGCGGCTGCTCGCGGATAGCTTGCATTTTAATGCATCATAATGGATTTTAGCTGTTAAAGCTAACATATGTTGAATTACTAGAGGTTTAGTCAATATACTAACAATTCGAAATTACCGAATTCGGTCCATTGTCTCGTAGTTTCACTATATTTCTCCTTTATTGATTCGATTGTTCATTGTTTCGACACGTTTACCAAATTTCTCGTTTATTAATTCGATAGTTCATTGTTTCGCAGTGTCTTTAATTTTGTCATTTATTGATTCAATAGTTCATTGTTTCACAACATCACTAATTTTCTCTTTTTTTTATTCTATAGTTCATCAATTCGGTTACTCGTTTTTACACGCTATAAACACGTTTTGTAAAAATATGTTCCAAGTGAAAATTTCAATTTTTATTTGCGTCTTTTCAAAACTCCGCAATAACTGAAAAGAACTCAAAATTGCGACTACTCGAGGATAGCTTGCATTTGCACCACAATAGCTGTCAGCTGTTAAAGTTAACATATGTTTAATTAGTAGAAGTTTAGCCAATATACTCGCATTTCCAAAATGCCATATTTGATTTAATGGTACTAGTGTAGATCACTCTGTGTTCTAGTCAAGATTATGACCTACACAAAAGAACAAAATTTTTAATGAGAAGATGTTATTTTAAATAAACAATGGTTATTATATGTATGAAGTTTTATATTATATAGATTATACTATTGCGAAAAAAATTTTCATTAAATAATTTAATATAGTAAATTTACATTAAGTACAGAATTGAAAAATTTTACCTCCCTTGTAATTATTTGAAATACTAGAAATGAATTAGAACTGGTTGAGATAACTCCTGACGCTATAGCTAACTGAGAAAAGCCTAAAGGTTTGGCGTATTTCATGGCTATATAAGTTTCCTCATCAATGAAATACGGACCGGATAAATCTGTTTTCTGAAACAAACACATAAATTCAGTTCATGAGATTTTATACTTTTATTTTAAGTTAATGAATTAATAGTGTACTTATTCTTTTAATTAATTAATTTATAAATTTAGAGCTATTTCTGCTTCCGGAAGGAAAAAAAGCTCTTAATAAAATCATTAAATATCTCACTTATTTTAAGGAAAACTAAGGAAGACTACCAAGACTTATTAAATGTTATAACACAAAAGTCACCAAAGTGACCGATGTCGACCCTTAGTGATCGATATGGTATAATCATAGATGCTTTTGGTGACTAGTAAAAATGTAAACTTAACAACTTTTTCTTGCACTACTTTTTCAGATTACTATTGAAAATGAAAGGGAAGAATGTTTTTGCTTTAAACATGAATAATTTGCAATATGAGTAACGTTGTAGTTACGGTTGTTGCTGTCGACGGCCATTGAGGAAGAAAGGGTGCGATTGTTCGTGTTTTCCAGTGGCGCTATCTATGGCCAAGAATTCTACTTCTACTACACCCATGCGTCACTCCCGTTTATAGGACGAACCCATTCATACATCCATTCATTCATCCGCATATCGTAATTTTAACCTGAACCAGAGAGCGATCAGTACCCCCAGAGGGCATTGATTTGTTATGGGAACATGGAGGACTTTGTGATCCGACAGATTTAACGTGCACAAGTCACTATTTACTACACGGGGAGTCTTCGGCAGGCTGGAATCGAACTCCCGTTATCACAAACGTAAATCAAGCACCCTGCCAACCAGGCTATCCCGGCCTGTAGTTACGGTTCAGTATAATATAAAAATAGATGCCTATATAAAAATTTATATAGTTAAAAACCTGAAAGATATAGATTCCTACAACATTTAAAGTGGTATTGCAATAACAATTAAGGTATAAATTGATTGCTCCTTTTTATAATCGCTTAAGAAACTTCGCAGCACGACTAGAACGTTAGAAATAGAGTCCATCTCGGTACACTGCCGTGAAACGGCTTTAACTGATTTGTGGATAATGGGAAATATATGAAGGTGGAATTTATTGGAAGGGAGAAGGGGTGCCAGGCACAGCATGCTTATCAGAGCTGCCAACTACTACGCAATTTGCAAAATATTTCATAGCCTGGTAGATGATCAAAATCTAAAGCCTTCAGAATTTTGGTTAATTTTCCCAGCATTTTAAATGACACACCATGAAATAACTGTAAGAAAATATCGTTTAATATGAACTTTTGAATCATTCGCATGATTCAAAATAACTTTAAATCAGGTTTTAATTAGCATTAAAACGTAAAATTAAGCTACCGATATAAGAAATTTGCTTAAAAGGCATAGAAAGTTAACAGCTCTAAATTATTAAGCCCTTTTATATTTATTCAAATTGTTTAGAAGTCGAGGTGGTTAAAATTATTGTCAAGTTTATCAAATCATAAGCGAAATGATTGAGCACAACATTTGCTAACCACTTTAAATAGTGAAAAGAATAATACCACTGTAAAGACTGAACACCATTGAATAGGAAGAAATATCACTCTAAAAGTGTTGGCTAATAAAATTGAAACTTTTATTAAAAGAAATTGAAATTTGCAACTTCGTAACAGCGCATTTTTTTTTTCCTGTTTAATATAGAAAGTATATGCAAAGAATGTTTTTGTTTCAAATATGAATAACTTAAAATGAGATGAATATGATGAATAAAATGAATTGAGTTTCCACCAGTCAGCCAGGTGGCCGAGCGGTCAGCGTGCCTGAGTGAGAAGTCAATGGTCGCGGGTTCGAATCCCGCTCAGGGCATGAATGTTTCTCTCCGGTTGTTGTTCTCTGTTGTGCGAATGTGGCCCACACTTTAAACGGGTGTTTGTGGCTGTGTGGTGTGGGTAATGTTGCTCGCCTCCGTGATTTAGGTTCATAGGTGCCCAGTGGGTAACGTTAACTGAGCAACACTTCCGGCATCTTCCGAGCTGAAGTACGAAAGTTCAGTGCCTGCCGTTATGAGAAAAAAAAAAGTTTCTACCACATTTTGAATTTTTAGTCGCCTGTGACCTCCCTGAAAATGAGATTTACAGGGTTATTCGTAATTCCCTCCGGGGTTTCGAAGCGTTGTAGTAAAAAAACGAAGACGAATATGGCAAAAAAGAACATATGAAATTATTCCGAAAGTATTCAAGTTTTAATTTAAGCAGTAGCCAGTAGATGGCAGTAACATGTACCACTGAAGCCAGTTGTAATAAACATAAGGTTGCAGAAAACAGAGGGAATTAGGAATAACCATGTATTATTTACTTTAAATAAAATTTGTATGAAATAATATGAGGTCTTTTATTAGTCATTCTATAGAAGGCCTAGACTATGCGTGTAATATTAATCACTTCGTACTTCGCTGGTTGATATTAGACATTTTTACATTGCTTGGGTATTCAATAGAATGACGGATTTCATACATTAATTGCAGCATGTAGAGTTTGTACAATTGGCACGTTACTTAAAAGGAGTTATATTAAAGAATCAAATGAACGTGATTGTAGTCGAATCTGTAGAAATAATTATGGCTTACATTAGCAATAGTGTCACCAATCATTCCTGTCCAATGTTCCCCATCTGGAGTTTTACCACCAAATGATCGATCCGGTTGAAGAATAGCTTCATAGCTAAAAACAAACAAAAAACAAGCAAACAAATAATAAAAAGAAACAAATAACAAAGCTTTTCTAGAAAAATATAATGGCTTAATGACAGTAAAGGGAAAAGACTGAGTTTTTATTCTCTAATGACTGAAAATACTCTTGACATTGCATTGAGAGATGCCAATTGCACCACTTTTGGCAAAATATTTTATAGATTGACATAGAATTAAAAACTAAAACATACATAAATTTGCTTAATTTCGCCAATGCTTTGAAATTATTCAACACCCGACTCGCACAGATTACAATGCTGTTGTAAAATATCCTCAGTGGTAAACGGATAATGGGTTAGAGTCCCCTTGCCGTCAGGCTAACCATAGGGATTTTCATAGTTTTCATTTCCATGTAATGCATATGCGGGTTAGTTCCATCAAAAAGTCCTCCACAAAGGTAAATTTCTCCTAGCACTTGATCCAAGAGTTTCCTTGTCTTCTGGATTGGATCCTAAATCACAAGGCTACGGAATTGAATATTGCTAGTCGTAAACTCAAAAACTGGTAAGGCTATTTCAACGACGGAGAAGAAACGAACTACTTTGAGGTTCAAAAATTAATTCAAACTAAGTGGCATATTATCTGAATGATTGAATATCTCATTTGTAGGGGTGGCCAACATTGACTTTAATAAGCTTTACTAATCCTAGAAACAATATAAATTTTTCTACAAAGTAGTAGTGTAAGTAATAAGTAGTAGTAAGTAAAAATGGGACTTACTTAAAATTCATTATCCTCTTCATCGCTTCATATAATTCAGCTGTAAGGCCCCGAAATTTCGTTTCATTTCCAATAGTCTCAATTATGACGTAAGGGTTCCACTAAGTAAATAATAAATTTCGTTATTTACTGCAACGGTTTTTATCATGCCTTAATTCGCATTGTTAGGAAAAATTGAGTTAAAAATAAGCTGGTTAAATTCTGATCATTTCAAAAATCGATGTGAAACTTTTCAGCAATGCTCTTGTTCTTCCGGGTAAAAATAATAATAATGAATGCTATTAGATATTGTTTCAAATATTTCTGTTTTTAAAAGAAAATTATGCCTCCATCTAAAATAACAAAGTAATTTTGTCTAAAAACTCTAAAATCTAAGAAAAAAAATAAAGAAAGAAAAAAAAAGGAAAAGAAAAAAGATACAAGTATTGGTATCCAAAAGATACGAGTACTTTTCATTGGGTCATACTCTCTTTACAAGTATTCACGGTGTTTTTGAGGTTTATTTGAGGTTGTTTCGGAATTTCAAGGTTGATATAAAGTTTATTTGAAGTTGACCTTAAAAACAACCTTAAAAGATCAACCTCTCAAGGTGTAAGAAGCTGTTTTATTCATAATTGAGGTTGTTGAGAGCAACCAGCTTAGAGAGGTTATTTTTGAGGTGCACAGGCTATTTTTTCGACAATTCAAAAAGTGTTAGTTTTTCCCTTCACTTTTTTGAGCAATTAACTAAGATGTTAAAGCTGGTTAATATATATTTCTTAGAGTATAAATAATGAATGTAAACTGCACCTATAAACTGTTATGAGAGGAGGGGGGCATAAAAGGAGCTGTTGCACTTAACAAAACGTCTATTTATAATTACAACAACAGCTTAAATTATTTAAATTAAGCTTATTACAATTATTTTACAATACATAACTTTGATAAAAATTGGGCAAAAATAGAATTATACTGAAAAGAATCATTTTAGAACCAGATTTATGAATAAATTAAATATTACGTAAGAGAATTAAATAAATCAAAATTTAATTCAATGACTAAAAGAAAATAAATGCTTATTTTCATTACCGCCATATATCTTATTCGATATTTCCTCATTTTTGCAAAAGTTTTCTTCCAGTTTATCTGCTCCTGCTTAGTCAAGAAGTAGAATTGAATAGAATTTGGAAGAATAAATGTCGAAGGCTTTAGTTAGAATTAGTTGAAGAGAACACGTTCATTCATCGTTTGTGAACCACAAAGAGGTTCATCATAATGAAATAATAGCCACTCGTGAAGAAGATGCAAATTGACACAAAGACCTGGGGACAAAAGAATCGATGAAGAATGAAACAATGAATATAAATTTTGCGAAAATCAATTCCAACAACTGGTAAAAGTCTTTTAATCATCTTAACTGTCAGTTATAAATACTTAACTTCAACTTTCACTTCGTGAAAAAGAACAACTAAGGAGTAATAGGATGATTTCACAAATGTCTGCGAAACTTTCACTGGCAAACAGTTATTTTCACATAGCAAAAACAAAATCTTGCATGATTATTTGAGCACGCAAGGTCAATTAAAAAAGGTTTTTCAACTCAAAGATATTAAATAAATGGTTTACGAATAATGTACAAAATTTGGCTTTAAACAAAACTAAAGAGATTTTATTTTCAATAATTGTATGGTTTCCAACTAACAATATTTTACCAGAACGAGGACACGCATATGTTTAAAATGGATGTCGAACGTAGATTATGCTAAGCATCGATCAAATTTCTTCTTTAATTTTGTCAAATTTTCCATCTATATTCAGGGACCTGAACATTTTCAAAAGAATTAACATACATTATTTTTTGAAACATAATTTTTTGACTATTATAAATATACTTTAATGGTTTCATAATTACTAGGCAAACGACAGCTGATTTCAAAAAACTGATATCAACAAAATTTATTTTCGAAAAACATGTTTTTGAAATATCTAGTTTACCATACAAAGCTGCCAAATATATAAAAATCTCAATTTAAAATTTTCTGTCGCTTTTACGTTGTTTTTCCAATTGCTCAGCAGTAACTACAAAGTTTAAATTTGATATGAAGGCCATGTTTGTCCATGAACTAAACTAGGGCTTTTTTAAGTACTTTGTTGTGAATTTTTACTCACTTTTTTTTTCTTTCTAATAAGACTTAGAAAATTTAAATTACGAAAAAATATAGAGAAATGTACAAGGAATTTGATGGAATTAAAAAAACGTAAAATTAAGTTATTAGTTAGAAACTCGAAAAAAAAAACTATGTTTGCTGATTAACTTTCTGCTGAAAAAAAATTTTTTTTTTCCAATGGCAGGCACTGAACATTATTCTTTGCCTATACTATGCCAGAATTGTTGCTCATTTCGCGTTACCCAGTGGGCACCTGTGAACCAAAGTCACGGAGGCGAGCAACATTGCCCACGCCACACTGCCACAAACCCGTTTATAGGGTGGGCCACATTTACACATCATACACACACACACAACAGAGGACAGCACAGAGAGAGAGAGAGAAACATCCATGCCCAGAGCGGGATTCGAACCCGCAGCCTATGGCTTCGCAGTCAGGCACGCTAACCGCTCGGCCACCTGGCCGGCCTTTCTGCTGAAATGCAACTATAAAAATGAAATTGGACGTACTGTAAGGACAATTCTCAATAAAAAATTTAACTAGAGTATTTTTTTGAATTTCAATTTTTTGGAAGTTATTACAATTTTAAATGCTTATTTTCGAGATTTTTGTTCACTTTTTTGCTTTTAATCACTACTTATCCATCGTCGTGGAAAGATTTACCTATCTCGAGATCATTATTCGCGCTTGACTTGATGCAAAAAGTAGAAGAAAAAAATGGGTAAATAAAATAAAAGAAAGTAGTCAGATGTTGCCAGATATAAAGCATAACATTTATTTCGAATTTAAAAAAAAAATGCATGCAAGAGAGAAAAAAACCGTTCGCAATTTCACCGATTGGGATCTAAGGTGATCATTAAGGTTGAATGCCACGCTAATTTTACATGGCTTGAAATTCTGGCCAAACGGTAAATAACAACAACTAAATTTGAAAATATTAGACAAATTTTGCTAGTTTTTTAAAAGGTTTAGCTTGACATATCTGCTTACTTACTTTATTTATAAAAAATTGGGCACCTGGGCCGCGCAGCGGCCCCTATCCCATACATCTAGAAATTTACATAAGTTTAAAGTGATAACATTTTAAATTTAGCAGTCGATGTGGTTGCTAATACAAAATTACAAGCACTTTGCTTGGGTAAATAAACATTTGAATATCGAAACTAAATTTACACATATAAATATAAGCATATAAATATAAACATAATTTAAAATATATATACACAGGTGGACATAGATAAATATAGTAGATATAACATTTGAATATCGAATCTAAATTGACACATATTGACATATAGCATGACATATCTGTAAAAAGTGGTGAATTATATAAGCCTACGAACTGTTTAGAAATGTGGTGGATAAAAACCTACTAAATTGAATTTATTAAACCAAGAATCACAATTAATAAACTACCACATGAAAATACAAACCAATCATGCATCGAAGATGCCAGGGACACAAAACAAAAATATATCACAATAAAATACATAAAAAAATAATAAATCTAAGTGAAGTAAAAGACGAGAAAGATTTACATTTCATTAAATTCGATTTGTGATACGGCGCTGTATTCAATTAATTTCATGTTAATTAACATTCTAACTAATGGGAAGAAACTTAACTCAACTTTATCAAGCCATTTTGCTTATAAGCGATCAGCTGAGCCGCGATGGTTCAGGGGATAGAGCGTTTGCCTTCCAATGAGGTGAACCGGGGCTCGATCCCGGCAATGGTTGGTCGATACGAATTCCGCATCCGGCTTGCTCCGACCACAGTGCTGACGTGAAATATCCTCACTGGTAGACGGAGCATGGGTTAGAGTCCCCTTGCAGTCAGGCTAACCGGCGGAGGTTCTCGTGGTCTTCCTCTCCCTGTAACGCAAATGCGGGTTAGTTCCATGAATAAAGTCCTTTCGATAAAGTGATCCGGGTTCCAATCCCAGTATCGACTGGGATTGGAACCAGGCTGGTCAATACAAATTCCACATCTAACCTGCGCTGAGCACAGTGCAGTAGTAGATGGATAATGGGTTTGAGTCCTCTTGCTGTCAGGCTTATAGTGGGACGTTTTCATGGTTTTCCTCTCCATGTAATGCAAATGCAGGTTAGTTCCATCAGAAAGTCCTCCATGGAGGTAAAGTTTTCCCAATACTTGATCCAGAAGTTCCCTTGTCTTCTGGATTGGTTTCAAAATTACAAGGCTACGGAGTTGAACATTAGTAGTCGTAAACCCAAAAATTGGGTCGGCTGCTCAACGACGGTCTCAAAATTAAAAAAGTTATAAAACGATCAACTGGCGTCGACGTCATAAGTCACATGTGTGGATATCTGAGATCTTCTATGCGTTTCTATGTTATCTTCTATGTGTTATTCTTCACATGTGTGGATATCTGAGATGCAAATAACTAATTTTAAAACACATAATTAAGTATAAAAACAAATTATTTCATTATACTTCTAGAACGTTATTCGTACATTCTTTTACGCTGCTAAGCGCTACCTATTTCTCCCCCAGCAAAATAAAATATAACACAATTTGAAGTTCAAAACAACAGCAATGACATTTTTATTTTCGAGGTTAGCGTAAGCAGTTTAATTTCTAGACAGTTCTTAGAAGGAAAAATTGTTTAAAAAATGTCTGTCTAATGCTCATGTAAATATCAAAACAGGAGTCTAAATAATAAATATTTGCGATAGAAAAAAAAGCTTAAAAATAGTAATATAAGTTAAAATTAGCTTTTTAAAATTTATAAAAAGACTGTTACCATGTAGAAACTGTTGGAATGATCTTTAAAGAATCTAAAATGAGCAACTTGTGTAAGTTACATTTAATAATTTCTCTGTGTAATCCTCTTCGTTGAAAACGTGAACATGCAATCAGTCACAAAAGTTAGTAAGCACCTGTATTATAATTCTTTGATAGAAGCGATTAACTTACTCTCTGCAGTTTAAATAGAAAAATTTTATAGTTCAAATATGTTAATCTAATTTGATAGAGTGTGGATATTGGATAACATTATTATTACAATAATATAAACTCCGTCAATTTCACTGCACAGTTCTAACGAACAGGGTGTTTTGTAATGACCACTCTCAGTATGATAAAAATCCTTTCAGTAATTATTCTGGTAAAAACAACAAAGGCTTGTAAAAATTAAAGTAAAATAAAATGCACACAAGAGACGCAAATAAATGATCAAGTAAGGAAAAGATATAAATATTTTTAAAATCTATTTCACTTCAAAACCAATTTGATTGCCGGAGAAAACAAAGAGAATTTGTAAAGCGATAAATAATTTTTATGTTTCTTTTGTCCCACCATTCTCACTTGTGTATCAACAGACTTCAATGCATTTTAATTTCTTTTTCGCTTAAATATTAATTTGCAGCCTTTAAATATGCATACTTTTGATTTCATTTATCACGAGGATTCTCAAAAGATATATTAAGAGTGGCTATTATGAAACACCCTTATATCAATGTTATAAGTAAATATAGTATTGTAATGTTATTTGTCTACTCTCTTTTATTAGCTATAACTCAAGAACAGCAACTATGCGAGATGAACATTTCTAGTGCAGTGAATAACAAAGCATCGGAACTTACACTTGTTAAACAATCTTTGTTGAAGCCAGCAGCAAAGAGTTCTATTGATGAACCTCAAAACACGGATGGTTTATGGGCGTTATTTAAAAAATTTAATGCAGAAGAAAATGGTGGAGCGTATGGTCTCAGAACAGAAAAGACTCCAGAAGAAAAAGAACTATCAAATGATATAACAACTTCGGAAGCAAAGCCAAAAATAAATAGAATAGCTAAAACAAACTCATCTTTGGCTATTAGTAAAGTAGAAAGTAATCCAATGGGTTCGGAAAATAATATCTGTCATTCATTTGACGCAATGAATCAAATCAATGCATTTATGGTATCGAGGGATAAGCCCGTAAGTAACGCTTTTGTGAATTTTGGCATTCCAATCTATAAGAATGCAAGAAACAAAAGATTTAGTGAGAGAAAGGCATGCACGAAGCAAGAAAAAAAAGAATTTAACCATAAAAAGAATGAACTAAAACCAAGAAATAATTATGAAAAACCAGGAATAACAGAAACTGGTAACCCTAATTCAATAAACGACAGTTCAAGCAATAAACTTGAAGAAAAAAACGGGGGGGAAAGAGTTTGCACTGAAAGAAAATCAAGCTTGGTACATAAATATAAGCATACTGTTCTTATAAAAAAGGAATTTAATCCAGGAAAAATAGAACAGGAATTAGAAAAAATGGATTACGATAGCTCATCAAAAATGAATGAAAAAAGCAAGAATTTAAAAAAAATAATAACCTCTGAACAAGACCCATCAAGACTTATGATTAAAAGAAGCTCTAGGATACCGAAAAGAATAATCGAGAAATTAGGAAACACTGATGCAGAAAATTCATGCTCGCGAAAATCGAAACAAAGAGCTGGGAATTGTAAGGAAATATTAACCTGTAAGCAGCCTAAATCAAAGGACTTGCCATTTATTAAAATAAGCTCTAAAATACCAATAAGAAATACCAAAAAATTTGAAAACACGAGTACAGAAAGTGCTTACTCGTCAAAAATGAATGAGGAAAATAAGACTTGCAAGAAAATGTTAACCACTAAGCAAGACAAATCGAAGAACGCATTTTTAATAAGGAAAGGCTCTAGGATACCAAGAAGAATTATTGAGAATTCAAAAACCTCTGTTACTGAGATCTTCTCATCAAAAATAAATAAAAGGATTAAGAATTCTAAGCAAATTTTAATCCCGAATCAACACGAACTTAAGAACGCACCTTCTATAGAAAGAAGTTCTAGAATACCAAGAAGAATTATTAAGAAAACAGATAAGAACAATGCTTACTCGCTGAAAGTAAATAAAAATGCGAGAAAATGTAAGAAAGTGTCGTCTAAACATTATACCTTGAAAAACTCACAATCTGTTAAGAAAGACTCTAGGAAAATTACAAATTTCAACAGTGCTGCATTATTTAAGAAGTTAAATCAATTTCAAAATGGAGAATCCATTAAAAAATTCAGTCACGAAAACAAATTCAAAGTCGAAGTAAAAACTATTACTCAATGTCTGAAAAGTAAAAATGAAGAGAAAAGATTGACAAAAAGTAGGGAACCACATCCTGTGAAAGTTAACGAAAATAAATTCAGTTTTAAAGGCCCAGCCAATAAAGATCGAAGTTCGTTGTATCAGAATTCATGTAACAAATCACCTCAAAACTTTAATGAAATAGATAAGATGCTAGTTATTAACATTGTTCACCATTTTTTTCCTAGAGAAATTCCAAAATGTTGCGATGAATTGGATAAATAAACTAATAAAGATATTACTTACACGTTTTATGGTACTAGCAGAGTTTTCACATTCACTTCAACCTTTTATTTTATGACTATTTACAAACTCGAAGTTTTAACTTTTTATTTGAACCAGTGCAAAAATGATCACCAAGTACCGTTGGCAACCTTGCAGTGACAAGCAGATATTTTTTTTTTTAGCCATTATAGAAAGGTGCATACTCGAAATGTAAAATTCGTTGGAACTATTCCAGGCAAGATACTATGAAAAAAATTTATATAATGGTTCTTTTCAAGGTGCTTAAGAATTTTATCCTTCAAGTATGCACCTTTGATTTTTTTTAAAAAATTTCTTATGTGCTATTACCTGGTTAATTTTTTTTTAACTTCCTCGAGTACTATTACCTGGCAATCGGTAAAACTTGGAAACCATTTTGACGCATAATCTGAAAAAGAAAAATTTTGCTAAGAAGAAGAAAAGAAAAATAAATAAGATACCCAACTTCTCGAATAGGTGTTCAAAAATTCGAAGTATAATGATATAAAGTTGGCAAAAAAATTTATTAACATTTATCGCCAAAAACCATACAAATATAGAAAATAACTAATGAAACCTATTTTAAATATTTGTAATTTAATTGATTTAGTATCGTTTTAGGCGCCCCCCTCTGAGGGCGGAAACGATAAAATTTTCCATTTCAGGGGAAAAGGGAAAAAAGGGTTGTTGGTTTGTCCTATTTTGAACAGTGGTCCATCAGAGAACATATACGTACTTTATTCTTCATAAAAAAAAATTGTTACTAAGTAGGCTAACAAAGAAGCATAATTTTTTTTCAATAATTAAATAATTTTACGAAACAAAAAAGTCCTTTTAACAGGCTTATTTGGTTAATTGATAGTTCGGGTACTTGCAACTGGAGAAGAAGTGAACAGATTATGCCTAAGCATGATTTAAATCAGATTTAATTGGATACCTATAAGCGACGTCACGCGTGTGTGTCGAACATAATCTGCTTAATCAAAATGTTTCACAGTTAATGAATCCCAGTTTACCAAAGATGACGTCACTTTCAGGTATCTAATTAGCTTTTATGATTTATTAAATAAATAATAAATAACAGTATCCCTATGGAATAAGCACAAACATCTATTTTTTGTAAATTTGTAAATTTGTTTTATTGACTTTTATTCTTATAATTTATTTCAAAGTATGTTTTCATAAAAACATCTTCCACGTGACCTATTTTTTGATGATGATCTATTTTTTTTTAAATAAATTAATTAAAAAATTGTTACGTAACGCAAAGTATGTGCTAAATAAATTATGTGAGCTTTATGCTATCGCGATTCGAAAACACCATTACGGCACTAAATAACTTTTTTTTAGAATAGATATTAAAGTGTTATTTGCATTTACTATATGAAATATGATGTAGATATGCCATATACGATAATATCATAAACGCATCATTGCCTTTATCGGTTTCTTTTAAATACAGAATATTCACCGTTAAAACAAACATTTTTGAAAATGTAGTGTTGCTAATGGAGACTTATTAAATACAACTCAATTCATAGTACCACATAAGAGAAATAGATCTTTAATAACACGTCATAAATATGAAATGCCAAATTTAGTCATCTATTATTCCAATTACTTTAACAATAATACCCACTATTTAGCACATAGTATACTTACATCGGAATTCACCTATTAAAACTAAAACCATTACACTAAAAATTACAGCTCCAATAAAAATGAAATTGTAAAGTAATACAATTGACAAAAAGTTTATTATATTCCACTAATGCAATAAATATACCATAAACTAAGCGATACACAACAAAAAATATATTGTGAAAAAAAGTGTCTTTTCCTATTAAGTATATTAAAACAATTTCTTTCCAGAGAAAATGTATTTGCTAAGCATTATATTGATTAGCTAATTGAACAGTTAGCGGAGATTATTTTCTTAACTACTTTTTGTTGTCATTTTTCTACTCGGTAGTTTTGACATAAAATGCGTGGTTCTAACAAAACGAAAAGAACTTTTTTGTTTCATTACTTGGAAATAATTTAATGAAGCAATTAGGTGCATAGTAATCATAGGATAGCGTGATTAGAATGTGACATGTAGACAGCTCGACACTATCAGAAAGAAAAAATGAATTCTAGATTCTTCTATAGAGACACAAATATATAAAGATGGTAGATTTAAGTTGATTGTTTCAAGAAGACATTGAACCTATTTTTTTCTTGGTAATTACTTTTCTAGCAGGTAAATACAACAAAATATCTCTTATAGCAAAGACGATATTTTTCACAAAAAATTATTGAAAATTATACACCCTCTGTCACGAATTGATTGCTACATTTGAATATTTTTGTACTAATTATTAATACTGATGAACATTTTTCAATGATTTCAGAGTGTTGTGCTATTAATTAGCATTTACTTACCAAGCATTCCATCATTAAATCAGCATCAAATTAGTTTTAAAAGTCAAGGATTCGCACGCTCTTTGGCCGCGCCTCATTTTCTAAGGATATTTGCATCAATAATCGCATAAAAGTATCATCTAGTTAATGAATCATGAATTCATTAGAAGTATAATTTTACTGGTGTTGGTCTACTTAACTGCATCGGGAGTTAATTACAACTACACCTATTTGAAATGTAGCAACTAACTTGGAACAAATTTTGATATTGCACCGCCATTGTAGCGATATTGACCACCACTATATTTTGAAAATTCATCAATGCACAAGATTAGCGTAAATTATTTACACAGTCTCAAAAATTGATAACAAGGACGTGACGAGTGATAAGGCGGGTGATATATGGAAAGAAATTTCAGATACACTCTGGAGATGATGTGTTTGTCCTATGTCACCCAACTCAGTTCTTTTGGTACATTCAATAGATGTTTCCATCTATAGTCTGTCTAAGCTAAGAACTCCTCCTGCCATAAAGTCTGAGGCCGTCTGGTGCTATGGATTGGCACATTTTAGGGAGGGTAGCTGTAATCTAGGACTAACACAATTGACCGAAGAAAAAGATTCCCTTTCTCCCGCAGACCCGAGCCGAAACCACTCCAAAACAGTGACCCAGCACCCCTACTTGAAATAGTCATAGCTCGTTACCATAGTCACCGCCACAGGTCCAAACGAATGTCTGGAGGAGTTCTTATTTTAGACAAACTATATGTTCTCCCCAACAACAGTGATTTATTGCTACAGTGTAGTTGGTATTGGCATTAATTAAACTTAGTTCTTAATAAGTTCATGCTGGAAATTGGGAGTAAAATAAACGTTCTTCTTTAAAGTGTATGTGCTCCCAATGCAGTCTACGCAACTGTCGTGAGCTCTATAGTCGTGATGGACACTGACAGAAACGGGAAATTGAACGTTTGGAAGGAGCCGGTGCACAATTGGAAAGGGTGCCGGGTGACCAAGGGTTCAAACATTGAACACTTGTAGTATGTGTCAGGAACTTGGCGAACAGTAGCGTACGTAGACTTATGTGCGTCAGCCTGCAAGATTTATAAGCGCGTCCTATCGTAGACTTACCATACAAAATTAAAAGTTAATATGAAACAAAACAAAAGAAACTGTGATGAAGAGATATTCGGATATTTATAGTCATTAATTTTATTTTAATCTAAGAAAATGTAAATAGTAATTGCGATGAAATGGTAGAATTGAAGTATTTAATTGAGACACTTTAAACACTTACCATATGAATTTTTTTTTTTTTAATAATAGGAGAAAACTCAAAATTTTACAGTAATTATATTCAAAGTTTAGTTAGATGGTTATCATTATAGTGAACTGAAAAATATTTTTATTTATCTCATAGCGTAATTTTTTTCTGGCTAGTGCCCCCTCGAAACTCGTTCTCCTACTCCCATACCGGATTTGTGGGAGTGCTATTTACGCCACTGTTCGTGGGTATATATATCTTTACATACATTAACCGTTCTTTGTACTTTATGTACTTGTAAATAAAAAGTCCTTTTAAACTGGGCGAATAATAATTATTAAGATAAATAATTTAATATAAGATAAACTTCTGACAGTAATTTGACGCCTGTTTAGATGCTGCCAAAATTTAAAAATTTCCGCTCACAGTTATCATAGCAATTTTCATTTTTAAAAAAGTGCATAGGTTGGCAGTTATGTATTTGCCGAGTAATATAGTTGTAGCAGTTATGCATTTCGAATATTAATTTCAAACAGCTGTTTAGCTTTAAATCATGCAACATGCAATGTTTCAATTGGGTAACTGCGTGCGACGTTACTCGTGAAGATCGTACCTATATTAGAGCCCCTGAATTAGTATAGGAGCCTTAACCTATATTGGCTGCTGAATCGTGGCATTTGCTTATGCCACGATTCAACAGCCAATCAGGTTCGACGCACACACGCAAAGTTGTTCGCAGTTACCCAATTAAATCTGATCCGAAAACTGATTCAGCGTGATAATAAAACAAGCCTAATAACTGTAACTTTAACACGTCATCTTGATCATACACAACGAGCTAATTTTAGAGGTCTTCTTCTCGAGTTGCAGATACCCACAATTGGGTATACTATAGCTTACGTCACAGATCGTGTTATTCCTACTAAATTTAACTAGTAAACAGCATTTTCTGCGAACCTGATTTCTAGCAACAAGTAAAAGCATCAAACGAAGTGTCTTGTTATAAGTCGCTACTCGCCAGGTTGGAATTGTATTAGTCTAGTTCCTTTGGAAATAATTTATATTGTTGTTTTACCGAAGTTTATGAATTTAGTAAGCATATTTAAAACTCAGTTTATTAATTAAACTAAAAGGTAAATGTTATTCCTAGTAAGTGGAAGTAGTTGTGCTTTTTTCATATTATACCCAATTGAAAAATACGAAATTTTAAACTTATTTTAAAAAGTCGTGTTTCTCTGTAGGTTAACATGAGCAATAAAATCTATTGACAGATTTTAAAAAGAAAAAATATTTAAAACGGATATCTCTGTAAACATCAAAACAGGTTTTCTGTATATTCGCGATAGCAAGAAAAGTCTTTTAGGGGGAAAAAATGGAAGAGCTTGCAGTATCCTCACTGCTGAGTCGAACTCAAAAACGACAACTGCCCCCTGATGCAGTTGTGAGATTGAGACTGCTACTTCAATTTCTACTTCCGAACTTTGAACTGAAGTGAACAGTAGTTTCTTTTTAGAGATAAACAAGTTCGTTCACGAGATGTTGCTCATCTGATATTTCTCTCTAGCGATCGTCAGCGACATATATGTTTTTATTTCCTGTAACCTTAAATTATTTTATTTTAATTACATTAAAATGTAATATATATTGGATTAACTATTATTTCATTTCTGCTGCATAAAATACAGGATTGGACTTCGGGTCTAAACCTGTAGTGGTGACCCTTGTAAAAATTATTTTAAGCATGCAGTAGCGACAGAGGATCTCGTTACATCCTTGCTTTAATGGAAATCTTTCACGCTTATAAACTTTCAAGGAACTGAGACGGTACTAAACGCTACCAAAGAAATCTTCATTTCGTACAAGAATGGATAATTTCGCATGCCAGTTATTCTCCGTCTGATGATTGATTAAACTCCATCGCCAAAAGCCTCTTCAGTACATCGCCAAAAGCCTCTTCAGTAAGATCTTATATTTGTCCATTTTCTTATCAGTTATTGGAGCTGTACCATGCCGAACAACGATGCTCAACAAATGCAGGTTAACAGAGTAGGGTTGAAATTACCTCCCTTTTGGGATAAACACGCCGTACTTTGGTTCGCCAATATTGAAGCACAGTTCGTGGTATCCGGTATAACTCAAGATGATACTAAGTTTTATTGCGTGGTGTCAGCCCTTGCCTCCGACATCTTGAGCCATGTTAGCGATATCGTACTCTCGCCGCCAGCCACGGACAAATATGCAGCTCTTAAATCGCGATTGATAAGCGAATTTTCGGATTCTGAACAAAGAAGAATAAAAGCAGTACTTTCGGAATTAACCTTAGGAGAGGACAAACCTTCACATTTATTGAGGAAGATGAAACAATTAGCGGACAAAATTCTTGGCGACGATGTACTAAAAACACTTTGGCTACAACGTTTGCCCAATCAAGTGCAGGCGATACTTTCAGTCTCTGACGATAATACAGAAAAGCTCGCAGTAATGGCGGACAAAATTCATGAAACCACGGGCGGTAACGTCGACGCAGTACGTTGCTCAAATCCATCTTCTGAAATGAGTGAATTGCGAACACAAATAGCGGAACTTACTAAACAAGTTGAACGCCTTTCCCGAAATCGCGAACGCAACAATTCTTTTCGCCAGCGTAATCGCTCACAAACACCCAAAAAGTATGATCAGTGTTGGTATCATTTTAAATTTGGAAATGCAGCAAAACGCTGTAAGTCCCCTTGCAAGTTTAAAAAACAGGAAAACTAGAGAAGAAATCACATACTCTGGCGCAATGTGATTTCAAACCCGATAATAAAAGTCGCCTTTTTGTATCTGATCCTATTTCAAAATTAACATATTTAGTGGATAGCGGTAGCGATGTTTGTGTTTTACCGTACAAGCGACACAACTTTCAAAGTAGCAGCGAAAATAATATAACATTATATTCCGCGAATGGTACAACAATCAAAACATATGGCGTTAAAATGGTAACACTAAGTTTAAATTTACGTCGTAAATTTCAGTGGACATTTATTCTTGCTGACATAAGTAAGCCTATTATCGGGGCAGATTTTTTGCGACATTACGGTTTGTTGATAGACCTTAAACATGGTTGTCTTAAAGATCCGCTGACCAATCTTGTCAGCACGGGCACTAAGTCCGCGGATAACACACCTCAAGTAACTTTAATAGCAAATGACGCTGTTTATCGGGATATTTTGAACAAATACAGTGATGTGATACGCCCCTATTCTAAAATCAGAGAGGTAAAGCATAATACCGTTCACAGGATCTTAACTCGCGGACAACCAGTTTTTGCACGACCGCGTAGATTACATCCGGCGAAATTAGCGGCAGCCAAACGCGAATTCGAATATATGTTAGAACATGGTATATGCCGCCCTAGCACATCAAATTGGTCTAGTCCTTTACACCTAGTGCCTAAAGACAACGGAAATGATTTCCGACCGACGGGAGATTACAGAGCATTAAACCGGATCACAATTCCGGATAGATATCCTTTGCCCCATTTACAAGACTTTTCCAGTCAATTACACGGTAAAGTTATTTTTTCGAAAGTAGATTTAGTTCGCGCATATCACCAGATACCAGTACACCCAGATGATATTTCCAAAACTGCAATAACAACCCCATTCGGTTTATACGAGTTTTTATTCACGCCGTTTGGATTGTCCAATGCGGCACAAACATTTCAAAGATTCATTAATGAAGTTTTGCAAGGTTTTGATTTTGTTTTTGTTTATTTGGATGATATCCTTATAGCAAGCAGTACAGAGAAAGAACATAAAAACCACATCGAAATGGTTTTGAAAAGACTCGCGGATTACGGTCTTCGCATAAATTTAAACAAGTGTGTCTTGGGTGTCCCGGAATTATCCTTTTTAGGTTATTTAGTAAATAAAGACGGAATTAGGCCACAACCGGAACGCGTTGAACCAATCTTAAAATGTGCATTGCCTCAAACCACAAAGGAATTACAACGTTTCCTTGGATTATTAAATTATTATCGTAGAAACATTAAAAATGCTGCCCATATTCAAGCCCCTCTTAACGATATGCTTAAAGGCAGGAAAAGTAAGGGAAAAAATTGTCTTGAGTGGAACGAATCTCAAATGTTAGCATTTGAGTCATGTAAAAAACAGATAGCAGAGGCCACCATTTTGACTCATCCTGACCCGGAAGCTCATTTAACGCTTTTCACGGACGCTAGCGACTCGGCTGTAGGAGCTTCACTTAATCAAATTACGAATGCTAACAATGAACAAAATACCAAACCTTTGGCATTTTTCTCGTCAAAATTATCACCGGCACAGCAAAAATGGTCTACTTTTGATCGCGAACTTTATGCGATTTACGCAGCCATTCGTCATTTTAAACATATGCTTGAAGGCCGTCAGTTCACGATTTTCACGGATCATAGACCACTCACATACGCTTTCCTTCAAAAATCGGATAAGTGTTCCCCACGACAATTACGACATTTGGACTATATCGGTCAATTCAGTACTGATATTCGGTTTGTCAAGGGTTCCGAAAATATACCAGCCGATATGCTGTCGAGGTTAGATGCTTTAGAATTTTTAGATATTTTAGATTATGCAGCCGTAGCACAGGCCCAAAGTACGGATTCCGAATTACAGGACCTCAGGAAATCAAACACGGGTTTGAAATTTCAAAAAAGGATAGTACCAGGAACTAATGTACAACTCTTTTGTGATACTTCTACCCAAAACGTTCGTCCTTATCTTCCGCTCGAATTTAGAAAGAGCATTTTTGACGCATTACATAATCTCGCTCACCCAGGCATGAAAGCCACTGTGAAACTTCTCACATCGCGATTCGTATGGCTAGACATGAAGAAAGATATCACTAGGTGGACACGATCGTGTATACCATGTCAGAAAGCTAAGATATATCGTCATACAAACAGCCCAGTTCAGACTATAAAGGTCCCAGACAAAAGATTCGAACATATACATATAGATATTGTAGGACCCCTTCCACCTTCTCGAGGTTATTCGTATTGTTTGACAATGATTGACCGTTTCACTCGTTGGGTTGAGGCTCGTCCAATTCCAGACATTTCGGCCGAAACAGTAGCTAGTGCGTTATACGAAAATTGGATCGCCCGATTTGGCATTCCTAAAATAGTGACAACAGATCAGGGTAAACAATTTGAATGTCAACTATTCAAATCATTAATGACATTATTAGGCATTAAACACATCCATACGACCGCATATCACCCCATTGCTAATGGCTTGATTGAAAATTGGCACCGTACATTGAAAGCCTCATTAAAAGCTCATCTAACTGATCGTTGGACAGAGGTCTTACCCACAGTATTATTGGGAATGCGTTCTGCATTCCGGGAATCCATAAAGGCTACAACAGCTGAACTGGTTTACGGAACTGCCTTGAAGTTGCCGGGAGAATTTCTAATGCCAACACCAAAGGATTTCAATGCCAGTGAATTTGTGCAGCGCCTGAAAGAAAACATGGCAAAATTGTCCCCTTCACCAACCAAGAATCATGACACTAAGAGCCGAACATTCATCTCGACCGACCTCAAATCGTGCAAGCAAGTTTTCATCCGACACAATGCTGTTCAACCGCCACTTAAGCCAGCTTACGATGGACCCTTCGAGGTACTGGAAAGAACAGACAAAGTATATAAAGTTCAAGTCGGCAACAAATCCAAGTTTGTGACTATAGACAGACTAAAGCCAGCCTACATCTTGAACATTCCAGAGTCAGAACCAGAGCCTGTGATCTACCATCCTAGCCCACCTCCGGAAGTTACTGAGCCAACAACAACAAATGTTGAAAAAGCAGAGGACAAGGCCAAGCATACACGATCGGGACGTAAAGTACGTTTCCCTGCACGATTCAAGTAACGTTGCACTAGGAGGGGGGTACTGCAGTATCCTCACTGCTGAGTCGAACTCAAAAACGACAACTGCCCCCTGATGCAGTTGTGAGATTGAGACTGCTACTTCAATTTCTACTTCCGAACTTTGAACTGAAGTGAACTTTCTACTTCCGAACTTTGAACTGAAGTGAACAGTAGTTTCTTTTTAGAGATAAACAAGTTCGTTCACGAGATGTTGCTCATCTGATATTTCTCTCTAGCGATCGTCAGCGACATATATGTTTTTATTTCCTGTAACCTTAAATTATTTTATTTTAATTACATTAAAATGTAATATATATTGGATTAACTATTATTTCATTTCTGCTGCATAAAATACAGGATTGGACTTCGGGTCTAAACCTGTAAGCTTTTCAACAGCTATAAAAAAATAGTTTATCGCGCAGTAGCTGTCGGACTGATCTCGGAAGAAAAGAAAATGGATTACTTGTGTACGTTATATTTGATGATTACCTACTTTGTACAATAGAGGGACAAAAAATCTTTTTTTTTGGGGGGGGGGGCTTTATTGTTTAAGTGTAATGCCCTGGCCAAGTAAAATGACACCGAATGCATTGTATTTAGCAAATTTGTATCATGTATTCCATATCAAAATATGACAAGGAATTAAAACAGAAATGTAAATGTATGAATGGAGATATAAATTTTTCGGTAAGAAAAAATCTCCACATCATCTGATAACAAATAGAGAATCCAAAGTACCTATTCGTAGTCGGAGGATGTTGATTGTAATTCATTGCATTCTATAAGAATCAGGCAATAAATTGTAAGCGCTTCAATTATTTTCAAAAAAGAAAATTATTACAAATATGTTAAGTTGCATTTAAGCTTTTTTTTAAGTTTTTGAAGATGAATCATAAAAGAAACAAACCAAAAAATTACATTGATATTGATAAACTTAAGTTGTTATTGTGAAAAGAAGCATAATAAACTGTAAATGTTTTTCTGATGCACAGTTTTAGCTATTGCATTCCATGTTGTTTCAGAAAAAGTACAATTTTAAAAACAGTAATTGCTACATTAAAATATTTTAACTTAGTTGTGAGGACATAAATTTCAATTCAACATTTGCCAAAAGCATACTTGTACTGTCTCATAAGTGCAATATGAAGACCAAATATGTAGCTTTCAAAATATAACACCAATTTAACGTTTATCTAAGTGTAGCTTTTTAAAATATAACACCAATTTAACCATTATCAAAGTGTAGCTTTTTAAAATATAACACCAATTTAACCTTTATCTAAGTGTACCTTTTTAATATATAACGCCAATTTAACCATTATGAAAGTGTAGCTTTTTAAAATATAACACCAATTTAACCTTTATCTAAGTGTACCTTTTTAATATATAACGCCAATTTAACGTTTATCTAAGTGTAGCTTTTTAAAATATAACACCAATTTAACCATTATGAAAGTGTAGCTTTTTAAAATATAACGCCAATTTCTCTTTTAGCAGCCATTATGCAAGATCGGCCCTTACGTGAAGCGAACATCTCCAGAACAGAGAAGAAGACATCGGTAATCACTCCTGTAAAATACTATTTTCTGTCACCGGAGAAGAGTTCAAACGATAAACCCCTAAACACGAGTGGTATATGCGGTACGTTTAAAAAACTAAATGCGAATGGAAGTGATGGATCCTACGTTATCCTAACTGAAACGTCACCGACAGAGGAGAAACGAGGATGTGACAGTTCAAATTTAATAACGATGCCAAAAATAAAAGAAACAATCAACAAAAATTCCCCTTTGTTGATTAGTATACTGACTGGTTTAGAAAATAATATCAATTCGTCGTTTGATTCAAAAAACTCAACCCATGTATTAATGGCTGCAATGGATAAACAATTATGTAATTATCGTATCGATTTTGGCGTACCAATATACATGGATGTGGTGACTAAAAAATATAGTAAAAGAAAATCATGCAAGAAACGAGGTGCACGCGCGTTGAACCATGCAAAAAATGAACGAAAACCAAGAAGAATTTATGAGGAATCGGAAAACATGGAAACGGATTATGATAGCTTCTTAAAAATGAATAAAAATAACAGCTATTTTAAGAACACGTTATCCCATCGGCAACACATATTGGAAAACACGTCTTCTATCGAGATTAACAGTAAAAAGTCGACTTCTTCTGGCAGATTTAGATTTGTTAAAGAGAATGATCACTTTTTGCGCAAATATTCAGATAATGAACTTGAAGATAAAGACGGAGCGAAAACTGGTGAAGCCGAAACTGTTACGAGGAAACTGGGCCTGCGCCTGGAGAAAGCGTTTAGGCTTAAAAATAAGGAATTTGAACTGAGAAGAATGGTTCAGGATTTAGAAACTTTAGAAATAGATGATGATTGCTTGCCAAAAGCAAATGCCAAAAACAAGAATTTTAAGAGAGCATTAATTTTAAAGCAGCGCAAATCAAGAGATGCCTCGCTTTTAAGAAGTAGTTTTAGAAAACCAAGTATTATTCAGAATTTAGATAGACCAGATGCGGATACTGTTCCATCATCTAAAAAGATTGAAAGAAGAATAAATTTTAAGAAGACATCAAACCCGAAGCAACACAAATTGAGAAACGCACAATTTGTCGAGAGAGGATTTAGAAAATATTTAGATTTTAACAGCCCTGCATTAGGCATGGAGAATAATGAATTTCTAAAAGAAGTATATTCTGATGACAATTCAAATTATGAACTGGTAACAAAAGAGGGTGAAAAAACTGTTAGACAAGCTCTAAAATGTCGGAAAAAATCGAAAGCGCCAACAAAAATGCATGAATTACATCCTCTAAAAGACAATGAAAATAGGTTTAGAGACGAAAACAGAGCAGATAAGAAAGCTCGAAATTCATCGAGTCAGATGTTCTGCAGTAAATTGCTTTGTAACTTTGATGAAATAGATAAGGTAGTGAACATTAAGATTCTATACCAGTTCTTTCCCAGAGAAATTTCAATAGTTTGCAATGAAGAGGAATAAGATGAAAATAAAATGGGTAAGTAAAAGATTACTAACAGAGATCGCACAGATCGTTCGAAAAAAAAAAGAGTAATAAATGGTGACTTTAACGTCGTGGTGAATAAATTTTGGAAAGGAAAATGTCAGCGTCAAATAATAATAACTGAAAATTACAAACTAATAAGTTTTAGGCCTTGAAATGCTCGTAAAAAGGTATAGTTGTAACTTAAAAAAAATTCCTTATAAATTAATAATACATTCTATTTTTCAAGAACAGTGTAAACTTATTAATTATTTTAACGTAATGTCGGTTAAAATAATTTTAAATCAAATTTAAACTTATAAAATAGCTAAGCTTATATTTATCCGAACCACGACGTGGCAGTGGCTAAGGCACTGAACTACTCTAGTGCAGTACTGGGTTCTATTTCCAGTTGATTTTTGAAGCCTATAGAAGGTGTTTCGAAATTCGTAGGCAAAACTTTTAAATGGTGATAGAAAACATCTGAACAAGCAATTTTCGTCATAAAATGCATGGGCGGAGAGCAGACGGTGAATCACTAAGAGTTATTCGCGTCTGTAACATGAAAGAACGAAGCACCAAACAGATTGAAATGGTACTGAATTAATTTTAATGATTGCATGTGTAGCAAAATTATAGAAACCACTGAAAAGAGCACTAATGTATGCGTTATAGCTATGACGTAACGAGCAATGCAGGTCATTTAATTTACATCAATTTAATTTAGTACTTCCTCTGTCAGTTTGGCGTTTCGTTCTTTTCTGTGACAGTTGTTGCGACATCAATGGACAGTTAGTTTAAATAATTGTTTTAAATCGTCTGCCAACTCTTGCAAAAATAACAATTGCAACTCTGACTGGTTGCTAAGCAACTCAAACGATTTTCCTTCTTTTTCTTGTTATTAATGTTTTGTAAATAGTCTGTATGTCAGTGGAAATAAAAGAATAAGATCGCTGCAAAAACTAACAACAGTAACGGATACCTCAAGTAGTTTATCGCACAGTCTCTCCACCTATGCATTGTATAGGGAAAATTGCTTGTTTAGATGTTTTCTATCATCCCTTAAATTTTTGCCATCCAATGGAAGGGGAAATCCATGGGAACCAACTTGTCTGGAAGAAAAAGCATTGCTGACCACATCGAAATCATCATGGGATTGGATTGGTCTCGAAGCTCTTAAGCTGTCAATATCCCTCTTGGCCAACAACTGATGGCTGTACTGAGAATATATTTCGTTTTCTATTTTAAAAATGAAAACTGATCCTTATTTTTAAAACTCATTCAGCTTCGAGGAGGTCAGAACACCGAACGCACCATTTCGGTACTATGAAAACTACTTTTTTGAAGAAAAAAAAGTGGTAGTGCATTTCCTAGTCCTAGCAATCACTTAAGAGTTGGCTTCGGAATGCTTTCAGAGAAATAAAAAATTTATTTACTCATATAAAAGTAAAGTAGTAAAGCAGCTGTCTTATTCCAGCAAAATAATGGTAAGAATGATTTAATTGACCTGGATAATCATTCGTCAGATTTTAATTAAGTTTTTAGTCGTATGAAAGATAGCTCAAAATTTACGATCATAGCAGAGCTAAATAAATTTTCTGAAAAATACAGGTAGTTAAAAATTTCTAATAATTACATTTTATTGTTGATATAATAATTATTTGTGGTTTATGCTTTATTTTTTTCTCTAAATACTATGTAGGTTGAAAAATATGATTTAATATTGAAAAAATTGTTCTATTTTTAGGCCCAGAAAGCAAACGAGTAGAGAAAAAAGAAAATCAAAAGAAAGCTGCTCGTTATCTGTCAAGATTTTTTCGAAAACAAAGCTAACCTATCTTGTTGAAAAGTTGTACATTTATAAATAGAATAATTTATGACTCCTTGAGGATGCATGCAAATAAAAACTCGGGATTTATGAATTAGTTCATTTGTACATAAATTTCCTTTCAATGTATTTATTAATTTATTTTAATGTAATGCATAGCATATTTGAAAAACAATCTTTGCCGTTATTAATATAATCGCTTCCAAAAACGTACATTTGTATTTTTTAAAAATTATATTCGTAAGCACGATAAACACGCTCGAAGAAAATTTAAGAAGTGGTAGTCTGATATAAAATCGTAAGTGGCATTAGTAAAGAAAAAAGAAAATTTAATTTTCTAAAATTAGCTGTTTTTAGTATATAATATAGTAGATCTCCACCATTAACATTTCGAAATGGTAATCGAGAATGAAATAAAACTGAGCTAATTTTTTTAACATATGTTAATTTATAAGAAATAATTAATAAAAACAAAGTCATTCATGCGCAAAATCTTTAAGACAACAGTTGAAGGATTATTCAGTTTTATCTTTATTAAAACTTCAACAATTGGGTTGTTCATCTAAAGGCCTGGTTTCTTAGGACAGGACGCCGTCAGCTGGAAATCAGCGCTAACCTCTGATTGGTCCATTTGTGAGTTTGATAGCATACGTCATCGAACGCTCATCTTGAACTACAATTGGCGTCCAACTCAACTGCAGTTGGATTACAACGTGACGTTAACCACAGAAGCAATGGCGGACAACATCCAACAGCACACTGAAATCAGCCAAGATTTTTAGTTTGACATTAAACATAGCTTCTTCATTAAACATAGCACTCTTCATTTAGTTCAGCTATAATGTGTTTTTTCTTGGACAAAGTCATTATTTGTTCTCTAAAACACTGGTCGACAATAACAAAATCAATACAAATTCAAAATAAATATTTGTTTACGTTATTAACGCATGCGCAATGAGAGATAATGTCTGCGTTGGACCGACTGCTCACGCTGAGCTAACAAAAAAGTATTTTTTTTGGCGTCAGCTCTACGTCAACTTTCCGCTGACGCCCAGATAAGGCGCTAGTTCTAAGAAACCAGGCATTGAGCTAGCAAACCAGTATTTTGTTGGCGTCAGCGGGACGTTGACGTCCCGCTGACGCCCAGATAAGGCGCTTGTCCTAAGAAACCAGACCTTTTAAGAGAACAATAGTGGCGAATTCCCTCCATGATAAGCAGGCTCATTGAATGTCAAATCAAGTAAGAAATTTTATTAAAACATATTACTTCATTTTACATAACACATCAATGACAATAGACGTTTTGCTACGAAATTTTCCCATCGAAAATGATAATTCGAAAAGCATGTGGAATTAATAAAGTAACTTGCCTAACTTTTTGGAAAGAAGATAAGATTATCCTTTTGACGCAGATGAGACACTGGTGTCCTCCCTTATATATGTATGTATATTTATATATGTGTGTGTGCGTGTGTAAAATGATGCAGTCGGACCGAGCAGGAAAACAGACACAGGATTTTAATGAAAGCAAAATGGTTTACGAAATAGGTCGAGTGATTCTCACGAAAATGTCTTTATTTAATTAAATGTCTTTATTAGGGGAAAATGTCTTTATTTAAATTTATGCATACTTGGGACCAAAAATAGATTTAAGAAAAGGATGTGGCTTTCAAAAGTGTGAGAAAGCGTTTCGATTTGAATAATTGATTAGTAATAAATTAGGAGTTGTTTTATAGCGAAGAAACTAACAGAAAAAGATTAATAGAAGCTTTTTATGTTACACACACACCCATACATATATAGTTAGGTGGGCCAACGTTGCTCCCACAGTAAGGACACATAGTACAGAGAAGGAAAAGAACATTCATGCCTTGCCATTCGAACCAAGAACCTTTCTGATGCAAGGCAGTTCCAAGACCCCTATACAGGCCAGTCGACGTATGCGTATATATATATTATGTATAATGAAATAAAACTGAGAATGTATAGAATAGAAAAAAAACTTATTTCTATATATGTATTTCTGACTCTCTAGTTACACGCAAAAATGTGTATTGGTATTTTTTAATTATGAAAAACAATCTGACTGTTGCTAAAAAAAATTTTTAGATTAAAGGAATTATGTTTGTACTAAAATATAAAATCCAAATAAAGTAGTTTGAATATTCTTTCATTCATATTCACAGATTTATCCATAATTTTGATCCAAATAACTGCAAATTTGAAAAATTTTTGTTTAAAAGTGAACCGTGTTTGAAAGGTTTTACCTTGATCACAGAAAAAGACAACGATGTATCTAGCTGTATTTCATTACCATAAATTATTAAAATGCCAAATATAAAATATTTCCTTTTACTTATTTTGACCAAAATTAATACAAAATAATAAAAAAAAGTAAGAAAAATATAATTAATAAAAATCATGCGTCAAAGGGTTAGCAAAATGATTTAATGTGCATGAACTGTCTATTGCAACATCCCTAAGAAAAAAATTTTTTGCCCTTTTTTTTACCATATTAACACATTTTTTTTCATTCAGTCATTAAACTTTTTTGAGCTATTAAAACCAATATTTTTTTCAACTTAAATTGCAATTTAAAGATCCATAAGTCATTTTTCTTTGGTTATAATAGCACATATATTCAATATTTTTGATTTTGTTATCTTAAAGTTAAGCTGCACATTAAACGTAACAGTCATAGTTCCTAAGTTATAACTTGCAATTTCAAGAGTTAAGTCAAAGGCAGATCACGGATCCCTTTTGGTTTGCAATAGGTTACGCACCTGTTTCTCCAATTAGCATTGCAGAACAACATAACCCAAACCACAAATTTCAAATATTATATGCTAAAATATGGTTGCCAGAGTTACTTTTTATAAAACACATAGTTAATATAGCTACACTAATTAACTTTAAAAAGTTTTAATCTAAAAAATACTCACCATTTTAATATTCAAAAATCATCAAAAGTAATCAGTCTTTCATTTTAAAATTATTTCCTAAAACGTTTTCTTCTATATATTGAATTATGAAAACTACATTAAATAATAGTGGTATGATTCTCTAAGTAATTTTAAAAATAATTATCTTGGATAACATACCTGACAATAACAGATTGGACCTTCCCTTTAAAAACACAAAATAATTAATATTCGCAACAGGAAATTTAATATATATATGTGTGTATATATATATATATATATATATATATATATATATATATATATATATATATATATACAGTGTTTTCATCTCAGAAAAAAAATGGGTGAGAATTTCTCACCCTTTCTCAAAAACAGGGTGAGATTTCAAAAAGTTAAGTGAGACTTCAAAAATTAAAAAAAGAAAAAAAAAACACCAAGAGACTTGAAAAAAAAATCATTTCTTTAATCATAATGCATTTTTAATATCTTCTAATTTTTAAAGCATTGAATATTTTTGCATCATCATCAAATGGAAAATGTTCTACATCTACTTTTTCATCAGCTATTCTCATTAGGTTGCTCAAATGCGTATTTGTTTCGTTTTGATCGTTTCTACCCACATTTGTTTCATTTTCATTTGTCCGTTTCGGAGTAGAAGATATTGGCTTTACAAGGTATTTGTCCATCTTACATTAACGAGCAAAAAATTTGAACATCTTACATGAAGAAACGGTAAACACGTGGTTGCAGAGAAATGCGTTCTGAAAGAGGTTCCGTGGTTCGGAAGGATGGTGTTCTGTTGTTCTTAAAGGTTCTGAACAATACTGGTAAATAGGGAAGCTAGATAATGGGGTAGATTTTGAAAATAATAAAAGATCCAGGAAGAAAAGTGAAACGGATTTTATTCTAAATGGCGCAAATGAGAAATTTTTTTCAAAATGCGAGGAATTCGCGAATTTTGAAATAGGTTTATAGAATGCGCGAATTTCTCGCTGTTATCATTTTTTAATGCGAGAATATAAAAAAATATGCGAGATTCTCGCGTTCTCGCTCTGTAGTGAAAACACTGATATATACATATATAAAGATTTATAATAAAAATTAATGGACTTTTGTTTCCAAATAAATGGATGAAAAAGGAAGTTGAATTTTTTCTTGGACGCTTTTTTAACATTTCTTTTTGTTAAAATATATACAAAAAAGAGCATAAGTCAAATTTTTATAATATTATGCTTAATTCTTAACAGCATGTATTTGTAGAAAAAACAAAATTCTAAGCAAATGGGTTATTAAATTCCAAATTTGTCTTTTGACTTCAAAATTGAAATCCACCTCAGTTTTTTTTTAAGTAACTACTAACAATTATTAAAGAAACAAAATTAATTCGAATCTAATGATTAAAAAATAGCAAAAAATGCTCTAGAATGTATTAACAATAACTGTAATAAAAGTAACAAAAAACTAAGTTGATGCACTAAGAAATGTAAGACTTTATAAAATATCAATAACAAAAAAAAATTGATAGCCAGTTTTAGGAAACTGTTTCTTCCTTATACACGACACCATCTTTTAACGGTATAGAATTACTATATGGCTAATTGCAAAAGTGAATAGTAAGAAAACACAGAATAAGAATTATAAGAAACAACAACAAATTGATAACAGTACATTTATTAAACATGTCATGCGAATTCTCAAACATTAAAAAACATGTAATATCAGCATTCAGTATTACATAAAGCGAGATATTTATGTAAAATATGAAGAGGTAAATATTAATTGTTTAAAGAAATATTTTTCTCAATTACAATTCTTGATAATTTTATGTCAACTGATTATCGGAATTACAATTAGTACATTAAAAGTTTAATTAAGAAAATGATAAGTACTAATTTCGCTTAATTTAATAAAATGTGAGGTATAAGAATTTATTTTTAAAAAATCATTTCCACAATTAAGAAACTACATAATATTCAAGTCAGTCCAAATGTTTCATAAATAACTCAAATTAGTAACAGTAATTCTTTAATTGTGAAAATGATTCAGTTCCATTTATGATCTGGTGGTTTTCTATCCCAAGCCAGTTCCTTTCTAAATTAGTGGGAAAAACACTTTATGGCAAGGAAACTTTTTGTACAATTTTGCTCTTAATTCATGAACACTATTTAAAATAAATCAAATGAGATTTTTTTTAAAAAAATAATAATAATACTAAATGACAATGAGTTCTGGTAAAATAATGCACTAAGTTTACCTCTCATCAAATGAACAAAACACTATAAATCTAACAGATATTTACAATTAAATTTTAAGAAATGTTCAATTCCTTAATTTAACATATCATTTTTCATCTATGTTACAAAATGCAGAGTTTTAAACAGACGTATTTGTTCATTATACCTCTTTTCCTTAATCATTAAATACCAAATTTAGCAACACAAAATAAATAAATAAATAAATGTTTCGCACAAAATTTAACATGAATGAAATCAGAATAAAAAATATATTGATACATAGCAAAAATCTTTTGGAATGGTTATTTATCCTCAACTCAACAATACAGTATTTTCCTCCATTAAATAACAATTTATTATTTAAGACAAATATATATATCTGTTAACAACAATTTAACTTGAACATTATATGACAAATTTTAACAAATCATAAGTGAGTAATGTTTCTGTACTAAATTTTTCATTTATAAAATTAACAGGACAAAGTGTAACAAATATTCAAAGCAATTTTTTCTTTAAATGATAAATTACATGACTTTATCTTCTGTATGAACCTACATAACATCATGAACAGATATAATACATAGCTCATATATCATACATAGGTATCTATTTACAACATTAAATGACAGATTTCAGCAGAAGAAAATCATTATGTTTGGGTACTTTGATGAAATTAGTATAAAAACATTTATTATACCTCTTCTCCTTAATCATTAAATATCAAATGTAGCAACAACAAAAAAATAATAAATAAATGTTTCGCACAAAATTTAACATGAATGAAATCCAAATAAAAAATATATTGACACATAGCAAAAAGTTTTTCGATTGGTTGTTTATCCCCAACAATGGAGTATTTTCCTCCATTAAATAACAATTTATTATTTAAGACAGATATATCTATTAACAACAATTTGACTTGAACATTAAATAAGAAATTTTAACAAATCATTAAATGAATAATGTTTCGGTACAAAATTTTTCATTGGAGAAATTAATAGGACAAAGTGTAACAAATATTCAAAGCGATTTTTTCTCTAAATGATAAACTACATGGCGTTATCTTCTGTATGAACTTACGTGATACATGAACAGATATCATACATGGAACATATATCATGCATAGAACATATATCATACATAGATCATATGTCATACATGGATATCAATTTATAACATTAAATGACAGATTTCAGCAGAATAAAATCTACATGTTTTGGTACATTAATGAAACTAAGAGAACCAAAAATTTTATGGATATCTACAATAAAATCTTTTTAATTATAAATTGCATAATACTGTCTCTTCCTGTTATCGGTGATACATGAATAGATATCATAGATAGAACATAGATCATACATAGATCATAAATCATACATAGATCATAAATCATGCATAGATCATATATCATACATAGACCATACATCATACACAGATCATATATCATACTAGATCATATATCATACATAGATATCAATTTACAACATTAAATGACAGATTTCCGCAGAATAAAATCGACATGTTGTGGAACATTAATGAAATTAAGAGAACCAAAAATGTTATGGATATCTACAATAAAATCTTTTGAATTAAAAATTGCATAATACTGTCTCTTCCTGTTCAAACAGATAAATCAGTTTACAATATGTCTGCTTCAGCACATCTCGATTTTCTGCAACACACAAATACCAATGAAAAACAACATTCTGAAACAGTTCATTACCTCAGTAACAAAATAGGTTTTCAGAACACAGCAATGTTGAAATACTGCTCTAGCACCACACGATCTTATATCACTGAACTAGAGTCTATATAAAACTATAATTCTGTAAAACCAGTGTTCTCCCTAAGCGTTTTAGAAGAACGACTCACCCTGCATGTCCTTTGATCCCTATAAATGCGCCCTCCTTACCTTTTCTGTAAAAATTAAGCCATCATATCTTATTAACACTGAATTTGTATCTTTTTTTTTTTTCAGAAAAAGTTTTTTTTTTTTTTTTAACCACCAGTTTTAATGAAAAGTTCACTGCCGATTAACTTAATTATTGATAATTTAAATTTTTATTTAACTTTAATTTTAGTAAGATTTTTTTTATACTGTTCAGTTACATAGATAAAATTCCCATGATAAAAAAAAAGGTCTACATTATTTGGCAACTTTTCGTTTGCAATCGTATAACCAAAAAATACTATTTTACTATCTCTAATCTTTATCTATATCGTACTAATATTTAGCATCGTAGAAAAATATTAGAAATTCATTCTCATTACCTTTTAAATCGAACCTTAATAATCTCTGTACAGAGTACAGCAATGTTAACCCTCGAAACGTTTTTTTTTTTTTTTTTTTTGCAGTCAGGAATGTATTTAAAAATGGTTCTGTCTGCCTGAGTTAGATACATATATAATATTAATCACACACATACAGATAATATCTATGTGAAAACAGTTTTAACACAAGAGATCAATTCAAGTATAGTGATTGGAGTTACTAAAAAATATTTATAATACGAGACATGGTTTCACACCCAGTAACAAATATTTATTTTTAATTACTTCTTTTATCAGAGATTTAAAATGCAAAACTTATGAAATCACATACTTCTAGGATGATCAATCACATTTTTTAAGTAATATAAGCTCAAACATAATTTTAAAATACAATAGGATAACTTTGCATATAACAATCGCCCAATTCCACAAATTTTTGATTATTTAATTCATAGAGTATATTTAAATTGAAAAGAAAAAATAGATTCTGTTGAAAAAAGCTGTGAAAATTGATTTACATTACTATATGTAAAAAATAATAAACATGTGCAATAAGATTATTCCAAGGAAACTAAATATTTTATAACTCTTTTCAGAAAGATGTTAACACAATAAATAAGTGAGTACTAATCAGGATTAGTTTAATAGCATATGAAACATAAAAATTTTAATAAAGAAAATTATATATACAATTAAAAGAGCCATAGTATTCAGTTTACGAATATCTAATGAATAATTTTCAGTTTACGAATATCTAATGAAATGTCATGGAAAGAGAAATATTCAAGCACTGTATAGGAGAAAGTACTTTTTTTTTCCCTTCCAGGAAAAAAATTTTTTCGGAATTCTGCCATTCTAAGAAGTAGGCAGCAATTTTTAAGTGATTATTTTCCTTTTTTTAAGTGACATAAAAAATTATAATATAAATACGCCACACAATGAGGGATTAAAATACACATGTAAACAACGATACAGAAATTTTTGAGAACTGCCAAAGTTTATTTCATTAATATTTATAGTCAAATCCATGATGTACAAAAAAAAAAAAAAACTTGTTTAACATTTGATGACAATTTTAAAAAGATACTTACACTCATTCACAACAATTACAACATTTAATGTCATATTCAAGATCATTTATAAGCAAACTTCACTATATAAGTAGTGGAGAAATCAAAAATATTACTTTTATAATGAAAATTTGCAAGAACTTTCTTACATATGATTTGGAATTTCCATGTTACAAAAGCCTCCACTAGGCCCTGGCTTTGTAAAATTAGCAAAGCCAAAAATTTGACTCATGACACATAAGTAGTGGACTTATATTGATCGCCCATAGAGATTAATAATGTTGTAACTTATTTAGGACATTTGATGACAATTTAAAAAAGATACTTACACTCATTCACAACAATTGCAGCATTTAATGTCAAATTCAAGAACATTTATAAGCAAACTTCAATATATATAAGTAGTGGAGAAATCAAGAACATTATTTTTAAAACGAAAATTTGCAAGAACTTTTTAACAGATGATTTGATATATCCATGTTAAAAAAGCTTCCATTAGGTCCGGGGTTTGTTATATTAGCAAAGACAAAAATTTGACTTGTGACACTTAAGTAGTGGACTTATATTGATTGACCACACAGATTAATAAAGTTGTAACATCACTAATTTATTAAATTTCAGTATTTCTTAATTTTAAGATAATATACTTTGATAAATTAATTTAATTGCATTGTTGTAGCATTATGATTAGAGATCACTGATAAATTATTTATTTTTTTAAATTCTTACACATTTAATGTAATAATATGTAATGAAGCAAATTCATAATTGGTAGACAACAATTTATTTATTGTTGCATGCCTGTATACTTCAAAATGCATAAAATATCAATAATTTTGTCTAAGAATTATGACGATTAACTATAGAGTCCCCGGGTTATTTCTGTATCGTAATCTGGTGTGCCAAGTACAATTGTCGAGGCACCAAATGGATTTTAAACTTGCAAATTTTTCAAAAATTAAAATAAAGGTTTGTCCAGGAGTGGTTATGAATTATACCTTTTAAGTTGATCTCCTTCTGTGTTTTATTTAATTTTTTTTTAGCCGCTGCCCAGAAGTTGCCGAGACTTGGTGATCATTCTGCTGTAGATCACAATAAGAAAATCTTCCACTTAAATATTGTAGTCCCAATATTAAATAAGAATTTTGATTTGTTATATGATATGTTCAATTTTCCTTACATAAAACTATCATGAAATTATAAAAAAAAAACGTGGATCAGTTAAAATCAAAATTTATCACAATCAATAACAAACACTAATAATATCAAGAAATTTAACACTTTTCACTAAAAGCTTCATAAATATTTGCTGCGAAATTGTTCAATTTTTCATTTTGCACTAGAGCATGAGCAAGACCCGCCTCGCCAGAAGGATCATGTTGGCTGTGCAAATTATGAACAGTGGGAATAAGTTTCGCCAAATGTGTAGTATATTCATTCAAATTCACAAAATCTTCCGTAGTACTGCTCAAAAAAGCATAACACTCAGACATTTGATCCATTATAAATGTAATTCCACAAGTGACACAAGCATCCAACACATCTTTAAAATCATCACATTCAAGCACATCTTTAGTTTCTGCCTTAATTTCATCCAAAAACTTATCATCCGAGGGTTTACGAGAACTTTCTGACGAGTACAACAGCAAATCCGAAATGTCAGGAAGAACTTTAGAATCGCTTATGTTAATATCAGCTTGTATATCAATAATAATGTCCTCGATATCTTGAAGTCGCATTGGTTGATCAAGAGCATAGTTCTTAAGATTACGTGCACAAGCACATCTGACTTGTACCAATAATTTCCTTAATCCGTTCAACATAAAGACTTCGATATGTGACATGTACTTCTGTTGTTGCTCAGTGGAATTTGCATTTGTACTACGAGTGGCAAAAAAATAACCACTCAATATGCACATTTGAACCCTTAATAAAATACATAAAAGACACTGTGCATACATTTCTCCAATAACTTGAGTGAAAACTAATATTTTCAGTTGCTCCCATAAATGAAGTTTATTGGTAGGTTGCTGTTTCAAATCATGAACCACGTCATCTACTTCGACGTCTCGAACAACAATGTCGCGAATCTTACGAGTAAAGGTTGCAAATGTTGAATCACAAGTCATCATGGTGCTTTCAAAGTGGTTTGATTTCTTAATTTGGTCACACACATCAGTAGCTCGCTGCTTTTCCCATTCAATGAACTTTCTTTTCAAATAAGAATTGAAAAACGCAACACCTCCAACTACACCGCCTAAAAAGAGTAACTTTTTCTTGTGACGGCGTAAACATGAAGGCAAGAAGTCAAACATAGTGAAATGAAGATGGCTGAAGTGTATTTAAAAGAAGTGATTAGTGAGAAAAATATCAGCAAATGAGAATGATGCTATATAGGGTACAAAGTTATAATTGAATGGCACAAATACTGATAAATTTTCAATAAATCTATTGATCTGTAAGAAATTTTTATTTTTTCCAAAACAACAAACAGAAACCTGTCTGTGAAAAAGAAGATAGGATGAGCTTTTCGCTTTTGAGAGAGAGAATATTTTGCACTCGGTTATAGATATAAAGGTAAAATTTTACTAAAACACTGTATTCTTATTGTAGCCAATGAGAATAAGGATCATTTACCCCTTCACCAATCAGGTTTTCATTCTCCCTCAAAGGTGATCGGAAAAGGTCTTTTTCGGACTGTTCTCACTGGGATAATATACTAATGCAGTTCACTCATGTGCAAATATTCTAAACACTCTCGCACGAAGACCGGTTCCTTATCTTGACCCTCCCCCTTCTTTCTCCTCATCTCAAATTTCCACAACGCTTTCTTTTATAGCTATGTTCAATATAGTCTTCTTTTCCATGTAGTTTCCTAACTAAAAAAAGTTTTTAATCTATTTAAAAATCAAGACGGAAACTAAGGTACTTCCTTCTCCTATAAATCTCCACACGCTATTGGTAAAAGTGTGATAAAACAACTACTCAAGGGCGGAGGCAGGGAGGTGCAAGGGGGTGCAATTGCACCGCCTGGCTTTTTTTTTATTTAAGCAATTAAAGAGATACGGTTGTTGTTGTTGTTAATTTACGTCGCACTAGAGTTGCACAATGGGCTATTGGCGACGGTCTGGGAAACATCCCGGAGGATGATCCGAAGACACGCCGTCACAATTTTGATCCTCTGCGGAGGGGATGGCACCCCCGCTTCGGTAGCCCAACGACATGCACGCGAATAAAGAGATACGGAAAAGCAATTTCATTATGAAATTTTTTTTTTATTAATAATATTTTTATTCAAAAACAAATAATTAAGTAATTATATTAAGTATATTAGTACATAGCAATTAAAAAATTGTTTAATCAAACAAGAATTGTAATCGTCTTGTTTGCTGTCCAAATCTGTTTATAACTTTTTCAATGAATTCTGAGTCATCTTTGATTCTTTTCTTATGCACACTGAGCACGCACAAACTACTTAATCCCTCGTGAGACGTTGTAGACCGATTCCATGTTTTGATGCGTCGCATTGTACTAAAAGTGCGTTCAATAGTGCACCTAGTAGTTGGAGTAGCACGTAGTAGTTAGGCCAATTTTAATTGCCTCCGCTGCAGCTGGATAAAACGGTGTGGCCTCAATAACTAAATTGATATGTATTCGAGGGATTCATAAGAATTTTTTCTATTCCTCCACATTTCATTCCACGTTGTACCTTCAGTAATGTATATATATATATATATATATATATATATATATATATATATATATATATATATATATATATATATATATATATATATATATATATATATATATATATATATATATATATATATATACATATATATACATATATATACATATATATACATATATATATATATATATATATATATATATATATATATATATATATATATATATATATATATATATATATATATATATATATATATATATATATATATATATATATATATATGCCAGCGCCATCAATACAGTTTTTCGTGGCAAAATTTGCAAGTACAAGAAATTTGTTCTTTTTTTAAATATCTTGTTAACAATGAAGAAATGTATCTTGAAAAAGATTAACTGATTAAAGTATATATGTAATAACAAAACAAAATGTAATAACAGAATATTTTTAATTTTCTTTTTTTTTGGGGGGGGGGGTAGTTTGTTAGAGGATTGCACCCCTTTTTATATTATTCTGCCGGCGCCCATGCAACTACTATAAATATTAAATAACAATTCACTAGTATGTAAGACATGTTAACTTGATTCTATCAATAGGTATCTTTTGATAAATGAAGATTGACATAGTCGATAACATAACCCCTTATCGGTGTTCTCCGAGAGTGATATGAACTCACCGAAATCAATGGATGATCCACATTGAACAGTTGATTCGCTCACAAAACAGCACCCAAACACGCGGTGAAGTCTCCTGACCAATAACAAAAAGAAAGGAAACAAAGAAAGATTAAATAGATAAATAAATAATTGAAAACATCAATAATCAACTAGTGGTATTAGTTCATCGAATTAAATGTGGCGAAACTACCACGATAAATATTAAATACCAATTTAATAATATATAAGACATGTTAACCCTCTTGGTGGCGCTTACTTAAAATAGTTTTTCTCTTAGAAGGTCGAGCATATTTAACAGAGTTGTCCGTGAAACGGCAAGGGTCAGACAAAAGGAATGCCTCCCCCCTTTTTTTCCGTTCGCAGTTAAGGGAATTATTTACGCTCTATGTGGTCAGCTTTTGGATGGGAGTGTCAGCCAAGGGAATGACAGTTTGATGGATGGAACTCGTTTTGTAGATCACTTTTCAACTATCTTTTTTGAATCCTCCTGCAATTCAGTGTTTGTTTCCAGAATGTTTTAATCTTTTTACAATTTATATTTAAAAGACATGACTGTATGGCCCTCGCCTTTCTCGTTGATGAAGATAGTTAGACAAATTTTATTCCCGTTTAAAATTCGCCATGTTCATGGGCTGTTGCCATGTCTGATGTGTATTTTATGTAATTTATGTTTGTACAGTTCTCTGGATTTTTTTTTTTTTTTGATTTTAATAAACATTTACCCGTATGCCCTAAATAAGGGCGGGTCGGGGTAAATTCTTCCATTCCAGTTTAAAATTAAAATAAAAAAATTAATAATAAAAAAATATAATATGAATCTTGAAATAAAAAAAATAAACATTGAAAACAATATTATGTAGTTTAAGTTTCTTTCTTTTTTATTATTAAATTTATAATGATTTAGTGCTTATCATCACTATGCATATCGTTTATAATTACTTTTAAGATCCTTTAATTTTCTATAATATTTAATTTTGCAGAGTGGCAATCTTTTTTTTTATTTAATCTAAACCATGATCATTATCTTCATTTTACGTTATGTATTTCTGAATAACATTATGGAATATTTAAATAAGTTTGAAAATAGTAATGCGTATCCTTTAAATCGATATATTTCTTGGGTCAATGCTTATATTAACCTATGAAAATTTTAAAAATTACTCGTAAATTTTTTTAATGCAAGCAAACTGTGTGTTGCATGGTTATTAGCATGGTTTGCTATTATTCATTTTCTTTTTCTGCTCAGAATTTTTTGTTTTTCTGAATTTTTCAGAATTTAACAGATATAATTCTATTAAAATTTTCAGACATGTATAAGTAAAGTACAGAAAATATAAGTGAAAATTCTTATTTAAAGCCCAAATAAACGTTGGTGTTGCTAAAAACGAGCACATCCCCTAATCACTCTAAAAAATTATTCATTGTATAACTCAATAAAAAATTTAGTTTTTAACTTCAACATAAGAAGATAACCAAAGAACATTCATTTCTTTACAGTTCTCCGATTTTTTTCTTCAGTTTTTAGATTGATTTTAAGGTGGATACCTAGAGAGCAATTACTATTTAAAGTAGGCTTGATTTTAAATAGTTTGTTTCGAACCGATGGAATTTGAAACATTTTGGCAAAATCTTTTTTTGTCTATGATATCTATGAATATCCAATAGTATTCATCACATTATGCATGCCGTAGACATTAGGTATGAACTATAAGATAACGATTAAGAGAATAGCTTGAAACAAGTTTAAAATGAAAAACGTAGTGGTTAATTGCAAAATTTTTATAGAATTTCCTCTTGTGGTTATTTTTGTTTAAAATCTCTACTTTTTCGGTGTAAAGAAGAATAAAGGAAAAATATAAGCTTAAATTTACTATTGATTTCAAAATTTTTTCTCAGTATTACTTTTATTGGAATTTTGAATTGTATACACTTTTTATTTTATAACAAATCAATAATTGAACAAAAAAAGAAGAAAAAAAATTTTTTTAGTAATAAATAAAACGGACCTATAATAAACAAACGTAAATTAAAAAAATCACAAAGATCATAATCTGCATTTATGAACTTATATCCTTGAAACGGTTCCATTTTTTGTGATTCCTTCATATTTATTTATATATCCAGTCTCTATCCATATCAGTAAACGTCATTGAAAGAAATCACAGATTGATCCAAACTGTGACTAAAAGATTTTTTTTCTTCAATTTCTTGCATAATCATATATCCTTTGCATACGCCAATTTAAAGATATGTAACCCTACTAAACAGAATTTGAACCTAATTTTTCAGTTATAGTATAATAATATGACCAGGTTTAGAATTTCAATCCGGAAAACTAAATATTTCAATCAAACTTCATATTTCGTGATTTAATTTAAACATTGGTTTCTCTAATGAAAATCATATACTTTAGTTTTTAAAAAAATCACTTTTTAATAAGAAAGTATTCTCAGAATAAAACAATTTTCTGCTCATAATGTTAAAAAAAAAACAAAAAACTATTAATTAAGACTCCTATATTTATGTTTAAATTCTGTGTATTTTTGTATAAAATTTTTAATTTCCTTTTTTTATATACTATTCACATTTTTTGGAAGCTCACTAGAGTAAGAGCATAATCGTAGTCATCTTCTAACAACTTGCACGCATTTTCTTTCACAAAATATTTTTCAAATCTGATTAATTGAAATATATTCAGCAATAACGAAATTCAAACTAGTATTAAAAGTCTAAAGTTAAGATTATCAAAAAATTTCTTATTAGCTCTTGAGAAATTTTTAAAAATAGAAATGATTTTAAAGTGGTAACTAATTTGATACGAAATAACGCATTAAAGAAAATCTTTTGTTCAAACTACTATTCATAAATTGCTGGTAAGAGCTTTATAAAAACGGGTTTAAAATCCTTCGATTCTGAAATCAAATTTTTTTTTCATTAAATAGAACGATTTTATGATGGCTGATTGATTCAATATAATTATATACTCAGTAAACACGAACTGTATTGATTCTGATATCCCTATTAAAATTTAAAGTTTATAAGTTAGTAAAGTAATTACGTATTCTGAAATAAGAATAGAAATCAGATTGGGAAGCTGTGGACAAATTATATAGAGTTTGGTTAGGAATTAGTGATCTAGAAAAAGGAAAAAACAAACATTATTTAAGAAATCACGACTTCATGAAAATCCAACACCAATAAGAGATAATTGTTTAAAAGTTTTTGCAACATAAAATATTTGCCGTTGACAATCTTTTTACCAATTAAATATAGAGTGAAAAAATTCAATGTCACAAAACTATTTTAGACTTTGAGAATGGTCTATATTCAGCTCTTGGGAGCCTTGAAAGAGAGTATATACTCCCTTTATTTACACTACTTCAAAGTTTTATATTAAATCTACTTTTACTAGATGATATGACCACTTTAGTTATTTTATTAGTGAACTTATTAGTGAAAAAAAAAAAGAGGTAGCATATTTCATTTTGCGCTTTCTTTTAAAGCAATAATACATTCTAACTGAAGGAAGCTGAAGATATCCTGGGGTCAACTAAGGATAGATAAGGAAGATATCCTGCTGTGTACTAAGTGTTAGTTTTCAGAGAATGAAAGCAAATGTTGCAACAAATTTCTTGAATAATCACTTTCTAAGATTACAATAGGTATAGTCAAATGCATGGGGGAAGATTGGCGTTTTGAAAGAGTGATATTTCCTTCTCTGCAAGGGGTCATTTCCTGTATCGCAGCCCAGTAGTTGCTAATTGTATGGAATTCCAAGCTTTGCACATTTCTGGAAAGAAGATAAATCACTAACTGAATCCTTGACACTCTGTTTTTAAACCTAGTCTTTAAATTTTTCTCTTTTCTATCTGTCGTCTTACAGGAAAACATTTCTGGAGAAAAATTATTGCATCATAGTTTGCAATGAGAAACGTATTTATATATGTAATTTGAAAAAGGAGGGATAGAACAAAACTTAACTAACAGTAAACAAATTAAAACCAAACATTTAATTTACTGTCTAAAATTATAAAGTTGTGTATAAAAATAAAATACCTTCACAGTAAAATAAAATTTGAAAATAAAATGTCCTTTAAAAATCAGCTTTATATGTAATAGAAAAGCAATAAGAAATAAATCTTATCAGTTGAATCTGCTAATATACCTTTTTGAATAATATACTTTTAGATTTATTGTTAAGGCTCATCTTGAAGAATTCGTGTTTAAAATTGCAACCATTGTCAGAATATATATATATATATATATATATATATATATATATATATATATATATATATATATATATATATATATATATATATATATATATATATATATATATATATATATATATATATATATATATATATATATATATATATATATATATATATATATATATATATATATATATATATATATATATATATATATATATATATATATATAATTTTAAAAGTTATCCATACTTTATCTCGCAGATAATTTTATTGTGACACCTTCAACGATGTTTTCTAGAATTTTAACCACAACCAAAATTGCAGGACCATCATATTTGATATTTTTGAAACAAATGCTTTGCTGTCAAATTTTTCCAACAGTTAATTCATAAGTAAAAAAATTAAACATTTTTTAAACTGTTCGAAATGCTATCTTAGCATGTATTCATTTCGCTAAATTATCTAGTAAAAATAATTTTCTGTAATTTCTCTAATATTAATTTTTGAAAAATTCTTTTTTACACCTTCCTAAATAAATATTAGATTGTTTGGCCTTTTTTTTTGGTCAAGTGAAAGTAAAGAACTGTGTAATACAAAGAACTTAACTTTGCTTTGCCTTTCCTTTGATTATCGTCCTTAATATGTATTGATTATAATTAAATCAGAAATTTGAAACAAATACATAAGAATAGTATTATTAAAAAATTTTGATAGAAAAAAAAACTTTTAAAAAATAAAAATTATTTTATACTCTTTCTTTTACCTAGTCTTGTTTTTTGTAGTAAAATGAAGTTAGTTTTGGATAAATTTTTAAACAATATTAGTTTATTAAATAATAGATAACTTTCTGAGGAAGAAGAAAACTACTAAGTAATTTCTTGTTAAATAATAAGAATCCGAATCCGAATAACTATGCTAATTTGCAATTCGCTAAATTCATTTATTATGACGCAATAAATCAAGTATCTTATTTAGTTTTAAGAATTTTACTCTCATTATTAATAAATTACTTGATAGTATCACTTGATATTAAAATTGTCACATGAAGTAATCAGAGTTTAGCTGGGAAAAATTGCTTCAAAGTATTATTATATGGTTTTTATATAAGCTAATATTATTTAAACTAATATTATTTTATATAAACTTTAATTAAAATTAAATTTAGAAAGATATTTAATCTCGTTGGTTTCTTTGCGGTTATAAGATTTTTCATTTTGCAAAAAAATTTTTGAATGTGCAAGTTATTTTTTAAAATTTCAATAACTGTCTTTCGTATTCTGTTAAATTTTTTTAAAAATTTTATTTCTGTATAAATTTCAGATGCGATAATTCAAAGAAAATGCTTAAAACATGAAGAAAAAAAAACATAATTTTATTTATTCACTCTTTATTTATTAATTTATTGTTATTATTATTTTCTTTTTGTTCATTTCCTTCTTTGCTAGAAAATTTTTAAAATAATGTGAAAGAAATAAAATAAGTCAAAATCTAAACTAAGTTAAAATCTCTTCCTATTAAGTTCAAAAATTAAAATTCAATTAATGAATATTATCAAAATATCGAATTTACAGTCCTTATAATGAAACTGCAGAACATTATTAATAGAGATATTTTAAAATTTATTCAAAATAAACAAATAATTAATAATAAAAAAGTTAAAAGTAATTTGCGATAATATATCCCCCCACACTAATTTTACCAAGAAAAACTTCAATTTAAAAAAAAAAATAATAATAAAAATTAAACGGCAATGAAGGAACGAAATGTTTGATTTGATATTAACAAAAAAAAAAAAAGCTGAAATAAATAAATAAAATAAAATAAAACATTAAATTAATTTTTCTCCTTCACCAAAAACTTTTGCTATCAGTACAATTTAACTACTAATGAACTGCAAAATAAACTCACAACTCCTCTGTTATAGTGATTTATGATGACAGCTATCCCCACCTCTCAATTAGTACCCAGTCGGCGGTCGTAGGGGAAGGAAAATAAACACCAGCCAAAAACTCGGGCACGCCGCTAGAGAGGCAGATAGGCAACCCGAGTTATTCCGGGCTTGCCGCTTTGCGTGTAGAAATGATTCCCGAGTTATTACGGGTCCGCCGCCAGGAGGGTTAACTTGACTCCATTTGGAGGTACATTTAGAAAGATGAAGGTTGAAATAGTCAATAATACTCACCCCTAATAAACATACGAAGTGTTGCCAAGGGTAGAGAGATCTGCTCTGCGCCACCTGTAGCCCATTTTGATCACCAATTAGCGGCTATTGAAACTGCTTCTATAATTTGTCTAAAGTAAGAACTCCCCTAGCCATTCGTCTGTACCCGTGGCTGTGTCTATGGTAACGAGGTATAACTTTTTCAAGTAAGGGTGTAGAGTTACTTTTTAGGTCTGGGCTTTGCTCGGATCGGCTAGAAAAAGATAATCTTTTTCTTGGGTCTATTGTGTTAGCCCTAGAGTGAAGCGAAGCTACCCTTCCTGAAATCCACAATTCTTGCTTCCATAGCAGCAGACTTCGTGGCTGGTAGAGTTCTTACCTTAGACAAACTATAATTGCACGCGACGCTCGTGGGAAAGTTTAGAAACAACATGTAAGATTAAGTACTTTCTGCTTCATTAAAGTAATTTCCTCTACAAGCGATTAACGTATACGAAAGCTGTATGCAGTTTTACGAAAACTATTTTGTGAATGTTGAAAACCACGAAATTACCGAAATAATCCACTTAGAAACCGAATCATTTCGTGTGCTTTCGAGCTAAGGTGCCAACCTCACGGTGTATGATTTATGTACGTGTTAGCATTTCTCTTAAGGTTGGTACTTTTTTATTTACGTCGCCGTTGGGCTGCACAATGGGTAATATGCGATAGTCTGGGTATCCTCCCTGAGGACAATCACGCTATCACAACTTTGTGAGGCCACTTTCTATATTTACACATATATCTGAATTGGAAGGAAATTTTCAACAGATCCCAATACCCATGGTATTGCTCGGCTTTCGACCACAAGACTTTTGATTCCACAGATTTTACGAGCACGTATGCAGGAATGTGATTAGGGTTTTAGCGGCCCTGCGTGAAACATTACGGCATTTTGTCAATAATAAAAATCATCTCTTGTTTAACAAAGTATATATTAAACATTGGATTTTTTTTTTTCATTTCAATATCTAAAAAAAAAAATGTTTCCGCATTTAACGATCTGACAGAATGTATAAATTATACTTAATATTATTTAAAAATAATACTGCAACTGAAATTCTTAATGCCACTAATACTAAAATGGTCAATATTATAATTTAACTATTGAAAACTAATTACTGAATTAATTAGTAATAAATAATTACTGAATTAAAGGTTTGTTTTTTTTTATCAAACTAGCTCTTAGGAATTCCCTCCACATACGCTCACAAATCGGCAATAGTTGAAATTTTTTTTTCAATAAATTTTTATTACATGAAAGTTGAAAATTGACAAAAGGCAAGGTTGTTATTTTAAAAACTACACTCCTGATGTAAAGAAACATTGACTGAAATATGAAATTCACGTTTTGAAATATAAATTATAATAACTCGTACGAATTATATATCCAAGGAATAGTAAAAATATATCGAAGATTTAGAAAATGTAAAGAAAAAGCTGTAATAAAACTATTAATTGATCCGGAATTTTTGGCAAACATTGGACCGCTCTCCTGACCAAACTACTTATTTCCCAGATTGCAGCTATCCTCAACACCCAATATTTTGGGGTCAAAAATCCGAATTAGTCAAAATAAAAAAGGCGTGTTCATTCAGAGAAAGTATGTTTTTGCGTCTGATTTCGTAATTCAAAATATCGTCTGCACTAAATAATTAGCATATCTGAGGTCACCGCCTTCGAACCATTAAGATTGAGTTCTTGAACATGAAGATCATCAGATCAAAAGTAATTCATCGGGGTAGTCCTTTTTTTTAGCACTGAATTCAGTGATTAATTTATAGCAATTTGCAAGATTTTTTTACAACGACATTCATACCTTCTACTACACATCCATAATACTTATCGCGTACCAATCTCTAGCCGTACTTCGTTAACCTATCGTCACATGCACAAATTTCTTACCTGCCGAAAGGTACTTTATCAAAAGAGTTATTTTCTGCAATGACATTCACATTTTTTACTCTTACCTTGTTTTACTCATGGAAAAGATTTATCACGTACCACTTTCTGGCGGCAATTCGTACACATATTGTTAAAGAAAAAGAAAAAAAATATCATTTTATTTACATACAATATGAAAGATCCCCCCGGGATTCGCACCCGCCTGTTTTAGATTCGCAGTTTGCCGCTTCATACCATGCCAGGGGAAAATAGTCACCTGACTATTCAATGGGAATCAAGATCAAGCTTCTAAATTATTTTCACGGATATGCAAATTGCGCACTCTTTTTATGCCCTATTGTTCAACTCCTAATTCTTCGACAATTTTGCGGCTTGGTCTGGTAGTTTGGTGCGTTATAGCAAGGTATCTGACCAAGTTTCATAATTATAGGTTATTATTAGATAAGAATATAGGCCTATTAAGTATTTTAAGAATATGCGCTATATTTTAGTATAAATGGAAAATTGAGATAACAATTATGTCCCTTGTGTCCTACTTAATTCGTATATGAACTTTGATTGTTGACCTCGTATTTAGGTACGTTGCAATAATAAATAAGGCCAAGTTTGAAAATGATAGGTTAATATAAAACCAAAATGTATATGCAGAAAATACCTTCACGAAATGTATATACAGAGGATAACCTTTTTTGTATATGCAGAGAATACTTACCCATATACGCACACACATACACAAAAATGAAATGAGATTAACATTACAATTAAGCTCTCTTGTGCCTTAACTAATTCATCCAAAATTTTGCAGCTTGGCTTCGTATTCTGTTGTATAAAAATAATAGATAGGGTAATGTCTGAAAAAGTATAGGTTAATATAAAAGCAAAATATAGGCCTCTATGTATACGCAAAGAGCACAAAAAAATCGTCAAAAACTTTCCACAGTGTCCCGTTGTTTTCTTTGAAAAAAAAAATAACTTTTTTAATTTTGTAATGAAAAGAAAAAATAATCAACTAATAACAACACACCTTTTTATATTCATACAATATGACAGACTATCCCGAATCGCAAATTAGTTCACTTGGAATTAACAGTTTTACGCTTCGTACCATACCAAGGGACCATGCTCTTCTGACTATCTAAAGGGAATTAAGTGTCTGAATCATTTCTGTGGATTTTCATATGGGGCACCAAAGTATCTAAATATGACTTACTTTGCAGCATCTAATTCGTCTATAATTTTGCAGATTGGTGTGGTATTTTGGTGCGTTATAATATCTAACAAAGTTTCAAAAATATTGAATAGTAAAAGATGATAGGGGAGGATTTAGTACATGTGGTCTATTTTATTACCACGTCTATATAAACTTGCCTTCGTGTATGTCTGTCCTGGTGGAATTTTGTAATCGATTTTAAACTAACTTCCCGACTAGCTACAAACTTCAAATTTGGCACATAGTTCAGAATTAGATGACAATGTGTGAAAATGAAGACAAAAAGACATACAAAGTAAAATTAAATTAAAATTTTAAAAAATATATATTTTCGAGATTGTCTTTTGTTGTCGATTCCATTACTTCAAATTAGTATTACATGTCAGGTGAAAAGATTTTTATTGGAGGAGTATTTTTATTGGCTGAAAAATCACGTGGTAGGATCCAGTTTTTCCTCATTCATTTCCAGATTGTTTTGGTTGTCATCAGCATAAAACTAATGAAAGTCGTAAAGGTATTGTTTTTCTATAAAGATTTTTGTAACCCTAATTTATAATGAAAGTTCTATTATTTTAGTAGTGGTCTTGTAGTAGTCTTGACTGCTCTTGATTAAGAAAAATAATCTAAATAAAAATATAAATTTTTAAAAACCACGTTTTTTGTAGTGAAGAATAATAATTGAAGAGTAATAATTTTTAAAAAATATAAAATAAAAATTAAAAAAATTATAATTTAAAATAAAAAAAATCAAAATGAAAAATAATATTTTTAAAAACCACGTTTTTATAGTGGAGAATAATAATTTAAAAAAAAATTGAAAAACGAAAAACGTGGGGTGCATGAAATACATAACAGTACATATACACATACATATACACATTTTCTAACTCATACGCATGCACAGCCACATATACATCCACATACATATGCATATACACAAACATATTCCACATCCACATTCAGATACAATAACAGATGTACATACACATATTCTCAAGAACACACATACACACACTAATATAACATTACTGTTATGTATTTCATGCGCCCCACGTTTTTCGTTTTTCAAATTTTTTTTAATTATTATTCTCCACTACAAAAACGTGGTTTTTAAAAATATGATTCTTTTTCTATTATAAACGGAAAATTGACACTACAATTAGGCATTTTTGTGCCCCATCTAATTCATCTATAATTTCAATTCTTATCCTCGTGTTTAGGTACGTTGCACTCAGGGACTAATGTAGGGTTACGTTGCACTCAGGGACTAATATCTATGGTTGCACTCATAAATGAGACTAATTTTGAAAATTATAGGTTGATATAAAACTAAAATATTAATCTTTATATATATGCACAGAACGGTGTCGTATAGGTCTAGCCAAAAAGTTTCCCCCTTACCTGAATGATTGTCCCGCAATGGACTGATCGTTAAGAAACGGTTCCCAGCAGATCACCGAAGTCAAGCATCACTGGCTACGGTCAGTGTGCGGGTGGGTGACCACTTGGATCAGTCTGCGTAGCGACCGAGAGAGTATTGATCCTCGTTAAACTGTGCTACCGTAATTTGCTCGACTTCGCGCGCAGGTCGTCGGGCTACAGAAGCGGGGGTGCCATCCCCTCCGCAGAGGATCAAAATTGTGATGGCATGTCTTCGGATCATCCTCCGGGATGTTTCCCAGACCGTCGCCAATAGCCCATTGTGCAGCTCTAGTGCGACGTAAATTAACAACAACAATAACAGCAACAACCAGAATGATTAATTGAGTAAGCGGAGAAAATCTATTGAAAAAGCGCACCTGCTCAAACAGTTCGCTACTCGCCAAATCTTAATGACGCCAAAGACGATAAAGGATCTCAAATGGAAAACCGATTTACCTCGATTTTGAGCGACCTAGTTGATTAATTCTGCCTTTAGTGTGAGAGTAGAACTTGCGGAATTTTTCAGAGGCGCAAGGGATTTTTAGGGAGAAAAGTCTTCTTATTCAACTTTTATTCTCGTATTAAAAAGGATAAATCAGTAAAAAGTAAAGAAATTTAACTAGACAAAAATTATTCAAAGATTATTAAAATAATTTTATAAAAAATTAGTATAATCTGCAATTCAAGATGCAAGTTTTGGCGAGGCATTCAATGAACCGCAGAGAACACACAAACATATTCAGAACACACAAACATATCGAGCAAGATGTCAAATAAACATTACACCGATGTCAGAATAATTATAGCCTTCTAATATTTTAAAGTTGGAAAAATTATCTTTTTTAGAATATTTTTCACGCGTAATACTTAGTTTACATACATTATAATCAGGTTACAGTATTTCAATACACATTTTTCCCTGCTTGATACATTTACTTTGGAACTTTTTAAGCTGAAGAATTCTCTTTTAACACTAAAGATAATCACGTCGTTTATTACGAATTTTCAATCATCGATTTCTTTAAAATTCGATTTCTCAGAAACCATTCGGTCGATTCCGGTTAAATTTCGCACTTAGGTTTATAAAATTTCATACTTTTAAATGATGTAAAAAATTTTATACCATACAATTCATAAGATTTAGACTACTATTTAATAAAACAGTCAAAAATAATAAATGATTATCAAAAATTATTTTTTTTTGCGAGGAATTGTCTTTGGATACCCAAAATTTCCTAATTGTGAGCAAAAAAATTTTTTTTTCAATTCATTTTAAAAATTCTCGAGATGTGGTGAAATATGCAAAAGATGAAGTGAACATTAAAGGGATCAAACTTTGAAACGATCTCGTGACCATATTTCCCAGCTTGCGGCTACTCCCTGTATTTTGAGGGTGAGAAATCCGATTCCATCGTAAAAAGGGAATGTTTATTTAAAGAACGTACGTTTTTGCGTATGTCTTCACAATTTGAAATATCATCTGCATTAATAAATTATTGCTATACATCCAATCATTAAGACTGAGGCGTAGTACGTAAAGATTCGATTATTTCATCCGATCAAAAGTTATTCAGAGTGTCCGTTATTTTTTCATTTATTTTATTTTATTTATTTATTTCTGCGCTACAACTTTTTGATTAGCTGCAAGTACTATAGTACTATAAATAAAATAAACACATCGTTAAACATAACTTTGGATATACTAATTTGGTAACGAAGTCCACCCGTGCTGCCACGTTAACGTTGATTATTGAATATTTCTTACATAGCGAATTGCGTAGCGAATAATAATAATTAAACATTAAAATGGCACCTATGAACTACAGAGATAGACTGACACAATCAGAAAACATGTAATATTAAAAAAAATTTAAAGTCAATCCTACTTAGGTCAATAAGGAAAATTTTTATTTTAGTTACTTTTTATTAAATAATTGCAATTCTTTTCAAATATAAAACAAAAATTAATTAATTAAATTTAATTAATGAATAAAAGTCCAAAAAAATTTATTTGAACATGAGTGGATGAATTAAAATAATTTTAATAACGATTGAAAATTTGAACAAGATATAGGGAGAGTGTGAACTAATAGTAGAAATTAAAAGAAAACAGCTGAACGAATCCACTACGTGACTTTTAATCCGTCAGCTATTTTTTGTCATTTCGAAGAGTGACTCATTTTTTTAAAAGCCACCACCTTTAAGAAGCTAATGCTAAGACCAAAATTAAGTCATTTTCTCAACACATTATGAAATTTCGAATGAAAAAGAAAATGCAATGCATAGAGAACTTTGACAATTTAGAATATTTGTACGCATCAATGAGATTTCAGAATCTAATAAAACAGATATTAATATAGTTTTATTACAAAAATCTTAAATAAGGACTTTAACAAAGATTTTTGCACGCTAATGCAGCTTTTAAGATAAATTAATTTGATTTGACACATTTGAATCACTTCCAACTCTGAAATAATATAAATTCCCGGACCCATTTTGATGTTTAACAACTCATAAAATAATGAAGATATAAACAAACTTATGGCATTTATTGATGGAATAATTCATATATTTTCCTCTTCAGGTTTGAATATCTTTACTTTTGTAAATATCGTCTGCGCGTGTGGTTAATTTCAGATAATTTCATTTTCCAGTCAAAATATCTGCACTTTTCTAAATATCGTCTGATTATTAATTGCATTTTTCTCTTTTTCGTTTTTGGCAACTATTGCAATGCTATGTTTACTTTTGATGTGTTTGTTCTATGTAGAACTTTTCGATGTGATGTTTCATTCGAGCGGATATTAAGGAGAATGCATACACCACAAGAGAAAACAAAGATTTTAAGGTGGTTCATAGAAACGAAATCGATAGTGCAAACACAGAGAAATTGCAGAAGAATTTACCAAAAAGATACAATTCCTTGGCCACCCAGATCACCTGATATAACGCCGCTGTACTTTTTCCTTCGGGGATTTATAAAAGACAATGTTTACAGGAGGATCGTGTCGAACATTGATGACCTAAAAGCCAGAATTGCAACCACAATAGCCTCTGTGGATGCCGATCTGGTTGCCGCTACCTGGCGTGAAATTGACTATCGACTTAATATTCTCCATGCGACGAAGGGGGCACACGTAGAAGTTCATTGACAAGGGTCATGAAACTTTTTGAGTCTATCTAACAATTTATGTTATTAATTTTAATCTATCTTTATTGTTTTATGAGTTATTAAACATCAAAATGGGTCCGGAACTTTATAAACACCCTGTATATTCCGGACGTATAGAGTAAATATTTTTGTTTGTTTAATTTACAGGCTTAATAAATGATTAGAAATACTTGTTTGGAGGTATCAGTTAGCTATGGTGTAAAGAAAGTGCTTAAATATCGTTTTTTGAATGAATTTAATATTATATTTTAAATTCAAAGCATGTCATTTTTTGATAAACCCTAACCCAAAAACTTTGATAGTTCTTGAGTATGTCTTTCTCATTAGGATATGACAGCAAGAAATTGTGTTAGTTCTTTATATAACTGCAATAGTTTCACATAGAAGAAATTCATATTGCTTAAGAAATATCGACGTTTCTATCTCATTGTTAGATTTTTTAAGAGGAAAAATACACAAGCTGACACTTGAAAAAGATACTTTCTTCTGCTTTCAAAATGGTGTAAAAATAAAATTCTGTTAGAAGTTTCGGAATCATAGTACTGTAAAGAGGCTTCCACGGAAACGGAAATTGGCATCATTAACTGGACGATCAGTTTCCGGCCGCCACAGAAAGAAGCTATTTCAGAGAGCAAGTTCATGTTCTCTAGGAAATATACTTAGCAGTTTAGGGTTAGGAATTCTGTGCTTGGATTCGGTTATTATTCTGATAATATGCCGTATTCTAAAGAATATAGAGATAATTAGTTTAAAATATATTAGGAAAAAACTTTAATATTCTTGAAATTAAATGAAGACGATAATTTAAAGTACAAAATTATAGTAGCAAATAAAATTTATCAAAAAATTAAAGTAAACTGTAACTTAAACTTAAGCTTAAAGTAAACTTATGATGCTGAAGCTCTGAAATCTTTAACTTGCACGTGAGCTGATTATTAAAATATCTTGAATAATATTTATTCCAAAGACGTAATTTGCGCGCATTACATGCTAATCTAAAAAAATTTTTTAACTAGATTTTATTAATTAATTAGAGCTAGGGCTATCGATTAAGTTACGGAATTAGACTCAAAACTTACTTTCGCTGAATTAACGTATCTTTTTTTCGATATATATGAATTCTTAACTTACATGGGGGAAAGTAGTCTGGAAACAATTGTCTCAATAGTTTGTTAATTAAGGAGTTAAGTTTATTAATTAAAGAGTTAGGTTTATTAATTAAAGAATTAAGTTTATTAATTAAGGAGTTAAGTTTATTAATGAAACAGTGAAGTTTATTAATTAAGGAGTTAAGTTTATTAATTAATTAGGAAAGCGTTCGAATGCTTGAACCCTTATATAATAATACTTAATACTGTTTGTGTTTTTCGCAATAATTCTCAAGCTTTATAAAGTAATCGAAAATATTTTGCACATAATTATAAAACTCGTTTATCCAAAAATAATTTTATGCAAAAAAAAATTTTTAGTTGTTATTTATTAATGATTATTATTTCATTTAATACACCCATTTTTCGTACGAAAAGTAAAAAAAAAAAAAGAATCAGTAAATCAGTATTGAATAACATTATAAAATCATGCACGAAACTAAAAGCCTGAAACAAACAATAAAGCTAAAATAATTCCAAGTTTTTAATATTTATTATTTTTTGTTACTCTATCCTGCGACTTTGCAATAACTAAATTCAGCAAAACAGGTACGCAGTAGTTCATCCAAATCAAAATAAAGATTAACTGTATTCAGCATCATGTAGCATAATACTATTGCTCGAGGCAACTTGTGATATTTAAAATTTACCTCAATCAAGTAACTTTCTCCTGTTCCTATCCCCGAGGGACCGTTAAATACCTATTTCCGCAGTATCTATATTAAAAAAGAATAGCATTGGTGCAGCTTTAATGGGCACTAAATTTACTCATAAAATACTATGTATTTTATGACAATTTTATTTACAAGAGTGCGTTTGACACTTATTAATGCACAAATTACCATAATGCTAGTAGTGTTTATAACCAAAATTAAGTTTCATTGATATCAAAAATAATATAGCTACTTATTACTTATTTATTATGGTTCCCCATAACAAAAATAAGTAATTTCTCTCCATTAATTTTGTTGTTTAGTACACAGCTTATTTTTTTTTTAAATTTCAGTTAGTACCTATTACCAAAATTAATTAAGCATCATTGGCGTCAATAATAGTTTGCTGGTTATTTGCGCTCTCTTGAACTAATTAATAGTTTCTCTATTAATCTTGCTTTATAGCAAATAGCGTATTTTTTACTTTAGTTAGTAATTATTAGCAAAATTAATTTTGGCGTCAATAATAAAATTGGCGTTTGTTTACGTTTCTCCTCAACGAATTAGTACTTTTTATTCGTTAATTTTGTTTTTCAATTTTGGTTCAATTACCGTTAATTTTTTTTAATTATTTACTTCTATAGTCTACTATACCCCCCTGGGGTGGGTCGGAGTTCAACCTATCTTACTTTTATAGTAACATGCATAAAAATCATAACTTATAAAAAATTAAAATGTAATAATTTTAGAAATAATTCGGTAACAATTGAATGCTATCACGATCATGTTGATTATTATTTAGATAATCTAGCTTTTTACGAACGAAAAGGCTTAGACCTTTGGAGATAAGTAACAACAACGAACAAAAATAATTAAACATTATAGAACGTGCAATAATGAACTTTTTTATTAGAGATATAAGCTAGCAAACAACACTGATGTTATCTTTAAAGTAAAAATGGAATCGCTCATAATTCAATTTAACCCCTTCCTTCTCGCGCCCGTGAAAATGACGGGGTAAGGTTTCGTCCTCTATTTCTCGCTCCCGTGATATTGACGGGCTGGAGTGTTCAGTAGTAACGCGCCAATAAGAATAAAACTAATTCATTTCTTTTGCCCGGAAAACATTTTATTTCTCATTTTACACACCAGATGGCAGTACCAGGATATTTTTAAGGTAATTGTAGATAGTTAGTTTATTTTAAACTAGTTGCAGCACTAATCAAATACGCAATACAAATACAAAAGCCAAAAAAAAGGCACTTTTATGACCGTTTTCTTGAAAATTAACCGATCGTTAAGGGGTAAAAACAATAGCCTTGCTTAACCTATAAATGAATTCTATTCTTTTAAAAGTCCTGGAGTTCAAAATCTAATTTTTAAAAAAAATTTAAAATTTGGCTTCGTAATTTATCTATAATTGTATTCCTTTGTTTTGCTTCATGGTGAATTTCGTATTTTTAGTGCCAACTGTATACCCGCAATTCGGTATGTAGACGCCCATACAAATTTTTTATTTTATTATACGCAGAGATCGAAAGAATTATGATTAGTAGGCTATGCAAATTTATGCAGCATTTTAATGACAACATACAAACTTCGAGCGAAATTTGTAGTTCTTGAAAAAGGAAAATTTGAATTTATGACCTTTTTGAAATTTTATATCTGATAAGGATAAGCTATTTGACCAATTTTGCTCAAATCATATAATTTGGCGTTTATATAATTACAAAGATTTTAATCATGTAAAAAATCTGTATACCTTATAATTCAAAAAAAATTTCTACCACTGTTGAAATAACAAATAATTATAAAAATCCTTTTCTCCTTGCAATTATCTTTTGGTAAACTAATTTTATTAATGTCTGCAGCAAGTTATCGACTCGTTTAACGAGAACGACATAAAAAATCCGTTCATTGGAGTTGTTACATGGACACACAGGATATTTGATACAGTTATATGGGATGGTTCTCAAGATGTGAGAAAATTTAATTTATTCCCTAATTAAGTACATTTTGACCTTTTATACTCCACTGACACCAATACCGTGACCTAAAAAGCCATCACTGTGAAACTTAAAATGCTTTTATCTTAATAATTATTAATCGCGTCATTTTATGATTTTCAGGAATTATGTGTAACTATTGTACTAAACAGACTCCAATTATTTGAGGATGTGGGGAATAACTTTTTCAATGTTGTGAACTTTTTAAAACAAGCGGGTTTTTTTTTAAAGAATTATTAGAACTTAATAGCGTAATCTTTCATTTATATGATCTTATTATGTATCTATGTAAATGACTTAATTGTGGAGAAAATTCTTTACCCTTGGTCCACTATAACTAGGAAAAATATTTTCTGCCAGGAAATCCATAACAGAACTAAAGAATATACATAAGTATTCAACTATATTCTTTGGTAGAACTACGGGGAATCTGCAGTAGTTGGAGTATCTAACTATGTAATTTAAATGATTTGGCGTTTACATTAATTCAAAATAAACCATAATCTGACCAACCGTTATCTATGGATCAGAGACATCCAACCCAGAAACAAGAAAAAATGCTGATTACCTGGGGAAAAAAAATTCTTAGAACTATTTTTGGACCTGTCAAAGAATGTGATCTGTGAAGAAGGCGATGTAATTTTGAAATTGCAAGACTATTTAAAGAAAAAGATATAATCAATTATGTAAAAGCAAAGAGAATTCAATGGCTAGGACACCTTGAGAGAATGGAGGAAAGCAGAGGCACTAAGAAGATATTCAAGGGGCAGTGCGAGGGCCAAAGGAAAAGAGGAAGGCTAGCCAAAAGATGGTTAGACGAGGTGGAGAAAGGCCTTAAGATTCTAAAGGTCCGAAACTGGAAACAAAGTGCTAAAGACAGGCGACTTTGGAGAAAAATTGTTAGTGAGACCATGGTCCAACATGGAGTGTAATGCCAGTGAGTTAGTTAGTTATTAATTCAAAATGCAAATGCGTTTAAGTGCGAAATGTTAAATGTTATGTAATTATGTAATATGTCAGGAAATTTCAGCAATATTGCTTTTTTTAATTTTATATTTACACTGGTTAGAAACGGCGTTCAACAGCCGATCTAATTCTGAGTTTACGAGCATCAATGTTCATCTTCGTAGCCTTGTAATTTTGCACCTAACCCAGAAGACTCCTGTAACAAGAATTGGGATAAACTAGTATTCGTAGAGGACTTTTTCAATGGAACTAACCCGCATTTGCGTTACATGGAAAGGAAAACCCCGAAAACCTTCCATGGTTAGCCAGACGGCAAAAGGATTCTAATCCATGATCCGTCTACCACTGAGTATATTTTATGTCAGCACTTAGGTTGGTGCGAGTCAGGAACAGAATTCGTATCAACCGGTCATAGCTGGGATTCGAACTGAGGTCATCTCATTAGTGCGCAAATCTCCTGGCTCATCGCTTCACGTAGTTCTCTAATCATTGCTTGAAAAATTTTAAGATTCAATGCAGGGGACATATGATTTGAGCCGTGATGGCCCAACCGTTAGGATTGAACCTCAGTCCTTGTGCAGGACTGAGGTTCTATCCTAGGCGGTGGCTTGATGCTCACCCAGCTTTAAATCAATGGGGGTCAGCTAGTCCGAGAAGTAAAGGTGGTTTGTACGTAATGATAACTACATCATACTATTTTTCACGAAATTGTATGGTCTTGATCTTTGTGACACCATCCTTACAGAGAACAGACTGTTGCAGAAATTACTTCACTTTTTTTTAACAAATATTTCATGGGGCTTAAAAGCTAATTTTTTAATTTTACTTTCATTTCATGATTTAAGTTATCCAGTTTTTACATCCAAATACCATTTTCCTAATTTGCATATGTTTTCTGGTAATTATAAATTCGTAAAACTATTTCGATTCCATTAAATTTGTTGATGACTTTCAAATTTTTTCAGATCACATCAACGCTATGATTTTTAATTGTTAGATGCCCTTCATCAAACTTATTTCATCAAACCCTTTAGCAGAAACCATTATTGTAAAATATTAAGAAGCTCTGAAAAAGGAAATTTAAATTTGGTTGCCAATTTTCAATTGCAAGTAATAAATAGTTCAATTTTTCAATTTTTTATAAAAATATTAATGTAATCAATAATGTAACTAATATGATGGATTGTTTTATTGCACAATTAAGATTGTGTTATTTGTGTCCTTACCCTTAGAAAAATCAATTAAAAATGAGTTAATTTAAATATTTCTTTTTTTTTTAAGGTGTTTAAAAGAAAAAGTGCAACTTAGGCACGGAGTTGTAACTAATAAATTCTTGAATATAAATTGTAAAAAGTCATCTTTTAAAAAAGTTTTTTTTCTATCCTTTCTAAAGAGCTTTGAGAAGGTCTTAAATAGTCCATATATTCAATAACGCTGTAAGAAACACATATATCCATTTAATGGGTAATCTCGGTGGAGGGATTTGGAAAGAATCATCATGCTCTCTCCTCTGGTTAAAGAGCGACATTTAAGAGATGCGTGCGCATAGCTTAAAAGCTTCATGAAATCTTTCCCTTCGACACTTCAGAAGCAACAAGCTTTTCGGTAAGTATGCATTTTCTGTCTTTAATTTTATCGTTTTCTTTCATGAAATCAATCTAAAATTATCGTTTGTTATTTACCACAAATTTACACAATATTTTCGAAGATCTTTTATTATATTTCTTTTTTTCAAAATACTAAACTAAAAAAAAAAATGTATATATATATATATTTATACAGTTGGACCTCGATTTAACGAACTAATAGGGATCGACAAATCCGTTCGTTAAATCGAAGCAATTCGTTAAATCGAATAGAATTTTTTTTTAAAGAGTATGGTATAGAAATATTAATGCACAATACCCTTAGATATATAGATATGAAAAAAAGTTATTATTGTTTACTACGAGCTTAAAAATTATAAGTTATACGTTAGGAAATAAACTTTAAAATAATCTTAATTCTTTAATAGTACTTTCTTTTAAGACTTAATACATAATACGAACAGCTAATTACACGCTTAGATTAGGGTGTGAAATATTCTAAGTTTCAGTTTAATGGGCAAATTTTTTTCCCAGCGATTGTTGTTCCTTTAATCAAAGCTAAAAATTCGTTAAATGAGCTCATCTTAGCACACTTTTTGTCGGGACAGAAAAAATATTCGTTAAATCGGTTAATTCGTTAAATCAAAGTACGCTAAATCGAGGTTCGAGTGTATAATAATATTATAAATATGTATAATGTTCATGCAATTTATGGTTGAGTTAGATGTTAAATATCATTATTTAAATCTGAGGAAAATAGCTCTAAGTTTAGAATAAAAAATCAGGACAGTGCATCGAAAAGAAATTAATTTTTCGTGCATTTGCTATTTGAATATTGTTAATATTTACTTTATAAGTGTCCACATTTAGCCAGAAAATATAATTAAAATATTTATTTGTCAAAAAGAATTTTGGCAAAAAACGGATTTATTAGAAAACAGAAACTAAATATATTTATTAAGGAAAATTTACTCCATGAGTTCCACATCGTTTTTGTATCATTTGCTTAAAAAAATAATAAAAAAAATAAATAAAAGACTGAAAAAGCATCGGATTTAGAAAAAGTAAGAATATCATTCCTTTGTTTTGAATTTAACTTTTTATAATAAGTTATAGTAATAAGTTTTGAATAAGAATTAAACCCATAAAAATACATTTGGAGTTAATTTTAGAAACTGGTGGCAACAGTTTCTGATAGAATAGCTCGAATTGGGTATAATATAGCCTATGTCACAGGTTGTGTTGTTCCTACTAAATTTAACCCATGAACGGCATTTTATGCGAGCCTAACTTCAAGCCACAAATAAACAAACGAAGTGTTCGATCGTTTAAATAGCTGCTCGCCAGATTTTATTGCATTATAAAGAAAAGTTATTGAAACTAAATGCAACTAAATAAACAACAACAACTAAAACAAATAACAACAACTACTAATAACAATAACTAAATAAACAACAACTAAATTCCATTCGTTTAGCATTGCGTCATATGTTGTTCCTACTAAATCGAAGTAGTTGTGTTTTTTTCATATTATACCCAATTGTCTAGGTTTAACTGCCAATGCAAAAATATCACGAGGACGCAAAAAGTGCTTTAATGGAGAGAAAAAAAAGTAATAGCACATTACATACTCATGCTGAGTGTATATTTCCTTTCATTTATTATACTTTCAGCTTTAAAAAGAATCCTAGACATTTTAAACATACCTTTACTCGAAGTTTTTACACATATTAATGAATACTATTTTAATAATTTATGGTGGGAATACTATCCTTCCAAAAGAGGTAAGTAATTATAAAACAAATATTGTAAAATTTTTAGCTATTTTCGAAGAATGAACCTAACTTTTGAAATTCGTAAGTAAGTATTTAAAGGTAAAAAAAATGAAACATTTTCTTGACTCAGATCAACCATTAAAGAGGAAGAAAAGAGTAACGAAAAACAACGAAACATCAACGAAAACCAGTTTATTTGTCAACTGATTGGTTCAGAATATACGAAATTTTTTGTTGCTTCTTTTGCACAAAATTATTTTGACGATCCAATATGCATTTTTTATACTTAAATTTTTACTGGGATCCTAAGTGTATACATTAAATTGAGTGTATGCATAGTTTGCATATACTAGTCGGAAATAATTTTTGTTGTGCGAAGATTATGGAGAAAAAAAATATTTTCAAGAAGTAAAAATTTCGCTATACTTAAAACACAATTGGTAAAAGTTAATTAGAGTTTTATTGCCTTCAAAATCCTGTTGACTAAGATTGTTCAATAATCTTATATCAATTTGACACTCTGATGTGGTCGTAACTGAGAGTCAAAACACGATTAGAACGGTAAGAAAACTTTTTTGGTTGAAGGTACTGTGCAGATACGACAGCAAATGATTGACAGCAGTCATTACGGAACACTTTAGATTATAAGTAAAACCTTGAAGCATATAAATTTACCTTTTGTAGCAGGCGTTACGAAACACTCTGGCCATGAATAAATCTTGACGCATATAAATTTACCATTTGTAGCAGTCATTACGGAACAGTTTTGATCATGAGTAAGACCTTGAAGCACATAAATTTACCTTTTGCAGCAGGCGTTACGAAACACTCTGGCCATGAATAAATCTTGACGCATATAAATTTACCATTTGTAGCAGTCATTACGGAACACTTTGAATTATGAGTATAAAACCTGGAAGCATATAAATTTACTTTTTGTAGCAGCCGTTACAGAACACTTTGGATCATGAGTAAAACCTTGAAGCATATAAATTTACTTTTTGTAGCAGCCGTTACAGAACACTCTGGGCATGTGTAAAACCTTGAAGCATATAAATTTACCTTTTGTAGCTGTCATTATGGAACACTTTATATCATGATTAAGACCCTGAAGCATATACATTTACCTTTCATTGCCAAAAATATTTTCGATCGAAATGTTTCTAACAGCTAATAATAATTGTGGTCTTAGTATATAAGCTCTGATTTCAGATACTTATTTCAAATTGTGTATTTAAGCAGCTATCACGGCACCTATTACACTCCAAAAATTGAGTGAAGGTCCCTAATGTCAAAAGGATGTAATAGTATCAAACGATCCTTGACTAGGACAAGTTTCTGAATAAAATGCTAAAGTTTAGATTTGTTTAGATTGTCATTAACATGAAATTAATAACAATTGCAGTTAATATCATGAAATTAAAAAAAAATAGATGCTTATAAAATTTCATTCTACTCATTATCACCGCTCTAATAGCTAAATAATTGGAATCATTCTTTTTTCAAATTGCAGATGCCTTTGAGGCTCAAAAATCCAAGCCTGTCGAAAATTAAGGTGTGTTTTTTCAGAGAAAGTACGTATTTATGCTTGAAATCGTTACGCAATTCATAGTTATACTAATTAGCATATTCAAAGCGAACCATTTGAACTACTAAGCTTGGCACTTAGTACTCGAGAATCCAATTATTAAATCAAAAGTTATTAAATTATTCTTATTTTGTTCCTAAATATGTTCATAAATCGACGCTTAGACTGAAAAACAAACGTACGCATTTGTCTTTTTACTAAATGTACAAATTTAATTAAATGCAACAGCAATTTTTATTTTAGGAATGAAAAATAAAAAAATAATGCTTTTTAGATCTTTATCTGTAAATAAGAACAGCGTGAATAATAAGGAGTCATCTATAATAATGGGACTGATGTGCTAAATAGCAAATGGAATGGTATTTTAAACTTGCATTCTCTTGTCTAAAACAGAAACTGGAAAAAATTAAAGAATGAGTATTGCTTTTCTTCTCTTTTTTTAAAAGTTTTGGTGACTCATCTCCAAAATTTGGACTGCAACTTATTAGTTGAGAACTCCTGCTTTTGATAAATGCTGACAATGAAATACAAGTTTTTTTTTATCACCAAATTTTACTTTTGAATATTTATAACTTTCATTATAACTATATTTATAACTTTTTATTTTATTCCATGACTATCAGTAATTTCAGATAAAAAGAAATAAATAATATTTTCCCATCTTTGGTATTTTGAAAGCAAAAAAATTTTAATTATGCAACTTTTACTTTTGTTCACTTCTGGTATTGATTCCATTTCCAACAAAACAAACAAACAGAAAAAATAATAATTAAATTAATAAAATAAAAGTAATAATAATTAAATGTGTCAATAGAAGTAGTCGATACAAAATGAGTACAAGATTTTAGGTACTTGTTAAGTATAAATATTTTGTTAATTAATAATATTATTATTGTTCTTGTTAATTATCACTCTCAAAATTATTAAAATATTTACCATTAGTTGTACTCACTATCTATCTATTAAATATATAGTCAATACAACCCATAAAGTTCAAGTTACTGTTACAGTTTACTTATTTTCTTTATTAATTTATTCCTGTTGAATTAATAACTTAGCCATTTTTATCCATTTTTTCAATAATAGTACAATATTCGACAAATAATCAATTACTGGATACCACTTTGATGGTTCGTAATATTTTAACAGCTGTTTGTGTTAAAATGACATCATTCGTCCTATTTATAAACATCTCACCAAATGCTTCAGCATCACACGTAATAAAGTCAAATAGATAATAACATTCTTAGTATTCTTTTCGTTGTTTTCTTACAAGATTTTTCTCAAAAATTTCTCAATTCCCCCATTTTTAAAACAAATTTAAAATAAAGCAAAAAACTTACTTAATAAATTATTTAATTAATTAATCTAACTATAAGCACTGTTCTTTATTTTTTTTAAAAGAAATAGTTTAAAATTCCCAAAGATTTTGAACTCTCTATAGCGCATGAAAATGTATGTTTTTTGGCGGGAGGGGGGGAGGCGTTATATTATAAATAAATTTTAAAGTAAATATTTAATTTTTTAGAACAATTTTTGTTCTAGTTTGGACAATATATTTCAAATAAAGCAGCATTGGAAACGGAAGCCTTTCTGCAAAAAGCTCGTGGGAATCATGTATCTAGTAAAGCTTACAGAAAAAATCTGAATACATTTTTATATCATAGTAGATGAAAGAACTCAACATTACTAAACATATTTTATTATTTATATTATAAGACATAGAGGTAGATCATGTCAATATCATCCCCGCTTATTTTTATACTAATTTATAGAGATATATACTATTACATTTACACATTTATTATAGATAATTAGTAAATATAAGTTTATAAGAGGTGAATAAAATATAAATTTGTAAATATAGCCAAATGATTTAGAGATTAACTGTACTTTATTATCAACATTTATAGTATTAATTTGCATACATGATTTGATAGTTCGACCTGGAATGTATAACTACCCTAATTGATATTATTACAAGCAAACAATAAATAATGGCATTATTTTTAAAAAATTTCTGTTAAAAAGAATTTATTAAAAATAATATCTGATCTACTTGTCTTCGCATGAATTTTTAAGAGCAGAGATTTAATCCTATTTTAGAAAGTGATTATAGAGGCGAATAAATTAATAAAAAAAACAAGTATTAAAGGAGATTGTTACACTTTTTTGGAAGAAACTTAACTGAAACTGACGTTTAAGAAAAGATTTACAAAAATAATCTAAAATCGATTAGAAAATAAATATTTCAAATAATTTTTTCGTAACTTGTTTTTTTGTTGTTGTTATAAGCCGAAAATCTATATTTGTTGCATAATCTGACATTACGATTAAAAAATGAAATTTATTTTTTTTTCATATAAAAGGTTAATTTTTGTTAGGATATCTAGGGAAATTGTATTTTATTTCAGTAAATATTAAACTAATATTGTAGTACGAAAAATATTAATCTGATATTGAAAGATGCCGAAACTGCATTAAATTTGTCAGTAAAAAATGTGTAAAAATTAATTTTCAGATATTACAAAACCTAAAAACTGCTGTTGTTGCTTAAAAATGAAGTCTTGTTACTTAGAAATTGTTGCATCGCTTTATCACCCAAAAAATTATGCTTAAAAGCTAAAAATAAATTATTTTTTTAGAAACTATTTTATAGTTGGAGATACTCTAGAGCAGAGGTCCCCAACCTTTTTGTACCTAAGAGCAAGTACTAGAATATCGGTCGAGTGGCGGGCACCATTTATTTTTTCAGAATAAATTTATAGTTGGTAGACGTAGGTAATAATACTCACAACATATAACGTACAAAAAAATTAATTTTAAAAATTAATTTCATCATCATATCTGGCTAGACAGCCTGGGGTGGGCCAGTGCCTTCCTTTGAATTCGAATCCACTTCTCTCTACTTTTGACACTTGTTCGCCAGTTTTTCTCCTTCAGAGTAAGGAAATCAGTCTCAACTAAATCCAGCCATCTCAGCCTGGGTCTACCTCTTTTCCTGTTCGTTAGGGGTTTGTGTAATAGGATTTTCTTTAAATTTGAGTCAGCATTCCTTCTGAAAATGTGAGCTGCCCAGTTCATTCGATTTATTTTAATGAATTTCACAATATCTGGCTCTCTGTAGATTAAAAATTAATTTAACGTATTAATATAATTAGTATAAATATTCTCGTGTAAAATAAAAATGATTACTAAATTGCTTGCAAAACATGCGAAGTATAAAAATTAATTATAAAATATATAAAATACAGTCAACGTGATCTTTGGCATTGCATTTCACTGGCCAGTGCTTCATAATTGGAAAATATGATGAAATTCTTGCTCGCAAGCAATCGTCAAGGTGTTCATCTGTAAGTCGTGATCTATTTTTTTATTTTATGATATTCCATGGCGAAAGACTTGGCGCAAGTGGAAAATAGGTACGCTATGTTTTGCTTTGTGCTTATAACTGTGGGGGTGGAGGTCGTTTTCCATTTTGGTCGTGTTTATGAACAATATTGAAAAAACAACAAAAAAAAAAATTCATAGCATTTTATGGGAAAATGGAAAACTGAAATTTTTATCGTTGGGCACAAGCAGCGGGCGCACTTACACCGATCAACGGGCGCCATGGTGCCCGCGGGCATAGAGTTGGGGACCCCTGCTAGAGTGTTTTTTTTTTTAATTTTCAAATCAAAGGTTTGTTTTGAAACAAGATAAGCGTTAGTTAAACAATACATTAATTTGCAGATTATTATTAATTTTGCTGCGTATTTCTTTTTTTAATGCATATTTGTTGCATGTTTCTTTTTTTTTTTCTTGCGAAATTATACCAATATTTCAAGACGAGCCGTGGGATCTCAGGGTTGCTCTATATAGGTTGGATACAGGTTCGAATCCCAGTACTGGCTGGTTGATACGAATTCTGCCCCAGACTCGCATCGACAACAGTGCTGACTTAAATATCATCATTGGTAGATCATGGGTTATAATTCCCATGCCATCGAGCTAACCATGGGAGGTTTTTGTAATTTTCCTCTCCTTGTAACGCAAATCTGGGTTAGTTCCATCAAAAAGTCATCCACGTAGACTTTTTTGTTGCCCCAATGCTTGATCCAGTCGTCTGGGTACGGTTTGAAGTTATAAGGAGTTGAAAATTAATAGTGATTAACTCAGAATTGGGTAATCTAATCAACACTGGTTATAAAATAAAATAAAATACTTCCAAAACACTTATTTTCCCCACTGTATACAATTTTTCAAAGAAAATCATCAACGTGAGGATTTTTCTCAGTCAAATCTAATGCAAACAGATCAAAGAGCGTAGTTGAAAGAACTTGATCAGGATCAGCCCATTCAAACCTATCGCCTACCTTCCAAATTTAACAAAACATTTTTTCCAGTAATAGTGAAATTAAGCAGAAATTTTTAAAACAAGTAAAATTTTTATACATCCTTTATCACAAGAACTTAATCAACCCTATTTAACCCTTAGTACATGTGTTTAAATTATTCACATGCTGTGAAGTACAAAATTTTTTTCAACTCTAATTATTGAAAATGATAATGCATAACCCGAATCATCCGTAAAAATAACTTTCGAAATTACGGAAATTCCGTTTTAGGTAGAGGGTATGAATTGACAAAATAGCTTATAAAACATAAATCTTCATCCAGCAATAAATTTTAAGTTCTAAAGTATTCTACAGTGTTTTAAAGCTCGAGTGAATTACGCCAGAAACACACAGAACAATAGTATAGAAACACTTCAATAATAACTCTATGTGAAGGATCTTTCTTTTAGCTTTAAATGTTTTGAAAGATTTTACATTATAAAACTGTTGTCATGGTTTGAAAGATCATGCTTGAAGCTTTTTGAAATTGTATTATTTTCAGCCAAGAAAAATTTGCATCGACCAAAATAGGCGTAGGGGAGTTAAAGGTTTCCTAATATGTAATACTGTATTGGTCGTAAATCTTTCAAAAATTCTGACGTCGAAACTTTTTTTTATTAAACATCATTTTTAAACTTTAAGAAACCGGAAGGTTTAAGAAAAATTTATATAAGTGTCCCCTTTCTTCTTAAAAACATGAATTTCATTCACGTTAACCAAACTGATAGTAAAGAAAATAATCATTAAAAGGTTTTAAAAATAGAGAATAATCTAAAATAGAACAGTAGAAAATTCAGTAACACTTTTTTGTCCTTGTGCAGCTAGCTTCCTTGCAATTAGAAAACAGAATTTCTGAAATGTTGTGTTATGTTTTAAGTCACTAAATTTTTCAATTCCTTATAAGCTTTAAAAAATTCTTAAAAAAATATTCCTTCCCATAAAAAAATTTTAAGGCTCTTTCCAAATCCGGCATTAGTGTTAAATATTGTTAAGGTTGTTGAATAATTTTATATCTTAATAAATGAAGCGCAAATCTATATTTTACCATTTTAAATCACAGTGATTATGGCATAAAATATCTATTTTGATAAATGTTTGAAAAATGAAACTTTTTATAGTGTCGTTTATTATTTTTATTTAATATCTTTATTTTTAGACATAACTGCTAATGTGCCTTCTAAACAGAATTCAATATACAAAATTATGTAACAAAAAATAATGACAGTGTTACTTTTAGAATTAAAAAAGAAACGCACTATGTTGTACTAAAAATAAAACTTAAAATTTCTATTGTAGATTGAGATTTTTGTATTGAAGATTGAAAGTGAGATTAAAGATAACGGTAACGATACTAAGTTTTAATCATTATTTTGTCATGACGAGCGTTTTGTCTTATCTTGTTTCACTTATTTTTATTTGCCGTAGTTTATGGCATAGTTGTACCTCGGGCACAAGCTGTAAAATAAAACTAAAAAGAATGAAACATTAAGACATTATAGCATAAATTTATCTTGTATTTCTAAAACTTGATTTATCATAATTTATCAAAATAAGATAAATTAATAATTTTTCTACAATACAGTGGCAGTAGACGTTTTGATACACACTTACAATATTATTATAATATTCATCATAAGTTACTTATACGTGTTTTCAGAAAGTATAGAATACCATGGAACCTCAAATGGACGCAAACGAATTCAGGAAATGTGGAACAGAACTGGTGAATATGGTGGCTGATTATTTGGAAAATATAAGAGATCGTTCAGTGTTGCCGGATGTCCGTCCAGGATATATTACAGATCTTTTGCCGGATTCTCCACCTGAACAGCCACACCATTGGAAAGATGTACTCAATGACATTGAAAAAGTTGTTATGCCTGGAGTAAGTTGGCCATTTTTTGTTCAGAAAAAAATTTTTGTAATAAAAACTTTAAAACCATTACTTAAGTAACTAACGTATAGCAATCTTTTATTGTCACAGAAAAAGATTTTACAAGTTGATTGTAAAATAATAATTATAGAGACAAAATTTTTGAATATTTATGCTACTTCGCCAACAAGTAAAAGCGTAACTACTGAAATAATGGGTCATATCTAAACATCTGTTTGAATTATTTATTCGCATGATGCATAATGATAGATACGCATTTTTGATGTTTTAAAATCCAAGATACATTACGCATAGTTTTTTTTACATACAGTTAAAACAATGTATAAATGTTTCTACCATTAAGAAAAATTTTCTTCTACAGCCGTACAAGTTATCAGTTACTAACGAGCGTACTAACGAGTCAATAAAATTATTTATTTCCTAAACCCTTTTTATCGAATTTAAATCTGCCAACTTCTCCGGCTTTTCCCGAAAATTTGAAATGGTGGAGGAAATTTCACTTTATCTGCTTTAAAATAGTTTGGAACACCAAGACATTTTTATAATTTAAAAAGACCTGTCAAAGTATTAAAGGTTATAAAGTATTAAAATACGGGGGAAATCTAAAAAACATTTTCCTACTAATTGCAGTTTTACTACCACTTTAAATATTGCAAAAAAAGAAGGAAACTTCGGAATTCTGCTGAGTTAATTTTTGCAGTAATATGAAAATAACTACGAGAAAAAAACTGATATTCATTTAATTTAAAGTTTAGTAAATATTTCTTTTGATTAGCTGTCATTTTAATTTAACACTTAATACAAAAATGCTAAAAAAACGGCTGGAACAGTAAAATTATATGCTTCAAAACGTTCACCAATTTCTAGACACCACTATTCTTTAAGCAACAACGAAATATGTGGTATGCCTCTTCAATAAGAATATACAGACATAAAAATATAAAATATCGGTCGCGAAAATTTTCGCGACCGAAATTTTTTATTAAAAATTCGATGATTTTTCAAGAATTTTTGGGCTTACAAATGTTTACGATATAACTTCTTCAACGAGACTCATATTGAAGAATTGGAATAAGTTTATTAAAAATAAGATATAACTAACAGATCCACTAGAAGAGAATTTTGTTTGAGACGGAAGACATTCTGATTACACTGTCTGAGTTCGCAGTTGCTAATGCGTTACCTGACTGAAATTTGCTGTTACGCAAAGGATTAAGTGGATATTTTACTATATTAGCTATCACTTAAGTTTTAATAAAATTCACATTTCCATAATTGCATAGTTAAAATTAAGAAAAAAAACTATATATAACTTTATAAAATGTAACAGGCATGTTTGGTTTCTGTAAGAAAAAAAGTAATGGTGAAAAAAATTGTTCTACCAGTTCGTCATGTAGTCTTTCGAAAAAAAAATCCTCTCACAAGATGGCTAAGAGCTATCAAGTAAACAATAATTTTTCTGTTTAGCTACTTGTCTCTATTCACTTTAGGGCTGCTAATATTTAGGATGGTAGTCTTGAACAGATTTTCTTACTCAGAGTAGTAAACTAACTTCAACTTCCAGTATTTACTTGCCGTTGCAATAAGTATAATTTTTGCAACATTTCACAACTAAATATGCTTATGTGTTTTAGCTGTTAGTAAGCTGTTGCACTCACAGATAAATAAAACTTAGAAATGTTTTGATTACCAGTACGGAAAATTCTGAAAATTGACAGCAGTAATTCACTGCAAGCAGGGTTTTTTTTCTAACTTCATTCTTCATTATAAATATTGTTTAAAAGTTTTATTCACTTCAATCTTAAAGTGGTATTTTTTTTTTACTTAATGAATATATAATTTCGAAACCATTGAAATAGTAAACACTTTAGTATAATAGTATATATTTTTCAGCTTTTGTAAATTTTTTACTTCTTTATTCTTAATATTTCATTAGTTACCGTAATTCTACGATATAATAAAAAAAAACACTATAGTATATAGAATGACTATGGAAAACTAGACTGCAACAAGAAAGAAAAAAAAACATATCTAAGAGATAAATTTTTTTTAAATTGTAGGAAAAGTCCTTAAATGAAAAGCATTTTGTTTATTTAGCCTACTTTCTAGAGTCAAATAAATATTATAATGTCTAGAGTAACAACTAAAACAAAACAAAAATTCCTTGAATTTAGAATTTTGTTCCACAGTGAAGTATAACTTATTAGAATAATATAGCTTATCGAATTTACTCCCAGATAAAAAACAACAGTATGATGTCCATAAAATAAGGCCTGATTCTTTTGTTTTATTATCTAGGATATTTTAAGTCGATTGCATACTTATCATTCTTATCAACTGGCGACACTTCCTGCCTTTACATTTTTATCTATTGGTGATAAAGTGTAAAAGCTATCATTCATATTTTATTCCTCCGATTCATAAAAACTTTCTTTTATGCTCGTTGCCGTCCCTGTAGCGCAGTGGATAGCGCGTTGGACTTCTAATCCAAAGGTCCCGGGTTCGAATCCCGGCAGGGATGCTGTGTTCATGGGAACTTTTTGTTAATTATCTATATTTGAATTTACTTATGAATTATAAGAACAAGTATGTTCAAACTGAACTACATATAGTTGTTACAGTCCCTGTAGCGCAGTGGATAGCGCGTTGGACTTCTAATCCAAAGGTCCCGGGTTCGAATCCCGGCAGGGATGCTGTGTTCATGGGAACTTTTTGTTAATTATCTATATTTGAATTTACTTATGAATTATAAGAACAAGTATGTTCAAACTGAACTACATATAGTTGTTACAGTACCTGTAGCGCAGTGGATAGCGCGTTGGACTTCTAATCCAAAGGTCCCGGGTTCGAATCCCGGCAGGGATGCTAGGTTAGTGTCAACTTTTTGTTACGGTAGGTCAAAATATTTAAATTTGCAAAAAAAATTCCCGATATACACAAAAAGTAAAATTCACATTCAAAGGTCCAAATTTTCAATCATTCGCCATACTAAACTGTTTAAACCAGATTTCTACTATCTCCCCATATTTTAATGGTCAATAATCAAAATCCGTCGAAAAAAGACAGAGAAAGTACGTTTTCTGTCTGATTTAATAGCTTAATTAATAATTAGAATAAATTTATTAGCATAATACATGCCTCTCCTTTGAACTATTAACGCTTTAAGGACCGGTACCACACTAGCAAGGATATTTGATTAAACTACGGAAGTCTCATACGCACCTGAAAATAATTAAAAATTTGTAGTCAAGATGAAAAATTATTTTATTACACTTTTTACAACCAGAATATTTTAATAGCTTTAGGTAAATATATCTAAATCTGAAAAGTCAGAGGTGGAATGGACAGAGGAATGGACACTCAAATCTTCACGGGAGCTTCCATCACCTAGTTTCAATCATGCATGTCCTAACCATTAGACGAAGAATTAATCATAATTTTGTTGCCAAATGGAATTTATTATCAATCACAATTCCGACTTATTTTCCACTTACCATAGTACTCAAATCTCCAATGGGGCAATGGCTCCTGATGTCAATGTAAGATTTAATTGCTTCCTGACCTTTACAAAAAGAATTTACTGCCATAGGTTAATCAAATAATTTATCACTTTCCAGAACACCATTTTGTAAAAATTTTTAACTGAAAATTTGCATTGGATGATAAAACGAATTTCAATCGCTTTTAATCAAACAAACATACATTTTGGCCACTTTTCGATTAGTTGGTGAGTTCAAATATCAAGTGTATGTATCAATATGTGTCATAATATACAATTGGGATATGGAAATACAGTTTACAGTTATTTTCTGAAAGCTGAAGGCAAACTTAATCGCCATTTTATTGTTAGCCAACATTTCGCTTACTCTCCGACGTTAAATAACAGTCACAAAACTAATAAACTAATAAAATTAAATAAAATGTTTAATAAACCCGTTTCTCAAGTTGACTAAAAAGGAATAAAAAACAACTTTTCAATGAAACCTTAAAAACCATCCTAAGCGTATCATCTTAATAAATTTATTCCTAATCGGATTCGTTGCCTGGAATGATGGAAGTTTTTATGATCGGTGAAGGTTCGATAGGTAGTAAAGGCAGCTTTATTTGATGGATAGGCAACTTCCGCTTTCTTTACCTTGACGGTTTATCTGGCTTTTCGGCCACTCATAAAGCTTTAACACTTCGGTTACCCTTCTTAGAGATTACATTGCTTTTATTTTTACGTCATTTTGACCTGTCAGGAAAAGCCATTTTCTCGCAAAATGTTTAGTGGTCGAATTAAATACACTGGTTATCATAAATTAAGGAAAAATCACAAAAATAGCGATAACTCTTTCAAAAGTAAGCCAAACCGTGCAAAATTTGCATATGTTGTCCACTAAGAGTAGCTGAGTAAAATTGCAATATGCAAATTAGTGGCGCTGCACTCGGCTTACGTCATCTGCCTGGAGCATAAAAGTCCAAGTTTGAGAGAAAGCACACAAATTTTACTGTGATTGCGACATTGAAAATCTGAGATAGCCAATTCGTAATAATGACCTCTAGGCATCATTTGCCTGAAGAACTACGATGGAGAGCCATCGGGAGACTAGAGGCAGGGCAGAGTCAATCAGAAGTGGCCAGATGGCTAAATGTGAGTCCATCTGTGGTTCATAGACTTTGGAGGCAATTTCAAACCACAGATTCGGCATCTAGGAGGTTCAGTCAAGGACGGCCAACTGTTACGACCAGTGCCGATAACCGATATTTGACATTAAGTGCACGCAGGAATAGAACCGCTACTCCGACACATCTTAGATCCTCTCTTGCTGCAGCCACCGGAAGGTTGGTGTCAACGTCAACTGTGCGCAGAAGGCTCCACGAAGGTGGTCTGTATGCGAGACGACCAGCCATTTGCGTGCCGCTCACATCACGCCATAGGAGAGACCGTTTGCAGTGGGCCCGACAACATGTCCACTGGACGTCAGATCAATGGAGGCCTGTTCTCTTTACGGATGAGTCCAGGTTTAGTCTAGAAAGTGACAGTAGACGTTATTTGATATGGAGAGAACCTGGGACCCGTTATCATCCATCAAACATCCGTGAAAGAGATGCATACGGAAGAGGCAGTGTCTGTGTTTGGGGAGGCATATCCTTAGGAGGGCGCACATACCTCCATGTCTTTCCAAGGGGAACCGTGAATGCTCAGGTTTATCGAGACAACATCCTTGATGCTTATGTGCGCCCATATGCCGGGGCAATTGGTGATTGCTTCCTGTTACAGGACGATAATGCAAGACCACACAGAGCTCGCATTGTTGATGATTATCTTCAACAGGAAACAATTGCTCGCATGGAGTGGCCAGCTCGATCCCCGGACTTGAATCCTATCGAGCACGTTTGGGATGCTCTAGGGAGGCGTGTATCTGCCATCAATCCGCCCCCTCAGACCCTTGCCACGCTTGCAACTGCTTTACAAGAGCAATGGCTCTCACTTCCTATTGAACTGATAGACCGCATAATTGAAAGCATCACACATCGCTGTTTGTGCTGTATTGCTTCTAGAGGCAATCATATTCCATATTAAAGGTACTTTTTCTATTGCAAACCGATACTTCCAATTTGTTTATTTTATACATGTGCTAATTTCTATACTACTATTAATGTCTGATAATTTCTTTTTATGTTGTTTAATACCTTACTATGTGTTGTATATTGTGGGTAAGTTTCATAAAATTCCATGTGTAATTTCTTGAGTTATCGCGATTTTTGTGAATTTTCCTTAATTTATGATAACCAGTGTACTATAAGAACGGAACTTTATTTACATAAGCCGAATTAAGTTTGGCTAGAAATTAAATTTTTAGGCCTTAAGTAGCATTATTTTATTTTTCTCAGACAATCTGTCTCGGATACATTTCTTCTTTAAATTATTTCTTTCGACATTTCTAAAGAAAGGATGAAGGCACAAAAGGAAGAGTTAAAAATAAATGAGGTCGAAATGTCAATTGTTCGACAAAAGAAAGTTTCTAACAAGTTTGAAGTATTCTTTAAAAAATAAGTAGACAGATTCTTATGTATTAATTTTTTGTTCTGGATTAATTTATACGAAGAATAGTAGTACATTTCACACTGTATTGTTCTAGAATAAAATTTTGTTAAAATTGATATTTTAACAAATTTTGATAGTTTTTTTTTTAAAAAAAATGCTCAATGGCTTGCAGAATAGAAAAAAGATTGTAATGTCTTATAGAATAGAAACGACTTCAATGTCTTAAAAATGTCTTAGTTTTCTGTTCGTGTTTATGGCATTGTTGAAACGATAAAATCTGTTGGTATAAAGGTTTTGATAGCAGAACAAAAAATTTATATGCAGGATGATACGTATAATTACCGCTTTTAATATGCATAGTGCCACAAGATTAATGGGACAAATTTTATAGGAAGGTAGGAGACATCACAAGGATTCAGATTTGCATAGCAACCCATGGTCGAAAACGTCTTCGTTCGCCGCTAAGTGGTATTGTTCACAAAAGCATTGGAGGAAATAGACCTGCGTTGCCGCAGTCATTTGAGTTGTCATCGTCCACACAGGAGTATACGATGTTTTGTTTTATGAACAGCACTTGTACACTTATACGCAACACTTCAGGATTCCGAAATGAATCTGGTTGGTTGCAAGAATCGTCTGTGCGGCTGCGGATATCCAACGAAATCCAGGTGTATTTGAGCAAGTCCGCCAATCCGTGGCTTACGGTGTAATGCATGTATTGCTAACAATGGTTGAAACTTTGAACATCTTTTGCGACATTTTCACCTATAATCTATTACAGCACATGTAATATCTTTCACAAATAACTATTTCAGATAGATCATCTAAAATATCTATGTCTCTTGTACCTGTCATACTACTTTCTCATGACGTTTTCGACCATGGATTGCTATACAATTCTGTATCTTTGGGATGTTCCTACCTCCCTTTAAATGTTTCTCCAATAATCCTGGGACATCCTGTATGTGCAAAAATCCTTGTCAAAAGCTAAGTAGAAATCGACATACCTATATTGCAAGTTGCAAAAACGCTTTTTAAATCTGATGAAACACTATTGAAGAAAGCTATATTAAAGAAAATACAAAAACCTTTATGATTTCCAGGTTAATCTTGAATGTGTTTGCAATAGTTATGTCATCCAACTCCTCTCAGTTGCTTTGGGCAATCAAGCAAGTTTTGATACATTTTAACCCCTCATTAGTGTTTTTTCCTCTTTACCTAAATATTAATTTACTCCCCCTATTGTGCAAATTATTTTGACTGGAATGCGAAAAATACTAAAGAAATTTATTTAGAGTAATGATTGCAAAACACCAAGTATATAATTGAACAATTAAATACATAAAAATTCATTAACATAAAAAGTGTATTTCAAATGTTAACTCAACAGGAAATTTTACAAGAACAAAAACTGGAGAAAAAAATAATGGAAATCAGATGCATCATGAAAAAAAAAGGAAAAAACAAGAGCTAAAAGTCATTATCTTTTTATTATCCTTGCTCGGTGAAGATATTCGCAGTTTCGAAGGGGAAGTTGCAATACAGTTGGGGATGACGCTTCAAGGTTGCTAGGAGACCACAGGAATGCATTATCCGGATTGCAGCAAACGGCCCGTTCAATTCTTGATTGTCGATTCCTAAAGAGGTGGGAATAAAAAGAAAGTATCGTAGTTCGATCTTGAAAACTCTCAAGAGTATCATATAGGTCTTAAATTTAAAAATATTCGCTTTTCGAACACAAGAAAAGTTGAAACATAAGATGCTTTAGGGACCGCAGAAATTTTTTTAAGATGATTGCATCTGAGAAATGAAAAATGGAGAGAATATTCAAGAAAACACTAAATAAAATTTTTAAAAAAATAATGGAAGATATTTTAATTGGATTCCAGATCAGTCACACTGTATTCAATTAAAATAAAGAAGAAATTTATAAAGAATTGTTATATCTTGTTGCATGTTTTATAAGCTCATTATTAAACTTAGAAAATAGAGTGTTTTTAAAGTGTCACTTAATTCATTATTTCACTGTTTTACTGCGTTTTTATCAATAAACTTTCCTGCTAGCTGTTTTATTAAGGCAATTTCGACCACTTTACTACTAGGTAGAGTACTGAAATGCCTTTCTGCTTGATGACCATGCATGTCTCTACTTTTTAAACAACTTAAAAAAGAAAAAAGCCATTTTTCAAAAAAATTTCATTGCTATATTTTAATAACTATTACCTCCTGTAATGTTTCAAGAATTAAGAGACAGGTATGACAGATAAGAAGACAGGTACGATGCATATCATGAATCCTTAGAGGTATTATACGTTCTAAGACATGGCATGTGTTCTCAGCGGATTTCAGGATAAAAACATGTTGTTTATTTTTACTCTATACATACAGGTTCTGAATTAAGCTTAAACTAGTTAAACTAAATATTATCACAGCTATAGCCAATCGATATTGCAGGGATGCCACGCGAGACTAAAAATGCAAGAAGTGGAAAAAACTGCAATTCATTTTTAATTATTTAATCCATTTAATTTTTCAATCATGACTACCACTACGACTTACATTACAATTATTCAAATTTAAATTGAAAACATACTTTACATTCATCTTTAATAGCAAACTGAAAGAAATATCCTAGAAAAAGTTGCTAATTTTAATCGCTTTAAATAGATTTTAGCTCTTTGTCAATCGCCACTTTTTACATTTATTGTCGCATGTGGCATTCCTCAGTTTCCTTTTTTGAGAATGCCGTGTATGTAATGTCCTTTTTTGAGAATGCCGGCAAATTATATCCGTGGAAGTGCAGGCACCATTGTACAAAAATCATAAAGGTGGTTTTATTAAAAATAAGTGGTAGAGCATTTACTCTTTAATGGCTATCAAATGTGCCGCTTAATTCTGTCGTAAACTTTCGTTACAAGTTTGAGTAATGGTTGAACAAGTTGATAACAGTTGATAGTTTTTCAAACTATAGAACATTTAAGTTAATGGTTGAATATCCTATATATATACCACTTTCTTTAATAAAAGAACTTTTTACATTACCGAAAAAAGAGGCGTGTACTTTCGTGGGCAGAATATTTCGGCTGATCTAATAGAAGACACGTTAACTCCATCAATATTGATCTAGTTTCCTCAGTTTAAACAGATTTAATAACATTGCTATTTCTGCTACAAATGGGATCTATGAAACGAATATTCCAAATAAAAAAACTGAAATGAAATTACTTGAAAATAAGAACTTTATTGCCTTCAAATAATAAAAAATGCTTTTTTTAAATCATTTTTCCGTAAGTCGAGTACAAAAATTTCAATTAAAATGCTAACGCTCTTAATGTAAAATGATAGACATTCGCTAACAAACAATATTTGTTTTCAGATGACTCATTGGAATCATCCCAATTTCCATGCATATTTTCCGACAGCAAACTCCTACCCCGCTATGTGCGCTGACATTTTGGGAAGTGCCCTCACATGCATTGGATTTACATGGGTAAGAAAAATATCTTTCATTTTTGTGAGTGTATACATTATACATTTACATTATACATTTACATTATACATTTACATTATACATTTACATTATACATTTACATTATACATTTACATTATACATTTACATTATACATTTACATTATACATTTACATTATACATTTACATTATACATTTACATTATACATTTACATTATACATTTACATTATACATTTACATTATACATTTACATTATACATTTACATTATACATTTACATTATACATTTACATTATACATTTACATTATACATTTACATTATACATTTACATTATGCAATGTAATGATTGCTGTGGAATTCGTATTAGTTGAAACGATACTCAACTTGATAGTAATTTAGCGAGTACTGATTAGACTGTAACAATTAGTATTTTTACGGATCAGGCCATCACCGCCTACATCAGAAAGCCTCCACACGGTTTCCTAGAAGTAGTCTTAGCAGAGTATTTAAAAAGTGACACAGTTGTGCGCATGAACCCAATTTCTATTTTAATAGTAATTAATAGAAATTTATCATAGATATTTGCGAATTGAATCTGTAGTGGTTGACAAGTAAATGAGACAAACCAATTACTTTCATAAATTAAACAAATTTTTAGACATGTATTTGCTGCAACTTTCTTATTTTGAGTAGATTTTCCATTAAATGGCTCTTTCGTAAACTGGTTTACCTTCATAGTGGTCTGATCAGACTACCTATAACAAACCGTGTCGAGGCTTTCAATTATGGGAGGCGTTGATCAGACTTATCCTAGAAAGTTGTTGGAACAGGCAGCAATACTATCCTAGAACATTTAAGGAATGGGTATGTCCTGGAATCTGACAAAGAAAAGGGTATACTTTGTGAGATGTAGACTAAAGCAAAAAATAACGTAATACTCTCATTTGTTCTTTATTCACGTTGTTTTATGCTTTAAATCCTAGAATATTGACGGATCAGTCTTATCCTAGAACTTTTATAGATTAAGATGTAATAGTATCCTTGAAATATTAAGCTTCATTTTCATTATTATTATTATTTATTCAAGCAAAGTGCTTGAATCCCCTTGACAGCAACCACATTGTCTGCTAACCTCAATGAAACCAAACAAATAAAGGACAAATACTATACGATGAATGGGATAGGGACCGCCTCCAAAGGCAAGACAAGTCAAGAAATTTTAAGCATAACATCCTAAAACTTAAATGGATTACACTATAATTGCATCCTAAAATTTTTATCCTATCGCACTGTAAAATTATTTAAATCTGCTATTTCTTCCGGATTTTCCAGATTATATTTAAAAGTGGCAGTGAAAGTAATATATTTCAGTTTATCTCTTGAATTTATAAATTTAATTTATTATGATTTTTACTACCACTTCAGATAAATAAATAAGGCATATGTGTAGTAAATGAGTAATTATTACTCAAAGCAAGGGTGATTCTCACCTCGAAGTATGCCACCCACAGATCGCCTTATCGTTTCTTACAAGTTAGATTCCTTTCCTTATAATAAGCAATATATTTCTAACTTAAATTTTAATACTATTTTATATTAATTCCATGATCTGATCAGTTGTAACGGAATGCTACTTTAGTCGTCAACTGCCTCAACTCTTTCACTGCTTTGTGTCAATTATTCGCTATAGCCCTAGGGCTCAACTTAGATGAAAGAGTAGAGTGTCCGCTTTGCGGACAGGGACTCTGAATCATCACATATCAAGTCAAAATAAGTAACGCCACGCAGGACTGCTACTTATATGGGGGAAAATTGAAAATTAAATCATTAGTAGAATGACTCTTGAAAATCTATGGGTTCATTTTAATCTAAGGGTTAAGCTATTTCATTTTTTTTAAATAAATATTGTAGTTTTTAATTGACATAGAGTCTACATCTTGTGTTTCAGATGTCTAGTCCCGCATGCACAGAAATGGAAATGGTTATGATGGATTGGTTAGCGAAGGCTCTTAAGCTTCCTGAGCATTTTCTATTTGAGTCTAAGGGAGTAGGGGGTGGCATTATACAGGTAAACTTTATTTCACAATATATTCATTCGAATCTGTTTCTTTATTACCATTTTTTTAATGTACAATAAAAGATCTCATAAAATAGAAAGAAAAAAATTATTAAAGAATGTTCTGAAAAGTATATTTTGTCAGTATTATTGTTTATAGTGTTTATAGTGTATAGTGACGTAAGGTGTGACAGAAATCGAATTCTTGGCCATAGATGGCGCCACTGAAAAACAAGAACAATCGCACCCCCTCTACCTAAAACAGGCATACGTCAACAACATCAATAAAAAATAGATTTCTTTTTCTTAATTGCAGAAAACATTCGCGTCTGTGGCTAATCTTCGAAATCTGACGTAGCCAGATATACTCCATAAGGTTTTTGACCTATACAGAGCAGCCAACTTTCTACGCTTTTTGTAAAAATTTATTCTAGTAGTAGTAGCTAAGTTAATGTTTTAATATATTATTTTTTATTCAGTAAAACTTACTTTCCACGCAGCTACCTATAAATAATTTAAAATTTCACATGCAGCGCCACTTTGTTTCAGCTCTTTCAAAGCACAGAGGATAACATAGATACCACACTTGCTCCGCTTGGTAAAAATTATTTTTTAGTGGCAGCGAAAGCAAAGTTACTTTTAGTTCAGTATTTTTCAGTTTAAGTAATTTTCCACCACTACATATCAAAAAATTCAAAGTGTCATTTGAAATAATATTTTACTACAGTTATCTCATGGAGGCACTTTTCAAGCGTTGGCTTAATTATCCCTATTCTACATGTTTCATTATTTCATTCTCTACCAATTTATTAAAACTTTTGGCAAAAGCTGAGCAGTTGGCATCCCTAGTATAAAAGTTAATAGCATAGATTCTCTTCATCATCTTAAAATCAAATCAGCTCTTTCGTGGGGAGTTTAAAATGTTGGTAGAATTACCAAAAATTCTGAAAGCATTGATTTTTAAATGTCAACCATTCTATAAAATATTTTACAAAAAGCGTAGTAGTTAGCAGGCCTGCATATACGAATGACAGATCACCTCTCATTAGTCTAACGAGTCCAGTATGTGCTCGAGTGAAGCAGGATGATTATTAATTTTTTTAAAAATTGGGATGCGCTTGAAAGAGAGGTAATTAAGATTACCACTTACAATCCTGGTCAGAAAAGGTTTGAGTATCTCTATCGTATTTGGCGTTCAATGGTGTACCAGGGCATGTCCTACAACCACAGGTGGTATGTGCTTCAATGAATTGAGTCTGAGCCGTGATGGCTCAGGGGGTAGAACATTCGCCTTCCAATGACATGAACCGGGTTCGAATCCCAGCGAAAGCTGGTCGATACGAGTGATGCATCAGGCTTTCACCGAACATTGTGCTGACATAAAATATCCTCAGTGGTAGACAGATCATGGGTTAGAGTTCCTTTGCTTTCAGGCAAACCATGGGAGATTTTCGTGGTTTTCCTCTCCATGTAACGCAAATGCGGGTTAGTTCCATCAAAAAGTCCTCCACAAAGACAAATTTGTCCCAATTCTGGATACAGGAGTTCCCTTGTTCTCTGAAGTAGGTTCAAATTTACAAGGATACGGCGTTTAACATTAATAGTCGTAAACCAAAAAATCGGATCGGCTGTTCAACTACGGTTATAACATAAAATGAATTAAGTCTTACTTTTTCATTGGTATATATTTGATAAAAAGTGAGCAAGAAGTCTGTAGTCAGCCGTCCTTGGACAATCTGTCCACCACTTCATTACCATGTATGTCCAGCTATCCGTAAATAAGTCTAATCCACTCCGGGCTACTGTTGTAAAAATAGGAATATTATGTTGTGATGTAATAAGTAGATTATGAAAAAGTGATTGGCCATTTCTGCTTACACAGAATTGGCATTTTCTGTTCTTGGCTACCATTTGTGACTTAAAATATCGATGTTACCTAATTTCAGATAAATATTGTTAATATATAATGGCAAACACGTATGTCTCGTTTTTCTAAGATAAATTTCAAGAATTAAATAATGGATTTACCATTTTGAAGAGAATTCATGACGATGTTTATCTTTAATGGATTAATCCAGAAACACCTAATTTTTTCTTCTGCAATGATGCGAAAAATGCTTTTTATTTTTAAAAAAAATAGAAGTTTTTAATGGGAAACAATAAATAATAACAAGATTTTTCTGAAGAGGTTATTTTATCAATTAAAAATATTTGTTATCTTAAGCACACTTTTAATTTTTCCAGAATAAATTAAAACTAGTTTTTATTTTTTAAACGAAAAACTCTAATTCTAATTTAGGCTGTTGGCTGTAAAACATAAAATTTCATATTAATTTATAATCTCTAAAACAAATTTGGAATAATAATTAAGTCTTTATGAGAAATGTTTTCAAAAAGTTTACGACTAACTGAAATCTTAAAAACTATTTTTTTTTTAGGGCACAGCAAGTGAAGCTACTCTTGTTGCTCTTTTGGGAGCGAGAAGTCGTATTCTGAATCAATTTAAAGATACATCGCTAGACAAATTAGTTGCTTATGCTTCTGATCAAGTAAGTAGACTCATAAACATGAAAAATATTGAGCTATCATTCCTTTTTATTGAAACATTTCACAGATTATAATGAAAACAAAAATATACTCATATCATGCCTTTTTCTCATTTTTTTAATAATATATTTGCAACACCAGTTCACTGTAATTAAATAAAGAAAATGAGAACATTTTGAGTTTTAGGTTTCAGAACAATTTTTAACATGCCAATCTAAGAGTTTTTTTAAAAATACTTCGGTAAAAATTCTAAAGTATTTGAATAATTCGCTTCTGAGAAATAAACACAAGTAGACAAAAAAAATAATTTAATAAAAAGACATTTACAAAGAAAACAAATAAGGAAATAAAAATTTAAAACACTTTTAAAGAAGATTTTTTTCAAGAAAATTTTTTTAAAGTTCAAAATGAAGATAAAACAAAGGAAAATTACGGACATATGAAAAAAGGGGCGGATAGAAAAACAATAATAAAAAAATAAAAAAAACAACTGGGAAGAAGAAAAAAAATGATAACATTTTTTTACAAAATCCGGAAAATAAAAGATATAATCTTTTCATCATCCCACACGATTATATCCGCATATATATATATATATATATATATAAGTTCAAAATGAAGAATAAAACAAAGAAAAATTATAGACATATAAAAAGAAAGGGGGGGGGGAAATAAGTAAAAAAAAAATCAAACAATAGTTTAAATAAATATATATAAATTTAAAAAAAAAGAAAAAAAAGAATGAAATTTTACTCAAAAAACCGGGGGGAAAAAAGATATAATCTTTTCTTCAGCTCACACGATTATATCCGCAAAACAGAGTGCTTTCTGATATTGTATCAATAAAGCCAAAGCAAAATATATTAATACAATAGTGTGAGGAGCACTCAAAAATTTTTTTATAAAAATAACAATAAGTAAAATAGATCACAAAAAGTAAAAATAACATGTAAAAACAGAAAATAAAATGAAATAAAAGGAAAAACATTAAAAAGGGGGCTATAAAGCGAGTAGCAAAATCAGATCAACTTACATGGTCGAAATATTTTTCAAGTCAAATATTTTCGAAATATATTCAATTATTTATGTCTATAATTTTTCTTTGTTTTATTCTTCATTTTGAACTTATCTAATGAGTTCTGTTTACTTGCAGCTTAAGCGCAATAAATGAAATTCATTGTTTTTCTTAACTTTCTTCGTGTTTTCTTGTATTTTTTTATGTATTATATATATATATATATATATATATATATATATATATATATATATATATATATATATATATATATATATATATATATATATATATATATATATATATATATATATATATATTCCTTGAAAAGAACTATTTTCGATTATTTTATATTTTGTCTACAAAAAAGATCGTAAATTAAAGATGCATAAATTTTGCAGGGCTATAATTCAAAATAGAAAGAATTTTGAATTTTTCAATAAAAATAAATTTGCATAGTTACTTTTAAACTTATACGTAATTCAACTTTGATATAATTTTTAAAGTACCACTTTTGATTCAAAAAGATATTTTCTTTTCAACTAATAGGGCAACGCTGCTTTTACATTAACCGCATTTTTACTGTTGTTTTTATGCTCATTTGCGAACAAACACTCCTTTTTTTTTTAGAAATTTTTACTCAAACATCAGTGAAAAAATTTTCTTATCCTTTTAGTCTCATTCTTCAGTTGAAAGAGCCGCTCTTCTTGGAGCTGTTAGAATTCGACTGTTGCCTGCAGATGAAAATCTCAGCCTAAGAAGTGAAACGTTACAAAAAGCTATTAAAGAAGACAAAGAAAAAGGTCTTATTCCTTTTATGGTAAATAATTACATTTATATATTTTGTGATTACTCAATTTAACTATTAGAGTTTCCATTCTAACGCTATAGAGGATGCTAAATTGCAATGCAATGTTTTTAAAAGTTTAAGTAATATGCAACACTATTTGCCCTCAAGTATACAGCACCCCATTGCGGTAAAATCTTAAGTCTTTGTTGAAAAATGAGTTTATCATTTTTTGTTATATCTATCTGAAAAAATGAAATTCTTTTTACCTTCTTCGCTTTTTGTTTTTCATTAATTCTTTAAAATTCCTTGATGTCGAATTAATAAGATCACAAAGGGAATTTGGATAAGCTTAAAATGCTTTAACTTGTCTCTATTTTTCTTACATAAGTATTGAATAAATGTACTTATATACTTCTCATGTGATATTTATTATTTTAAACTATTAGTAGAATAAACAAATTTATTTATAAACTTATTATTACACACATTATTTATTAAAAACATATCTTAATGTTTCAGGTAATTGCAACATTGGGTACAACAAACTCTTGTGCTTTTGATAATATTAAGGAACTTGGCCCAGTGTGTATGTATCGCAATTTTTCTGATTATTATTATTTATTTATTTTTGATGTATCGCTTTGTAAAAGTACCAAAACTTTTCAAAATGGTTTATCTTTTTCAAAATCGGTTTAGAAAATAAGTTAGAGCAAGTTTTTTAATTTTTTATTTTGAAAAAAGAGCTTCATTTCTAAATCTAGTTTAATATTCTCGAAAACTATTATTTTTAAGCGAATGCGTCAACTAGGAAAAAATACTGCAATATTCCTTTCAATTAAGTTATAAAAAAATAGTAATCAATGCTATTCTAGTTCCTCCTAGCCACCTCAAAAGTAGTTCAATATTCCCACGAACTATTATTTTTAAACTAATGCGTCAACTAGGAAAAAATACTACAGTATTTCTTTCAATTAAGTTATAAAAAATAGTAATCCATGCTATTCCAGTTCCTCCCATCCATCTTAAATGTAGTTCAATATTCCCACAAACTACTATTTTTAAACTAATGCGTCAACTAGGAAAAATACTGCAGTATTTCTTTCAATTAAGTAATAAAAAATAGTAATCCATGCTATTCCAGTTCCTCCCATCCATCTTAAATGTAGTTGAATATTCCCACAAACTACTATTTTTAAACTAATGCGTCAACTAGGAAAAATACTGTAGTATTTCTTTCAATTAAGTTATAGAAAATAGTAATCCATGCTATTCTAGTTCCTCCCATCCATCTTAAATGTAGTTCAATATTCCCACGAACTACTACTTTTAAACTAATGCATTAACTAGGAAAAATACTGCAGTATTTCTTTCAATTAAATTATAAAAAAAATAATAATCCATCCTATTCTAGTTCATCCAATCCATCCTAAATCTAGTTTAAAATTCCCACAAATTATTATTTTTAAATTAATGCGTTAACTAGGAAAAGTATCGCAGTATTTCTTTGAATTAAATTGTAAAAAAAATTATAATAATAATAATAATCCATCAAAATGAAGCTTGTGTTTTTGTTCAATTTCTTGGTTTTCTTAATTGTTCAAATTTTGATTTTAAAAAAAATATTCGAGAAAGTCATAATGTTGCTTTTAGCTAAGCTAACATGTTAATTATTACATCAATTGTTCACATTACAAATATTTAACTTCTTTATGTGGTGACTTTCATATGTGCATTTAAAAAATGTTTTACCTTATTTTTATATTGTGAAAACTAAATTAGAATTTTCCTCCACTGACAAAAACTTACAGATACAAATTTCAATTTAATGGCTGATTAATTAATTTCAATTTCAATTTTAGGTCAGGAACAGAACATATGGTTACATATTGACGCTGCTTATGCTGGATCAGCCTTTATTTGCCCGGAGTACAGACATTTTCTTGATGGAGTTGAGGTTTGAATATTTTAATGTTCTTATAATGCACTATTCATTTTATGCAATTTGTTTCATGAAACATATTTTAAAATGCATCATCAATTTTATGTTATCTATCTTATTTAATATATTTTAAAATGCATTATTAAATTTTCTCAGTTTCAGTATTTATTTCTGACACCTCTTCCATTATCCATTTCAAAAGTGCATACTAATTTTATTAGTTAACAAATTTTACCCCTCAAGACTTGACATCTCTCTTAGAAAAAAATTTTAAAAAATTCATCCTTAAATGTATAGAATTACAATGTCTGGAATATTTTCTATTTGTTTATTTTTAAAATGCACTGTTAAATGTCTGTTTAATTTTAGCTTTTGCTCTATGAGATTGTCATATTTCTTATAAATTATTTTCAAAATGAATTCCTTTTGAACTTCATTTTTAGCTTTCTCGTGCTAAATTTGACGCGTCTTTTATCGGATATTGTTAGAAAAAAAATTCGTAGATTTGTCCGATTTTGAACTTTACTTTGTATGACATTTATGCACTGTATCTACCTTTATATTATGTGTTTTAAATATTTTTAAAATGTTTCATTGCATTTATTCTTTTACAGATTTCTTTGTATGTCATTTGTGACTTGACACCTTTTTAATTAATGTGTTTTAGGAAGTGTACTTAAATTTATAAAATTTTAGGATTTATGAGATGTTATATTTATATAAACACTCATTAGAATTTAGAAATTTATTGTATTTTATTTTATTGCTTTGCACTGAAATTGACATATCAAAAATACATATATTAGGTCATCAAAGATAAAATTTGTACGACAGGATAAGTCAAAACAACAACCTATTATTTGACATTGGCTTAAAATCTCACCTTTTTTTTCAAACCTTATGTATCTCACCGACTGAAAGAAATCCTCGTAAGCTCTAAAAAATATTAAAAATTGTTTCTAAAACTAATTTCATTGAATAGGGACTATTCAGAAATTCTCCATTTTATGAAATATGTGTTCTTACGCCGAACTACAAGATGGCAGACCAAGCAAAACATTAATAGTATATTTGGCTTTTTTGTTAGTTGGCGTTACTGTCATTTGATGAATCAACAAAAACACACTCCAAAGCGTAATATTTGTCGAAAAAAGGTCGATGCTAAATTTTATAGTGCTATATTGCAGGTGCAATCCATTATGACCGTATTAAATCTGACTCATAGGTCACAATAGAAATATATTGCAACTAACTAGATGAAATTGTGGATTTTAAAGAAAAATAGCCTAGATTTGTCAACAGATCGTCTCCTGTCTTGCTGCATAGCATTGCAAAACCACACACTGAACGAATGGCTACGGTAAAACTACAGGAATTGGAATTTCTTTATCATCCTCATTACCCCTTGACCCCAATAAGTACCTCCTCTTTCTAAATTTAGACAAATTTGTAATAGGAAAACAATTTTATTCCGAAAATGCTGTAAGACTAGCCTTGACGATTCGTTGACTCAAGGCCACCGAAATCTTATCTCATTTCCCTAGACAAAAATGTGAGAAAAATATCGATTCATACTTTGATGAATGAAATAGTTCCTCATATCTGTGATTTATAAACCAACTTTATTTCCACAAATTTCACGCTTGGTGACTAAGTATTTAATTAAATTAGGAATTGTTGCATATTACAATTACTTACGTACTAGTTAAAGCAATGTAAGTTATAAAACAGGTACTGAAATGGACAAAAAAAGCAGAAGGCAAAAAGTAAAGCAAAAGTTTTCCCTTTTTTAACATGTAAATATTGTACACGCGTGCTTTTTTGCAAACATTGTTTATCGTTAAAGTGTAATGTATTTGCACCTAATAATCATTAAAAAAGGTTTTGAAATAACGATACAATACTACTGTTTGTCTACGATAGGTACTCTGCCAGACATTTGTCTGGAGCTGTGGCGGTGACTATGGTAACCAGGTATGATTATTTCAAGTAGGGATGCGGGTCCCTCTTTAGGACTGGTTTCCGCGAAAGAAAAGGAGACCTCTTCATCGAAGCCACCCTCCCTAAAATGCCCTCTTCTTGTTTCCATAGCACCAGACTGCCGCACACTTAGTGGCGGTCAGAGTACCTATCTTAGACAAACAGTATACCAAATTTAAAATTTAGTAGTTAAGAAAAATATTTATTAATAACAGATACTATAATAAACAAGCATGACTGTTAATTAATATTTAATCTTAAATGCTTATAAGCAATAAAAAGTAAACATTGATTATCACAGTTCATTAATATAATTATTGATAAAATTGTTAAATTTATTTGTGTTTTCTTTTCTAGTTTGCGGATAGTTACAATTTTAATCCTCATAAATGGATGTTGGTAAATTTTGACTGCTCAGCGATGTGGTAAGAACTAAACATGTTTAGATTATAAGTAATACGTAATTGTTTCTGCTGTAAAAATATTTTGAAAACATAGAGAAAAACGATATCATAATTAACTAATTGTGATTAAAACTAAAAAATTTAAAGCAACTTGACTCTTATGAGCAGTTACATACCAAATATACTTTTTAATACTATCAGAAATAAAATGTAGTTCGATATATATGTGAAAAATCAAATTTAAAAAAGTGTTCAGAAATCTGACGAATGAATATCGAGGTCAACCTCATTGATGAAGGAATTAGAAGCATCAAAACGAAGAATTATTATTTCTGATGCAATATAAGGAGGTTGAGCAAGGTCATTAAAGAAAGATTTCAGCTACATCTAATGAATAAACCAGTTCTGATGCTTTTAATCCCTCACTCTTAGTAATTACTTCGAAAATGATAAAACACGATTGAGGTTTGAGGATTTGTATTTGTTAAGTAGCTCTACATAGCTCCCTATTGCTCTTCAAAATGTGCCAATTTCAGAAAACCATTTCAACAAATTATTTCAGCAGAAAAACATATTAAATGAATACTTTAAAATTATTTAATCATCCATAAAATAATCTAAGTATTTACTTATGCTATTATTTTAACAGAAATACAGATTAAATACGATTTTAAACTGTTTAATCATTTATTAAAAAAAGTTTTTTTCAAGTATTTTAAAGTATTTACTTCCGTTTATAATAAATATTTTTGTTACAAAATTCCATATTTTTACATATATGAAAGATCGATTAAAATCACTTAACGATTATACACCGAGAGAGTTTCCAGGAAGAAAAAAAACTATTGTTTAAGATTACCTGATGCCCTAAAATTCAATTAAAAAAGTTAATTTAGAGGTAAAATATTTCAATACAGAAAGACATTTTGCATAAGCAGTAGAGATAACTAAATTTAAGTAGAGTTCAAAATTAGCTTTTGTCAGCATTATTGTTCCCATACCTTCAAAAAAGTTCTTAAATACTTTGACCTGCTTTATAATTTCTGAAATTCATTTACAGGGTGAAGAATCGATACGAAATTACAGAGGCCTTTTCTGTGAATCCTACATATTTGAAGCATGAAATGGAAGGTCAAATACCGGATTACAGAGTAAATAAAAATTTAATAATTACATTAATGCAATATTTTACTATTGCACTAACACGAAATTATAAATAATACTAAAAAATAATAAGTACTAAATACATATTATGAAACATAATGTCTTAAACCTGTGGTGCCCAATTTTTTTCTGCTACGGAACCCTAAATAATCAAGCTTCTTCCGGCGGAACCCTGATTTCATAATTAAAGTAAATAAATACAGTTGTGTACATTTATTAAACATTAAAAGGCTCACTTCATTTTGACTTTTGGACTTTTTTATATTTGGTAAGATAAATGATTTTTTTTTCATCGATTTATCATTAATCATCTTAAATTAGGTTTTATGCCCTGCAGTTGAACTCACAGTCTTGGAGATAAATTTAGTTTCACTAAAAATTTGTTTTTATTTCTCTAAAGAAAGAACTATTATAAACGTTGAAAACTGGAATTAGGAAAACATATTTCTTTATTATAGAATTCAGTTATTTTATTTTGATTTAAAAAGTGCAGTGTGGAATACTGTAGGATGTTTCCATGTCCTACAATTAAAAAATTAAAGATCAAATTTTAATAATTTCTTTCCGAATTCCTGCATGAAAAATTTAATTGGATTTATTTTTATTCAAATATTATATTGTTTTTACAATTTTTTTTCTTCCTTTCAGCATTGGCAAATTCCTTTAGGTCGCCGTTTTCGATCATTGAAACTTTGGTTTGTGTTTAGAATGATAGGGGTCGAGGGCTTGAGAAAACACATTCGAGAAGTAAGTTTAATACTTTTAAAATTGTAATTTCACTATGTTTCTATTTTTTTAATTGATATATTATAAGCACCTTCATTATTATCCCACAAATTTCAAACTCTCAGTTTTTCACTACATATTTTTGATCTTTAAACTAAATAATAAGTATAAAAAAATTCAATTTAGCGTAGTGAATTCATCTTGATTTATTCTTTAATTATCATATTATATGCACAAATTTAATTAATTTGTCACACAACATTTTCGTTTAGATTAATATGTCGTTCATTTTAAAAGTGACGTAACAACATATATTTAAAATGTATCTTTTTTGAAACAAATACAAATTTGAAAAGCGCTCATTATTTCAAAATTCATTTACAAGAAAAGGATAGGTTCAATTTTATTATGTTCAATTTTACTATTACCCATATTCTGCCGTGCAATTGAAAAATCAGCGTAAGCGACAAAAAATTCAAAATTGAAATTTTTATATATTTCCCATTTTTATATGGCAAGCTAGCTTTTTATTGCAAAAAAATAAATAAATGATAAATTTTGTTTTGCTAGTTTTTTGAAGTTCTATTTTAGCGTTCATAGTATTAGCAACAGAAGGAGATAAAATGTCAAGCAGCTTTTCTCGTAATCAATCGTGAAGCACTTAGCTGCTTTTTCAATTGTACGGCAGTTTTATGTATCAAATTACGTTCTTTTACTGAATTTTTTACCCTTTTAGAGAGAAATGTTCCTTTTTCAAAAGAATATAAGACATTGTAGAGAAAGAATTTACAATATTACATGTCTGATATTTTTTTGTACTGAACTGCTTCTGTAATCTTTATTAATAATGTTATTATTAGTTTAAAATGAAATGCAATGGAAAATACATGCTACATATCATTCTAGTGATTTTAAGCAACTGGAAGCGGCTTCTAAACATATTTTCTTCTTTTCAACTTGAGAAAATTAGTTGTTGTTCAACAGTCATATTCACCCACGACTATTTTTTAAATCTGAAACTTTAAGATCGTAAAAGACAGCGGCAATTGCACCAATCTCTTCAGTAAAATATAGTTTGTCTATAGGAAGAACTCCCCACTCCACGAAATCTAAGGCCGTCTGCTCCTGATTCCCTTTCTCTCAAGTCAAAATCTGTCATAAATAATAACCCAACTTGAAATAGTTAAGCCTCGTAACCATAGTAACTGCCACCACTCCAGACGAATTGCTAGAGATCTTTATCTCCTCTAGCAACAGACTATATCTCCACCGCTATTCCGTAAACTTTTAAAAACAGTGCCGCTTTTCAGGAAATAATAGGAGTCCGGTTCAGTAACAGTAAGGTCATTAAACCAATTTCTGGGGTAACAGTAACGATAACTGTAATTTTATTCAATCGATCCGATATTGAAATGTCTTCATTGAAATATCAGTTTTATTGAAATATCTACAATACAGGTCACACGATCAGGTATTGAATGTCTTAAATTGGTTTTAGACAGACATCTAAGGCCAAAACTGTCTTGAAGTGTTCAAAAGTATTCGAACTGTCTAAAAGTGTAATAAATTCTCTAAAATCTGTAATGCTATAAATAGTTAAAGCATCTGTAACTCAAAATATAATCATTACGCTTTTATCACTTACAAAAATAAATATCTAATTATATTTTTACTCATGTTTGTTTCTAAATTTTTGTACATTACCTACTGTAATGTCACAGTTAATTGTATTTTATTAATAAATTTGAAATAATATTATAATATTATAATTAATACTATAATTAATGTTATAATATTATAATTAATATTATAATATTATATTAAATATAATATTGTAATATTATTTCAAATTATATAATATTATAATTGTAATTAATATTATAATATTATATTAATTATAATATTGTAACATTATTTCAAATTATATAATATTATAATTAATATTATAATATTATATTAATTATAATATTGTAATATTATTTCAAATTATATAATATTATAATTATAATTAATATTATAATAATATATTAATTATAATATTGTAATATTATTTCAAATTATATAATATTATAATTATAATTAATATTATAATATAATTTGAAATAATGTTATAATTAATTTATAAATAAATTAATAATTTGAATAAATTCCTGAGCACGATAGTAATACTATTGTGCTCAGAGAAACTTCCTAACCTGAAATATGACGTCTATTCTACGTATTGAAACACATAAGAATAAGAATAAGATTTGTGATCAATCAATCAATCACTTTTTTTTAGCAAATTAGAATGGCTAAGGAATTTGAAACCATGGTAGCGTCAGATTCAAAATGGACTATAGAGGCTCCAGTAGATTTAGGACTCGTTTGCTTCCGTCTGAAGGTAAATTATTATCATTCCCTCTTACTATAATTACTAGATTACTAGTACTTTCCATCTTTAAATATTCTTTACATCTTTAACACGTTGCAGCAACGGACTGCTATAGCCATTCGATGTTTGGCAATTTGTAGGCAAATGACGACTACAGCCGTCCTGCACGTGATGGGAAAAAAAAGAACACCGCTAGTACGAAATTAACTAGTGCATTTATATGTTAATTATTTAATAATACATCCAATGAAAGATATATGTTTGAAAAGAGAAAAAAAAATGATGGCTACAGCTGTCGAGAGTTTTCATTGAAAAACTCAGACAAAATGTGTTAATTCTAAACATACGAGTCATGCTGCATTTCATATCGCAGTCATAAACAAATGGAGAAAAAAAAAAGTTTTTCAGCACACTATCGTCAAATTAAAAAAGCGTGGCAACGTGTTAACATAGGCCGGGATTGCCTGGTCGGTAGGGCGCTGGGCCCATGTCCGAGAGTTCGTGAGTTCGACCCCGCCGGCTGAAGACTCCCCGTGTAGTAAAGTGACTGATGCACGTCAAATTTGTCGAGTCGCAAATCAATTTTTCACCCGGCTCGTACTGACCATAGTGCTGGCGTAACTATCTCTATTGGTAAACGAATCATGGGTTAGAGTCCCCTTGCAGTCAGGTTAACCGTGGGAGGATTTCGTAGTTTTTCTCTCCATGTAACGTAAATGCGACTTAGTTCCATCGAAAAGTCCTCCATGAAAGCAAATTTTTCCCAGTAGAAGATCCGGGAGTTACCATGTCTTCTAGATTGGGTTTAAAATTACAAGACTACGTATTGAACATAGATAGTCGTAAACGCAAAATAGGGTCGACTGTTCAACGGTGGTTATAAAATAAAATAAGCATTATTTTATATCTTTAATATTATTACCTTAACCATTATAGTTTGATTTCTTTCTTTGAAATTATTCTTTATTCTATTATTCATTATTCTTTAAAATTATTACTATAATTGTTATTTCTGCGTATTTTTAATTTAATTAAAAAAAGTTTTCATCTTAATTTAATCAATTTTAGTCTTTGAACAAATAAATAAGATAGGAATGAAAATACACAATAGTTGTGCATTTTTAACTTCTATTGTGTTTATTAGTTGACACAAATTTTTCTGCTTACAAAGTTCTGAATCGTATTTTGAGTCTTCAAAACATAATTTTTCGTCCTGTATTTATATCAGTAATCACAACTTCTAATGCATTTTTTTTTTAAAATTTTTGTTAAAAAAACGAAGATACTGGGGTCTCAAATAAATATTTAATAAAAATCACGATAAAAATCTTACAAATCACTATGAAGGAAGACGGGATTCAATACATCAGCACATATTTAATTCTCAGGTGAAACATGAAAGTTTTTCAAATAATCACCTTTCAGCTCCTTTTTGTTTTCTAGGACAATGTAACATTTAGATGTTCTTAATCTCTCTTTCCTCAATGGTGACGAAGATTTTAAAAATATACATTAAGGACCATTATTAAGTATCTGTATTTAATACTGTTTCTACAATATAAAGTTAATTGTTTTTTTTTTCCACCTACGTATTTAAAATAGCATTTATTTCTTGCTAATAACTGTTAAAAAAATTGAACTGGTGTAATTGCATGAACAATAATGTAGGAGTGTGGGAAAGATGGCCGTTGGTCGCAGGCTGTAATCGAACCAGGGACTTTTAGGGTTCACAGCATGATGCTCTAAGCACCATGGAAAAGGATTGGTAAAGAAAAATCAGGATCAGTTAGGATTTTTTGTCTATTTGTCCTCTGACATTCCTTCTCTAGTGGACAAAAAAGTCTAATTCATTGTCAGTCGTGAGCATTTCACGAGATAGAAAAATCACGTGACCATAAGTGAAGTCACCATTTAAGTGAAGTTCAGACTTTAGCGTTGATTGTGAAAAGGGGAATTGGTTAGTTGTTTTGAAACAAACTATGAAACAAAGCAAAATATTGTAGTACTACCGTCAGTATCTTTTCCTGGTTATTCGAGTATCCAGCTACGAATCCAAAGGTTTCAGGTTCGATCCCAGCCGGAGCTAGGGTACATATCCCCCGTATTTCAATGCAGTAAAGTACAAGTGCAGTTTTGAGTTTAATCTAGGACTCTAACTATTCTAGTTCTTTTCTAGGACTCTAACTCAGAAAATGAAAAAATCTTGAAGAGAATCAACGAAAGAAGGAAAATCCACATCACACCAACTACCATACGTGGCCGATATATGCTACGATTTGCTGTTTGTTCTCGGTTCACTACCTCAGAAGATGTTAAATTTGCGTGGTCGGAAATTCAGACTGTGGCTTCCCAACTCAAGAGCAACTAGATGATTTAGTTTCTAATTCATTTCACTCTTCCAATTAGCAATTTTTCATTTTATGGATTTTTAGTCTGTGCAAAATGGAGTCATGGTATTAATTATTTGCTAATTTAATAGTACCTATTTTTTAATAGCTCTTAACCTTTATTTGATGCTGAATTTTTATTCAACATATTTTTCATACCTTTTTTTCCATCATTTTGTATTAAGATAAGGGAAAAATATTATATTTAGCATTTTTATAATTTAAGGTTATGATATATAGCGTAAAACACCGGCGTCTTCTTCTGTGTTAAAGGTAAAATCTTCCAAACACGATTCACTTCCAAACAATTTTTTTTTTAAAATTTGGTTTGCTTTACACTTATTTGCTTTAGATTTATTTATAATTAAAAAACACCAAAATATTGTTTTGCTTGTAATTAGAGATTCAGAAAGAAATATATCAATGGAACACCGGTGTCCATTTTGCATTAGAAGGTTAATTTGGTCTCTAAGTAAGCCAAGTCTTGAACTGTTCTTAATTTTCGATACGTTTGTCTAACTTACTCAAGTTAAAAAGTTTAACGCATTTTTAAATAAATGTGTTTAAGTTAGTAAACAGGGTGATTTATTTCAACGATTATATCCTTGGTAAAGAGTAGGATTCATCATAAGGAAGAAGAGTTGCATAGCAACCAAATGGCCGGAAATGTCACCGGACTCCACTAGAGGTGCTTCAATGTTATGTACTGGCTGTTCATGCGCATTGGAACCGGTAATTATATTTATCTAAATAATTCTAATTTTATGTTTTCTAAAAATTATTGTCAAAAATTACAGTTAAATAGTCCCAGAAAGAGCGTTTTCATTGTATTTTGCTAATCCAATTGGCGAACTTCTCATGTTAGTCGCCAAATCAATCAATTACGCTAAAACTGCTAAATCTATAGGCCATTTTGAATGCAGTTTTCGACAATAATTATAAGAAAATATAAAATTAAGTTAATTTAGATAAATAAAAGTGCTGATTCATTTAAATATAGACAGCCGTTCATAATATGGAAGCAAACCTAGCACTATAAAATGATATTTCTTAACTTGGGCTTTTGTTCAATTCTAAACCTTATTATAGGCTCTACTTCCTCGCCGAATTTGTAACCGCTGAACTGAATCATTCAGTATACGTATTTGTCATTATACAATAGCTTTAATATATACATGTATTTGCCATTCTACAAAGATGAAAAAATAGTAGCAGAAAAAAAATTTTGAAGAAAATTTTTTTCATAGAAAATCGAAGTTATATCAACGCTTTAAAAAGCAGTTATTAATTGCTATATTTTATAGCTTGCCAATTAACCTTTTTTTGCAATATCTTTTAAGCAAATATGATGTGCTTAAATTATTTCATTGGTGATCCTTCTATGTGTGAGAATTTAGTAATAAAATTCTAGAAAATGTTTTATGAAATTAAATAAGAAGTAAAAACAAGACATATAAAATCACAGTTTTTAAAATATAATAACAATTCACACAGAACTAGATAAAATTTTAAAAAACCACTTTGTTTTAGAGTGTTGAAAAAGGCGTTCTTTAAAGCACAGAATAAATTAATTTTATTCAAATGTAATGTCTTTAGCTATTTAATTACCCATACCAGTGTTTTTAAAAAGAACAAATAACAATTTTGTTAGAAACTACATTATTGATGAAATAATATACGGTTGTCATAAAAATTACAAAAAAAATTATAAATAACTCATTTATTTCATACATTTTCACGATGTGCTCAAAATATTTGTTATGCTATCGTTGTTTGATATCACTAGTCAGCTGTATACGTTTAGTCTTTATATCATATACCTTTTAATAATTTATGCCGTAGTATGCATGACAAAATGTTTAACATTCCACAGAAATGTAATAAAAAGAGAATAAATGTTGCATGTTTCAAATATGATTTCAGTTGATTTTTATTTCTGATTGCAACATAATATTTTTTTAGAGATATAAGAAAAACCTTTTTTTCAAATTTTCATTATGTTGCTCCTTCCAATGACATTTAGACAAGCCAAGCTAGCCATTGGCCTTTTTGCGAATTAAGTCAGGAAGGTGTGCCTTTTGTTTGAAAAAAGAGCACCGCAAGGATGAAAATACGTCTTAGTACAGAACCCCACGAATAGATCGCAGCACCACTCATTCATGAGACCACATCCTCAGTTTAGGCACAGATCTGAAGGGGAAGAAAATTTTCTCCAGATCCCTGTACCCATGGTACTGTTAATCGTCCGACCACAGGATATTCGATTGTACAGATTTTAGAGCCCGTATATCGCATGTTCTTGGTCGGTATTAATTTTGTCCGATTCTCTAATCACTGGGCTACCACAACCATCTTTATAGTATAAAAAAGGAAGAAAACTTTTGAAACTATGAACAAAGCCATTCCATTTTTTCGTAGTTATGTATGAAATTTAAATATTAACAACAATAAAATGCTTTAAATATTTTCTTATAATTGTTCACATGGGCTACAACGAACTATATCAATAAGCGAAGCGAACAGGGGGCCAGAGTACAAAAAAAAGCAAGAAAAAAAATCGTAAGTAATTTAAAAGTCCTTAAGCACATTTAGGATTTTTTTCTTTTGGTTGATAAAATTTTAAATTTAATCAAAAAAGTAAGTTGGTTAGTGCCTCAACTACTAACGAAAATAAAATCAAGGTTTTATTTTACATATTCCCTTTTAACATCTAAGCATTTTCTAGTGTATTGAATACTACCCAGAGGGTTTGCCTTATTTTGATAAGCGTGCATCCCATGACCTCGTGGGTTTCCAGAAATTATCCAATTATTTTTTTACTTATTTATTCAAATTTAAAACATCCTATTTTATTTTAACCCCATTAGGTTATTTATCAGAATTGAACCATTATAATTCATTTAATAACAATGGCAATTCTATTCTTCTCATATAAAAAGCATGAAAGGTATGAAGAGATAAACAAATCGTTTGAAAGAAGCTTTTTGGAATCCTTTTGGAAGATTAATCGAATGATAATTAGAAGCAAGTAGCTTACACGAGTTCAATTAATGTATGACAAATTGTATTTTTCTTAGAAAAATATATTATTTGTGTTGTCTTTTAATTTGCTGTGGTCCATGCAAATGCGGTGATCGAGCAAGCAACTTTCATCGGTTGTCGTAGTAACAGAAGGAAGAAATGATTCAAGTTCTCGAAGTTGGTCTTAAATAAAATGACCAGCATCCTCAAAAAACTTTAAAAACTGGTAGCAACATTTATAAATGAACATTCGAGAACTTAACTCTTTACCTTTTAGAAAAAATTATTTCTATCAGAGAATCCCTGCAAGGAATCTCTGTTCTAAGAATATTAATTTGAAAAGATAAAGCAGTTAGCTTTCAAACACTCGTATCGACATTTTATTACCAGTATTTTAGCTTCTTGAGAGCGGGTCAGCTTAGTCATAAATCAGATGACGAGGAAGCCTAACTAGCCGAGCAGTCCTGCCATTCCACCGAATGCTTTATAGAGCGTAGGTAGTGGGTTCGAATGCCTTATAGAGCGTAGGTAGTGGGTTCGAATGCTTTATAGAGCGTAGGTAGTAATAGTAGGAGCTCCTTCCTGTCTTAATTCGCAAAAAGGCCAATGGCTAGTGTGCTTGGCTTGTCTAAATTTATTTCTTGAGAGCGCTGATCAACTTAGTCATAAATCTGATAACGAGGAAGCTTAACTAGCCGAACAGTCTTGCCATTCCACCAAATGCTTTATAGAGCGTAGGTAGTGGGTTCGAATCTCCCAGTAACCCTGGATGTATCCTTGTAATGTATTTCTCTAACTTGCTCTAAGTAAGCTTTCAACTTCTGTGTCTTGAAAGGGTTTATTCTGATGGATTGGAATTGATGAGTGTTCACTGTTGATTAAAATTGATCCATAAAAAAAGAAGAGTTTCGTAAATAAAATCTGTCCCATTGGTAAGTTTGCAATAGGCTAACACACACACAAAAAAAGTACTCTAGCACTTTTAGAGAACATGTAAATATAGAAACACATTAATATGAAAGCGTGAAGGAAAGAGAGGAACTGTTTGATAATGAAGGGAAAAAAATCAGAGAGGCAATTCAATTCGGAATCTCTATTATGTGCTATCAGTTCATCTGACCTGTATCTCAACTTGACAAGGACTATACCGTTTAATTATAATAAGCCCAAAAACCCACAAGTGTCTGCGTAATTCAAAATAAATAAATTAATGAAATGCTTGGTCCTCATTGATGAAGGGTTTTCTGTCCGTGACTTTCTCTGGCACAGTCTGACAGACATTTGTACGAGGCTGTTGTTTATGTGCAACAGCCTTATACAAACGTTGGATTATTAATTGAATCCGGTATCGACTTTTTGATTTTCAGCTGTTAAACTACTTGAACGTACCACGAGAAAATTGAGGTAGGCAGGGACATTATTAACGTCGCAGTAGAGCTACATGATAGTTTATTGGCGATGGTCTGGGAAGCATCCCTGAGGATGATCCGAAGACATTTCATCACAGTTTAGTGAGGCTACTTCCTCAATTTAGACAAAGATCTGTAAGGAAAGGAATTTTTTCTCCATATCCCTGCACCCATGGTACTGCCTCACCGACTGACCACAGGACTTTCGATTCCATAGATTTAACGAGCACGTATATCACACGTACTTGGTAGGTTTCAGCGGAGTCAAAAGTAAAACCCTGGCCCCTCCAGACCGGAGACCGATTCTCTAAACACTGGTCTACCACGACCCTCAAGAAAATCGAGATATAGCCCCATTTTATTTTAATTAATTGTCTCTAAATCTATTATTAATTAACTTTCTGTCTTGACATTGAAATCAACATTCTTGTTTTATTTTATATACCTATACAAGCTTAAATGCCTATTACAAAGTACGACTTTTAAGCCCTTATCAAGATGAAAAACAGGTAGCACAAGCTAGAAAAGCACAACACAAAGATACATATAGGGTTGCGGCGGTATTCGAAACCGCTACCTTCACGATACGAAACGTTTGGCAGAAAGGCTGAACTGCATTGCCTGGTACGAACTCACTTACTTTACCGGGCACAAATCTGAGATCCCACAGGAAACTGATCATAAGACACGGTTCCCAGTAGATTACACAAGTTAAGCATCACTGGAAGCTGTCAGTGAGCAGAAGTGGCTTTGACAGTCCGTGAAGAGTCCAAGGGTGCGCTGCATCGATCAAACTGCATTACCGTAAAGTGCTTGACTTCACGCACAGATCATCTGGCTACCAAAGTAGAGGAGCCATCTCGTATGCAGAGAATCAAAATTGTTATGACATGTCTACGAATCATCCTCAATGATGTTTTCCAGACAGTAATCAATAGTACAGTGTGCAGCTCTAGTGCAGCGTAAATAAAGTACTACTACACAAATCTGAGGGTTTTCAAGTCCATCATGCGTGAAGGTAGGTAGGTACTTTATTTACGTCGAACTAGAGCTGATCATTGAACTATTGGTGATGGTCTGGGGAAAAGAAACCTGAGGATGATCCGAAGACCCGCCATCTCAATTTTGATCCTCTGCAGAGGATATAGCTCCGCTGCTTTGGTAGCGCGACAAAGTCGAGCACTTTTCGGAAGAACAGCTTAACGAGGACCGATACCACACACCCTCGGTCCCCACGCTGGCTGATCAAAGTGGTCAACCACCCGCTTACTGACCGCAGCCAGTGATGCTTGACTTCGGTGTTCTACTAGGAACCGTGTCTTTACGATCAGTCCATTGCGGGACCCATCATGCCTGAAATATGCCACACAAGGTTTGTTATGATTTTATAACTGTAACTTTGATATATCTTGGCAAAAGTCTATACTTTTTCATAGTGCTTCTATCCATACAGAGTGTACATCACGACGCCGAAAGCAATTTTTTATATTTAAATATATTTATTTATATATATGCGAATAACTATCATACTGGTATGATGGAATATTCAATTAACGATTCAGTAGATTCTGGGAATCATATTCGCTGGGACGAAGCTAATATATTTACCATACCTTCTCTTGATATTTATAACAATATTGTTGGTCCTGCTTATACTGAAAGTAATTTCGACATTGCAAGAGACTTTAGCGCAGAAGATCTGTGTGCTCTAGACTATGATATTCCAGATGAATATCTACATCAGTGTTTGAAGACCAATCATTTATTGCCACAAAATGACTTTTTTTCTATAGACAACGGGAAGCATGACACTTTAAGCTCAGAAGTAAACAAAAGCATACCTGCTCCAATTTATTCATCACGCGAAGTTCAGAAGAAATACATACCAGGTGAACTATCTTTTAGACCCTTTCTTATGAGAGATTTCCAGCATTCAGCTGGAAAAATACAGGAAAAAATTGACAACACACTGATAGAACGAAAATCACTATCTATTAATGGAGATTCTTATGATAGATCTTTCCGAGATGCAGAGATGGTTTCGAAGTTGAATTCGGGAAATGAACAAGAACTTCAGGATCCGCCGTTTCGAACAAAACATGTGTCTCAGAAACATTATCCGTTGATTGAAATTAGCAACATAGTTGATGAAGACAAACTTTCCTTAAAAATTACAGACTCCTTTAACAAGCTCAAACACTTTACAAACGCCAACTGTGAAATTGGTGAATTAAATGCCGAGATGAAGTCTGTGAATTGCTCAGATAAAAAGAATACATTAAAGAAAAGAAAACCTCGAACGAAACTGACTGCAAGCCAGTTGTTTTTCTTAAATCATGCCTTTGCTAAAAATCATTACTTGACTTCAAAAATGGGGACTTTGTTGAGCAAAAGACTTGACATACCTGAAGCATGCTTGAAAACTTGGTTCCAAAATCAAAGAGCAAGATATAAGCGTAAGAATTTGAATTACCGCAATAGTTTGAATCGCTGCGAAGGCTCTGGTAGCTTTCCAACTCAAAACTTTAATGGAATATGGGCAGTCGAAATTAAAGATAAGGCATTTATCTGATGCAAATCAACTAACTGTCAAAGAATTGTTTAAATAAATCTTTACATTGTCAATAAAACTGCTCAGTCAAAGATTCAGATATGCTTAGAACAATTTTTCAAACGGTGTTGTAATTTAACTAAATTCATTATTTTCAAGACAATAACAGTCTGATTTCACTTTTTAAAATGTATATTAAAGCTGGATTCCTTAACTACATTAAAGTGTTAATCAATGCATTAGGGGAAAGTAAGTTTTAAAGTTTTTAAAATTCATTCTAAAATATATCTCCTCATTGTCAAGGAGACGCCTTTATTATTATTTTCAAACAAAGTAAACTATTTAATTATGTTTATACGACTAAGCAAACGATAATTCTTTTTTGATGCTAAATACTAAAACTGATTTCTTTTACAGAATCATGAACATATGAATATTAATTTACTAAAATGTTCTTTAGTGCACTATTTGAAAGTTATTAAAATTTCTAACGTTTGAATGATATTTATTTAATAATATTCAATGATAATAAATTGGAAACACAAAGGAGTGCTTTGAATGCAAATTTCCGGGAGAAATTGTGCATAATGTTATTTAATATTTATTTCAATTAATAAGAATTTTTTATAGTGCATTGGTCTATTCTTGTTTACTTATTACTGTATAGTAATTAGTACAGAATTTATGAGATGTATGACATAATCACGTATTGAATTTATATATCATGATTTTCAACTTCTAATGTTGATTTGAGTTTCGTGTTTCATATATTTTCATGCTTAAATTAATATATCATGCTTATTTATTACAATATAGTATTTGGAAATGTATATTATTTATAGAATTTGACTGTTGAATGATATTTTCTACAACTTATATTGGATGTATTCGAGTTATATGAACGTCCCATTAATGTATAATATATCACTGTATTTATTTATTTATTCAATTCATTAAATAAAGTACCAAAATTTTGCTTAAAGAATTCAGAATATTTATCTTCAAAATTTTGCATACTTTTTGCTTTTGTAATTTTCAAAATTGTAAATGTAAATTAAGACTTTCAAAAACTTATTAAAGATTTTAATTCGAACAAACTGAAGTTGATACTTACAAATTTAGGAAAAGTTTCTCTTTAAGTAGTAACTTAATTTAAATAAATTATTAACAAAAAACATTTGAATGGCATTAAAACCAATTTTGAAATCCGCAATTAATTGCTTTTTTGGAATTTAAATGTCAAGAATTTAAATTTAAAAATAATTAAAAAATATCAGCAATTAAAGCTGCAATAAAAATTTAGCTTTCGTATCTAGTTATTCCTAAAAATGTTTTAGTCGAATTTCCTCTTTCCACAGTGTAACATTGAAGAAAATTTTATAGTTTTGTTAGAGATACTTAGGGCGCTTTTTCATTACACGACACGATACCGACAAAATCGGACGACAAATGTGTGAACGACAATGCCGTTGCCGGATCGTTCAAGCAATTGCTTTTTCACTTGTCCGATATCGTTAGTCCGAGAAGTAGAAATTCTTGTTCATTCAATGTTTTGAGCTTGAGTGTGTAGAGACATATAATTTAAATAATTTATTTGAACGTGTTTTGAAAAATTATAAGTTTTAGTTTTGAATTCGCTTTGGCAACGGAGTTAGATATATAATAAATGTTGTTGTGTTCTAAAATGTTTAAGAAATAAAATATGTTATTTTTTTGATAAAATTATTTGTAGTATCGTAAATTGGCATTCATTTAATTTAGTTGGCACAAAGACCCAACAAGTGAGCAGTTGCTTGTGTTCTGCTGTGATTTTTTTCTGCAAACTTTAAATATGCCGGATGATAATCGTCATCTCAAACTTCTTACTTTATCTTAGAAGAAAAAAGCTAGCAGTGCAGAAACGTTTTTGGGTGCACGAAATGGTACTTACGTATTAACGCCACCGCAGCTATAGATTTGGCATTTTTTAAGTGCCGCTAATCTACAGCCTTTATTGGCGCAACTTCTGCAACAACGTAAGTACGCACGAAATAAATGAGGCAAGATACGTTGAGGAAGATTTTTATGTGCTTTTCCATAAGCTACAAAAAGTCCTAAATAAATTTTTTAATTACGTCCGAATGAGAGAAACCAAGAACAAGAATGATGTTAATGAGGAATAATTTTTATATGGCTTTTGAGTTGGCGTCTGCTCGCCAACTTATGTCTGTAATCACTTAACATTACTTAAATTCTTTAAATGTTTTAAAGTATTAACGTTTTTTTTTAAATCGAATTAAAATATTAGTTTCATTTAGAATAATCTTTTTAGATGATTGTTTAAATGAGTTTTATCAAATTTATCTTATGAAGCCGCTCTACCATGTTTCACTTAAATCAGGGAGCAGACTTTTTATTATTCAATCAAGCAGAAACCAGTAGTTAGATCGAGTTCTGTTTGAAATACATAATGGTCTTTATTTGCCTTCTTATCAAACCATTAATATTATACAAAATACCATCTCTTCCTTAAAGCATATAATGAATTTATAAAAATTTTCAATGGAACTTTAATGATTGTTTAAGTCTTTCAACCTCACTATAATGTAAAAAATGCAACTTCATATAAAATTAAAAATTTATAACCAGACAAGAGAATAAATTATATGAAACTTTTATTTTCAAATTTTACATTTGACATGATCTAATAAAAGATTAAAATTGATTCAAAGAATAAAATAATGATATCAAAAGAGGAGATAAAACAGGAAAGATACACAACAACTAATAAAATCGCCACGATTTGAGGAGAAATTTGCTTGCCTAACCGACATTCGATTCCGACAAACGAAATCGCCTTGTCGGATACGACATAATCGTTATCGTATCGGTGAGTGAAAAAGCGCTCCGTTGCTGACCATGTATTTTACTTGACCCTCTGTCGTTCGCCGACAATCGGATCGGTTTTGTCGTTATCGTGTCGTGTAATGAAAAAGCGCCCTTAGCTATCAAGAATATATAAGTTACGGTAAAAATCTGAGGTTCAGTAAATACTAGGTTTCAACTAGTAAAACTTCTGTTTTACCACAGTGGCTCGGTAAAAGTCCAAAGAATACTTTAATATGATTCAATCTCGGCCTTTCAAGTTAAAATATAGGAGTTACGATGACACTTTGGTAAAACCTAATTTTAACCGGTAAAACCTGATTTTAACATATAACACCTAGGATTTACCTATAAAACGTAGGATTTATCAGACTTTGAACTTTTTCAAAAAGTTTTATGGAATACTTTACGAACACTATTTTTTGACTATCAAATTGTGAAGATGAAATAATTGAAATGCTTTAACCATCATTGCTTCAGTTATGTAGGTAAGTTTGTAAATTAATTCTAAACTGGAAGAAAATATTTTTACTCTTTATTTTAACTCACAAATAGTATTTTAGTGACAATCTAGTATTTTGCTTTCTATATATCGTCATTACGGTATTAATTTAACGAGGTTATTTTGCAGTTTACATGCCTATTTAATGGTCTTTTATCAACGCATAACCCTAGTTTTCATAGTACCATGGCCAGTTATGCACAGTATTATAACAATTTTAAAAAGGACTTTGCAAATTAAAATAAACTTTTTGAAATTGTGATATACCAGAAATTTCAAATTTTTTGTAATATTTAAGTACTTTTAATAATCTATTATATTTCGATCATTAGTATATTAAACAATGAAAACTAACAGATAACTATTAAATATCTTTTCGGACAAATTATCTTCGGATTAATGGTTTCATAATTATGTGTGAAAACCGCTGGATAAAAACACTTCTCTCCATAAATGGGAAAAACGTAATAAGCTAACGCAGAAGATTCATCTCTGCTGTAAAAGATCAAAAACTTAATTCATCGGTGGAAAAAAGTGTGCGCTTATTATTCAGGAGCAATTCCACGCATTGTGTATGAAGATCAAAAATTCGAATCAATTGGGAGAATAGAGTGAGTGCTTATGATGAAAATGAATCCAAAATTTTAATTTACAAGTAAAGAAAGATGAAATTTAATCTTTCAATAGGAACTCGAAACTGATTTCATTTCTAGTTTTTACATTGCTTTAAAATCAAACTTTATATAGTTGAAAAAGGATTCAAATAAAAAGTTCTTCGTTTTTTTTTAATGTTTTTAATTAAAAGTGGGGACAAAATAGTTTTATAGTTTGTTTGTTATTATCAAGATTGATAAAACCCTGGAAACCACAAATGGAACTTAAGTGACATATGTACGAGGACAAGCCTCTGTTTCACTGTAAAATAATAATAAATAAATAAAATGATATATGAATGAGAATGAAATGAAAATAATAATAAATAAATAAATGAAAAAATAATAAATAAATAAAAAGCCCGAATAGATAAGATATAATAATAATAATTGCTTTCATTTGAGAGTTGCAGCTGTTTTTTTTAATTTTTCAACTCATTCACCACTTGTCATTGCATTTTACTGATCGCCCGCTATATGATCTCAGACTTCTGTGGTTTCAACCAACTTGTAATAGCGGTTTGAAATTTCTCATCGTCAATAAAGTGCTGAGCTCCAAGCCACTTTTTTTATAGCAGTAAACAGATTGTACCAAATCTATACCGTAAAGGGGATGATTAAACGCCTCCCATTTGAAAGGGCGTAAAAGATCTAGCGTGTGTTCGTTGAGTATCATGAGGCAAAGATAAAGATAAGATTAAGCCTTAAAAAGAAAAAAAAATTTGACTCTTATCTTTGAGAAAAATCACGTACGTGATAGTCAAGTTTTTTCACAGTTCATTTTTTCCCCTTAGTTTTTATCAAAAGTAAAGACTCCCAACACAAAACATTTTCTAAAAACCTATAAATAACCTAGGTTAAAAAATTTCCATATACGTTTTTAAATTGGAAAAGTATCTAAAAAAAATTATCTGCATCATGCAATCAAGTTTCAATTTTATTTTTTTTTTAAATTTGGTTTAAGATTATTCTATAGAAGTTAGTTAGTGACGAAGGTAAAATAGAATTTAATTCAATTAACAGAGTAAATGTGCAAAAAATAAATAAATAAATAAAATAAACATTCTTAATAACTTTTGGTCGAATTGTCGGATTTTTACAAATAGAATCGGATAGAATTCAAACTTTATGGTTTACTGCGGTAACCTCAAATATGCTAGTTAATTAGTGTCGACGATATTTTAAGTAACGAAATCAAACACAAAAACGTACCTTCTCTGAAAAAAACATACCTATTTTCGACTTATTCTGATTCTTTACCCTCAAAGTATAGAAGGTTGCTGCTATCTGGGAACTTTGGTCCCAATAGTTTGATCAGGTTGGATGATATCAATTTTACTTTTTACGTAAATCTAGAACTCTTCAAACAAATTCCATACAAAAAACAATTTTTAATAATTTTTAAAAAAAATTAGAATTGTATGGTAAAAAAATTTTTACATTTTAAAATTTTTAATTTTATATTATATATTAAACTTTCAATTATAATTTATTAAAATATAAATACATTATGCTTACCACCACTGGAAAAAATATTTTCTGAAGCTATGGAGAATGCGCAGTAGTCTGTGAACGGAATACAAAATTTGAACGTAATCGGTCGAATAGTTCATGAGAAATCGAATTTTTAAAAAAGTCGTATATTTAAAGTTTGATTTCTTGGGAACTATTCAACCGATTTCGCCTGAATTTTGTATTTTGCCATAAAAAATTGCATTCTTTAAAATTATTTAAAACGTTGCATACCTTATAATACAAAATTTTTTCGACTAACATTAAATAAAGCAACAAAACTAATATATAATTATTAAAAATTATTTTTTACATAGCTTTACGTGAACAAAGTTTATAATTGTCCGCAAAAAATGATAAATTGGCTTAAAAAGTTATCGAGATAAAGTGAAATACGCAAAAAATCAAATTAATAAGGCTCTTGGGTTATGCCTTGGCTCGCTTAATCAAGAGAAAAAGTCACCCCAATGTGAGTCACTCCTATGAAAGGTTCTAAACAAGACTAAATTGTCGATTTTCAAGATAATAACGTTCTGCTCGTTGGAAATGAAAAAATATATATAAAAAAATACCTTTAAAATGTCTGGAATAAAACTAAAAAAATTTTTTTTTTTTTTTGCTATTTCTAACTTTAAAAAAACTTTTTCCAACTTCAAGCAATTATCCTTCTTACGATCTTACGTGACAAAAAAAAATTGCAAGCTTTAGTTATTAAAAAAGTTAAGCAGTTATTAAAAAATTAAAATAAGGTATTGAGTTATTCAAATACATTTAGAATTAAACAAGAAACATTGAAGAGTATCTAAAAAAAATTTAAACGACAATAAAACAAAAACTGGTTCGCAAGAAATTGTTTAAAGTTGTGAGAACATTGAAAAATTCTATTACGATAACTTAATTGAAGAAGCAAATAAATTCGTAGTGAAATGTCGTCCTTTTGCCAAAATCTCCTAGAGCATTTTTTTTAAAAATTAGACTTCTTTGAAAAGATTTTAAAAATTACGGTTCTGTACATTAATAGTGGTATTAAATTTACACTGTAAGAATTTAGATTATTTAAAACCACTATAGCGCTAAGAAGATCTCTAAATGCGAATAAATCGCTTGAAAATTTCTGGAAGTTATTGCCTAATATCTATAATTGTAATTGTAGATCAATGTTAGGAATCTGTTTTACGCTCAGTAAAAACATAGTGTTTACTTTATCAAAAAAACATTACTAATTAAAGTATATTTAAATATACTTTAATATTTAATTTTATAAAGTATATATATATATATATATATATATATATATATATATATATGTGTGTACCACTGGCGTCGGAACCATAGGGGTCCGAGGGGTCCGGACCCCCCCAATAATTGGGAAGCCAGGGTTCATTATTTTGAGAAAATATTTCCGTTTTGTTTCCATAACTTTTAATTTCTCTCTCTCTTATTTTTACAAAGCGCAACTTATTATATAATATAATTAAAATAAAATTAGTAAAAAATAAAATACACACAGAAAAATGCACTGTCTGAAAAAATAAAGCAGGTGCTTAGAGAACTACAAGAAATGACACAGCCACCCTTTCCTTCAATAAGCAATAAAACACTCTTCCCACCATTCCTTTTCTTCTCACTGTTAACTGATAAAGATGATTCTCCCTCAACATAACACACATAGTCATTTGATACCCAAAAATAGCCGCCTTAGTTTAGGATACGGGAAAATGGTTAGCATTTTTAACTTATCTTTATCGTATTTATGGCCCTGGGCTCTTTTGTCCTCTTTTTTAAAATGTCAAATATCAACAGACCCCTACCCATTTATAAATTGTCTCAAACAGGCAATTATCTAGAATTTCTAGGGGGGATTTCAGTAGAGGGAGATTCTTGTAAGACATTTTCTATTATTTTTTTTTTTTTTTTTTGTGTGGTTTTGTTAAGAAAATTTCTCTGAAATAGAATCATTCTAAATCTTCTCTTACGTATAAGCGCTCACAGTATTATTCCATCATTATTTAAACTAGACATTTCCAGTCAGTTCGAAATTTTGATCAATATAAGTTGCAATTATGTTAACTTTTATATTTTGTTTCATTAATTGTTTTAACTTAAATTATTAGTTGCTATTTTTTTAAATAAAGTTTATTTAAAGTTTTTGTAATAATGTTTATCGTTGGATAATAAGATGTCATTAAATAAATTCTGGGGAGGTAAGCAAATGTTTGTATTAAATCACTTACATTTCTTATTATATGTTTGCAAGAATTGTTTTATAGTTTGTATATTAAATTTATTTATACAGTACATCATTTCATGGTTTTACTGTTCATTGCGCATGAATTTATTTTGAACGCACGGAGCTACTTTTTATTGATATTTGTAAAATCAATGTAACTTTTTAATTTTTAAAATTATAAATAGAAACTTAGAATTTTAATGACCTTTCCATAACTTTGTTTTCATTCAGAAATTTAATGTCACGTTTATGTTTATAAGGACATTTATAAAATTAATAAAAAATTTTAATTAAAAAAAGTTATATAAACATTGATTATTTATGTTCAAATATAAATAATTATCACTAACTTGCATTTTAATTAATTAAAACAATAAAGAATTACTTTAAATGCAAAAGTTTCCTAAAAAAATTCATATAATTTTATTACGGTAAAAAAAACTAATAAAATATTTTTTTTAAGAATGGGACAAATTGTTAAACTCAATTTATTGTATGAGTGTTTAATGATTACTTCATGTAATTTTATTTATTTTGTTTTTATCAAAATAATATGGAATTTTTAAAGAAATTATTTTGTACTAATCAACATTTTCATAATTTGGTATTTTCAACAAATATTTTTTCGGAATTAAAAGTATTAATTTTTAAAATTTTAATACTGAAACTATAAATACTGCCGATAGAGGAAGGAAAATAAGAGTTCTATGTGTTGTCTTTTTTATTTTTTCGTGTACATTTATATGAAGTTTTTATGGTTACCAAAATAAATCATGCGATCCTAGAAAACCAGAAATATCTCATCTTGTCTGTTTCTTTGCTTGAAAATAATAATAAGATAAATACATTAAATAAAATGGGCATAAAAATTATTCCCATCACAATTATTATAATTTATCATTTCTTCAAAATATGAATACTATAGTTCTGTCAATCAACTGAATAAAATTTTATTTTCCTTTTTAAAGACAACAATTTCGATTTTTAAAACGTTTTGAACCGGAACAAGATGAGAAAATGGCTAAACTTAAAACTGCTTTAATATTCTTGAATTTCTCAAATTTTTTTTTCTTTTTTTTTTTCAATTTAGAGTTTTATAAATATATTTATTTTAATCATGATAATCTCTACTGAAACCAATATTAAAGATAGTTTCTCCAGTATTATTATTAATGTTGTATCTTTCATCTCAGAAATCCAGATCAATTCAAATTCATAGTAAGAAAAAAAAAATTTCGTTTAGCAAAACGTATTATGACTTTTTCCTTACATTTTTAAAAAAAAAATTCGACTACAATTTAAAGTGTTAAAATATGCCCCAAAAAATTTATCTCATTCGTGATTGTTTTATCATGCAGGATTACATGACATAATATTATGCATTTATAAATTTCATGTCATTCTCATCAAAAACTTTAACAGACAAAATGTTCTCTTCAAAATAACACTATATTTTTAAGACACATAATTGTATTTACTGCTTATTCTACTGATTCCCATTTTGAATCACACCTTCACATTGCACAGTTGCATCTGCATCATCCGGAAAAACTCCCCAGTTTAAATTTTTTATTCATTTACAAGCCGAATACCAGTTCAGCGCATGGGGTAGAAAATATGAAAGTAAATAATCAAAAAATCGATGATAATCAACATGCGCAAGCATGTACCAAAGCAATTAATAAAGTTAAAATAATTAAAAAAAAATATTTATTATTATTTGTTGCTTTTTCCAAGAAATTTTCGTTAGATCAATGTGCCAACCTAATGCTTGAACAAAATTCAATTTTTGTATAATTTTAATTTTTGTATAATTATAATTTGAATAAAAACTTAAAGGCCAGTGAAAAAAGAATTAAAAATAAAAGTAAAAGGGATTTAAATATTATTTTATAATTAACTTTAAAATTGTTAAGAGGTAACGCAAACAGGATTTCTAATTTTGTAATTATCTGAAAAAAGTGGTACGGCACAAATTTAGGGTTTCAATTGAAGTCAACATAAAGAAAATAATATTAAAAGAATATAAAAATTGAGAAGCCTGTGTAAGAGTCTTTTTTTTTCGAATTACTTCTACTATTCTAGTTTTCATAGAAGAAACTAGTTTTTAACAAAGTTAGGTACATGTTTTATATTATTGTAATCTCGTCTTTTATCACACGAGGACATAGTTTCTTCTTTCCGCATCCTTTTTTACCATTATTGTCTTTCAATTTTAAGAACTTACTGACTAGAGTCTTTGATCTTGAACTACCTATCATTATCATCGCAATAGCACGAATATTTATTGAAGAAAAAGCTTCTATCGGTTCTTTTCATGATCAGTTAATCTCTTTACCTTTGCCACCAAAACTTCTAAAAAACGCAATAAAAAATACATAGCAAGAATTCATGGCAAATTTGCAAATAGAAGTGTTTTTCAATCGTCGTAGCAGCCATAGTATTTTTTAATTATATTTATTTCTAAAAATTACTGGTAGCCTTTAAGTTTTTGCTCAGGCTAAAATACTAATTTTGATCTTAAAAATTTTTTCGATATAATTTTACATAATTGGAAATCTTGTTTGTAGCATTATTTCTTAATAATATACTTTAAGAATTAAATAAAAGAGATTTAAATTGTATTTTTCGATTTTCTCAAACGTTTGCTCTAGTCTGAAAATTTTTACTCAGACAGTACTTTATGTTGTATTTCATTATAGATTGTTTAACTTGTAATTTTCTGCGCATTTAATAGTAATTTTTCACAGAATTGTACACATGATGCTCAGTAAAGACAACTCCTTCGATAAATTTCTAGAATTCTTGTCACAAATGAAGTAAAAAAAAAAGGATCACAAATTGATATTTAAGGGGAGAAAAAAGAAAATCAAAACATGACCAAAAATTTATGTTTAGTTGCCGAAAAAACATAGAGGAATTGAGAGACACTTATTTGAGACACTTCTAACTTTTTTCGGCTATCAAACTGGTTTGAAAGTTTCAATTCCGTTTATCTTAATAGTGATTCTTACGATTTTCTTATCGTTTTTTCCCTCTTTTAAATGGTAGTTTGCTATTCCAAATTTGTATAGTTTTTAAAACTAAATTCTTAAAGATGATTCTAAAATTATATATGAAGTAGATTACGGACCACTCTGCATCATAGAATCAAGATGTTTCTTGATTCCATGAGGCAGAGTTTATTCATTCATTAGAGTTGTATTCTTATTATATATATATATATATATATATATATATATATATATATATATATATATATATATATATATATATATATATATATATATATATATATATATATATATATATATATATATATATATATATATATATATATATATATATATATATATATATATATATATATATATATATATATATATATATATATATATATATATATATATATATATATATATATATATATATATATATATATAATGATATTTGATATTATATATGTGATATTTTTCTTTTTTTCTCAAGAAACGTGAAAATAACAGTCTTAAGTATGGTCCCCCCCAATAAATTTTATCTGACGACGCCAATGGTGTGTACTATTTTTATGAAAATATTATACCAATCCTAAAAATTTTTATAAATTTCATGAAAATCATTTTTGATATAACATATATTGATTTTATATCCTAGAGATGGCAGCACAAGTAAAAGTTCATCAATCGTTTTTTAAAACTTGAAATTTCTGAACATCTTTTTTTCTTCCTAGAAATATTGAAATTTCTACAATTGTGTGTTTCAAATTACATTACAATACTTATTCGAAATTTAATGATAAATTATTCAAACATCTATCAGGTTTTATTATTAATCTTTTTGGGACTGAGTGCTGAGTATGTAATTAAAATAATTCTCGATTGTATTTTCGTTTGTTTCCATTTTTGTTTTAATACTAAATACAGGGAATTTAAAATAATAATAATAATAATATTTAAAAAAAATAATAATAATAATATTTAAAAAAAATAACGAAAATAAAAGCTTCGTAAAAGTGCTGAGTTTTTAATTTTGTTAAACAATCTTTGGGCATGTGTGCAATTTACTCCTTTTTTTTATGGAACAGGACTGTGAAATTAAATCATAAATTTGCGGAAAATAGGTCGAGAAATATGGAAGGTGACATTCCTATTAATTAAAAGAGAAAGTTTAAAGCCTTCTGGAAATATTTTCACAAATATTCATAACTCCTCTATATTAAAAAATTGTAAACGCCGCCACTATTTTTGTTTATCTACTTCAACTGACATTATATTCTGTTTTACTGCGCAAAAACTATTAGACCCGCTGGAGAATGCACAAGAATTACACAAGGATAAAAAAAAATAACAGTCGTAATAATAATAATTAGTAGTCATAATAATAATAATTAGTATAATCATATTAATTAGTTCGAGAATTTTTCACTATTAAATTTGTAGTAAGGTCGCTTTGCAAACAGCAGAAATGCAATCGCAGAGTTGCAATTTTATGTTGGTTTGTAAATTATTGCAAATTGAATATTTTTCCGTGAATTTTTCCCCTTTATTTTATTTACACTACGTTCTGTTTAGCTGCGACAATAAAATAAGCATAAAAACTTGAAATTAAGGTGAATTGTAGAAAAATGTATATGGATTATAAAGGTTGTTGCTGTAGTTCATTTACGTTGCACTTGAGCTGCACAATGGGCTATTGGCGACGGTTTGGGAAACTTCCCTGAGGATGATCCGTAGACATGCTCTCACAAATTTGATCCCCTGCAGAGGGGATAGCACCCCTGCTTCGGTAGCCCGACGACCTGCACGCGAAGTCGAGCATTTTATAGAACAGTTTAACGAGCACCAATACCGCACACCCTCGGTCCCTACGCAGACTAATCCAAGTGGTCACCCATCCGCACACTCACCGCAGCCAGAGATGCTTGACTTCGGTGATGTGCTGGGAACCGAGTCTTTCTTAACTATCAGTCCACTGCGGGGCGGATTATAAAGGATTAAAAAAAATTAACATTCGATTGAGAATTATTAACTGTTTAACTTGTAGTAAAACAAAAATGTGAGTCGATCTCGCTGTATATGTCGCTGAAATATAACTAAATAAATATAGAGCCATATTATTTTATCAACTTAAAGCCTTTATTTTTTCTTTTCGATATGCCAATTTATTTTAAAATTATATCAATTTCTAGTGAGTTTACGTAAATTTGCTCGCGCTTGAGTTTTGATATCTATCAAAAGTAAGAAAAAAAGAGAGAGATTAGCTTCTGTCGGATATAATTCTTAGTATTGAAATTTTTGAAAATAAAAGAAATAATAATAATACAAGAAAGATGAATAGCTATTATTTGAATTGTGTTAAATTTCTTCAACGAGTAAAATTACTTCGTATTTATCTCGTTAAGCTATTTGTAGTCCTCAGGTTATTATTTTTAGGTGATTATTTTTCAAATCCAGATTTATAATATATTTCATAATATATTTGTATACACTTTTATTAAGCCTCAATAATTATTGAACTTTTAATTTTTATCCTTCCAAAAGTTAAATTTAAGAAGGAAGAAAAAAGAGAGAGAGAGAAAGAGAAATACTAGATAAAAAATGTGCCCCATAACAAGAAAAAGGATCAAAAGGGGGTGCTGTTATTCGCTCCCCGGAACACTTGAGGGTGTTGCAAGGTGCCTAACTTATCAAATAACATTTAACGATTTTTTTAGAACCAAAAATTGAGTAGGAATTTAAAAAACAAAATTGCTGTAGAAGTTCAAATAGCAAATGATCAAAATAATTAAGTCTAAAGTTCCACGCAAAAACCGGGAATTAAATCTGTATTACTTAAATGAAACATTTTGGGACTTTTCAATTGAACCCTAATTCATTTAGATGTAACAATCTGTTTTTCGACAAAAAAGGAAAGGAAGAAAGAATGAAATAAAGAAAGGAAGAAAAAGGTAGAAAGTAAGGAAGAAAGGGGGGAAAATAGAAAGTATAATATTTCTAGGGGTAGTTGTGAGCGAAGCGTGCAGAGCCTACTAATAAAATCGCATTTTATCAGTGTGTAATTTTCCTCGAATACTTGTTACTTTTCTTGTTGTAATTCTCGTATATTTTAGATTAAAATCGTAATACATATTTTTATGCGGTAGCTCACTTTTATTTTTAATAATTATAATTGATTGACAAAAAAAAAAAAATTCTATAGCTGTTGTAACAAACGGAAAAATCTCGTTATTTATTTAATGAAATCGTAGAAAAAATTTGGCAAACACTTTTTTTTAACGTTACAAAATACTTTAATGTAAACAACAAAGATCATTTAATTTCTTAAACATTCTGAAATTTAACCATTTTTAAAAATTTAAAAAATCTCGAAAATTTAACTTCTGCAATCATCATTTTCTTTTTAATATTATTTATAGAATTATCTATAAAAATCTTTACACATTCATAGTTTAAATAATATTCGGATTGTCCTCTAAACAAATATGACGCTAGCTCATTTATTATTTATTTAATATTGCGAAATGGGAGATGCGGTCCTATTGTTTTCAAGCTCGAAATACCAATGAATAAAGATGATTTAGTAGGCCGTTTCTCAAACAGTTAATGACTTCAAATGCAACAATACGCGTGTAACGCATCAAGACACTTGTTTGATTTTTAATAAAACTCATTAAAAACTACGCCTTTGTTTATCGAACTGGTAAAGTTGTGCTGTACTTTTAAGCCCAGTTAATTCGTTAATATATCTACTGCCTTTTAAAGCGCTATTTTTTTTCAGCTCTTTTCAGTAAATTTTTAGAAATTCTTATACATATAAAACTAGCAATGAGTTTTCGACAAAGTTAAATTTGATTTTGAAAAACAAATTGTACACAAAAAGCATTATTTAATCTAAAATAACGTAATCTATACATTCTGAAAAAACTGATTTATATTCATTTCATACATTATTTTTCCTTGATTATTATACTATGATGCATTTTAATACTACTTGGAAATTAAATTTGAAGCAGATAATTCATAAAATTTCCTTTCATATACAGTTATCAGTTTCAGTGTCAGTGGCAGATCCAGTGGGGAAGGGGGGGTCATAGCGGTCATGACCCCCCCCCTCCAAATTGAAAAACATAATAAAAATAATAATTTTTAAAAATTATTTACTGGGGCATATACACCTAGGTAGGTCGGAAAAATAATCGATTTTTTTTCATCTAATTACGTAAATATCTAATTATGTAAAAACGCATTACATTTAATTATTATTTAAAGATGTTGAATACTTGAATTATTTATGTATTGTTCTATTGTTTATTATGAAAAAAATAAATGAGAGGACTAGCATTAAAAACCCCAGTTTTTTTTCAAAAAGAATATTTAAAAAAAGTTTTTTTTTAAATTAATTGTGGGGGGGATCTAGTCTATGATCCCCCCCCCCCAGGAAAAATTTCTGGATCCGCCCTGTTCAGTGTTTAAACAACTGATTATTCTATCACAAACTCATAGAATGTATGAAAACCAAAGAAAAAGATAGGGGGGGGGAATGTAATATCATAGGTTAAATCAATAATCTAGATTGAAATGATAAACAACGCCATTCTCTATAAGTAGCACAAAGACCTGTACATAACTAACCTCGCTTAAAACTGATTAATTTAAGTTCAAAACACGGTCGTTAAAAAAGCAGTTTTAAAAAAGTGCAAGTATAACACAAATCTACACTTTAAGCTCTCTCAACAATTAAATTTCAACTTAATTCACAGTAAAAATTTTAGCGTAAATTTTTATAATACTGTCTAATGCCATAATTAACATTATGATCAATAATTAATTTTGATCTATATAATGCCATAATTAAAGATCAAATAACGTCAATAACGTTCCTGATGCCGATCATTTTCCCCATAAATTTATAGTTTAACACTAAATTGCCAAAGGAAGTCATTTTGATTGTTTTTTAATTTCAATTAGAAAAACAATGGTGTGTATAATGACACAATTTCTTAGAATTTTGTGACTTTTTGTACAACATATAATTTTTTTATTGTTAATATTTACTAATAACTTGTTATATGACTGTAAATGATATAAAAAATATTAAAAATTAATTAAACAAATTTCTTTATCTTTCACAATGCAGTCATTTTGACTGCTTTTGGGTAATATATGTATATACTAAGTTCAAGTCTTTCTAGTGTTTAGAAAATCTAATACCCTAAACTTAAATGAAAAGAAGTTATTGCGGTGTTATTTATCTTATTTATTTTTATTTGAAAATCATTTTGCCTAAGTATTGAATACTTAGTGCGAATAGCGTGCGCTAAATATCAAAATTCAGTATAATTTAGAATCAGTTCTAGTTAAGATTATTGTTACCACTTTCGAATTTAAAAGTCAATCAAACGCATCAATAATTTAAACATTAATAAAAGAAAAATACAGATCTTAATTATGTTGCCAGCATAATTTAATAAGCATATTTAATACAAAAATATAGCTAAGTTTATTAGTTTAGATGATAAACTTTTCATTTCTGTCTAATTTCTTCCCCAAAATTGCACCAATCTAATTTGAAAGGGCGCCTTCTTATTAAACTAGCTTACGCATGCACGCAAAAATTGCACCAATCAGAATCGTTACCATGCCGTTGCCACATGAGAAACAAAATTTAATCCGTTTTATAACCATGAACGCATTAAAGTTTTAAACTATGTACATTTTTTAACGAAAATCTTAGTTAATTTATTTGGAACATTGTTGACAAAATTTTTGCTGTTTAACCCCTTCCTTCTCGCTCCCGTGAAAATGACGGGGTGAGGTTTCGCCAGCTATTTCTATCTCCCGTGATATTGACGGGCAGGAGTGTTCAGTAGTAACGCGCCAATAAGAATAAAACTAATTCATTTTATTTTGCCTGGAAAACAATTTATTTCTCATTTTACACACCTGATGGCAGTACAAGAATATTTTTTAAGGTAATTGTAGATAGTCAGTTTATTTTAAACTAGTTGCAGCTCTAATCAAATACGTAATACAAATGCCAAAAAAATAGGCACTTTTATGACCGTTTTCTTAAAACTTAACCGATCGTTAAGGGGTTAAAGAGGGATGCTGCAGAGAGATGATCAAAAAAAAAAAAAAAAAAAAAAAAAAAAAAAAAAAAAATTTTGCATTTATTAGGCAACATTTTTTAAACTTAGCAAAACAAACATGTCCATATTAAGATATTTTAAAACTTATTAAATCATCAAAATTAAACATTAAGCTATCTCTTTACCGAGACGTTGACAGAACCATTTTTATATAACAATTTTGCGTTACTTTTAACGATCGAACTAAGTGGCCATCGGATATCCAAACCCCCTAGTCCTAAGGCCGAGAAATTCTAAATTCCAGCAACTGAATTGTTGCTAACCATTCATTAGAAGGAACTTGGGAAGAGTTCCAAAATTTGACGAATTATCGATAGATAATATAGCCAAAAATCAAGCCAATCCCGCATTATTAATATTAATTTTTAAATAATCTGGCTACCAAGCTTAATCGCCAGAAAGACCGTTAAAATATATTAAAGCCCGGCAACTGAACCTTTTTTGTGGTTAGAGAAATAAAGTAGCTTGAAAAATGAAGCCAGAAATAGATTTTGAATATTCGATTAGTTGTGACACTGCATTATACACTTGTATTGAATTAAAAAGTTAGGTGTTGCATTGCTTGTTAAAAGAAGAATAAATGTATTTATATTCGCTTTATATAAAATGCGATAAGAATTAGCTAATTGATTTCATTTAATTTTAATACGATTAAGAATGATTAGAAAAATTAAATTTGGGAAGTTAAAAAAATTTCAAAATCTAAGAAATGTCTATAATGGCATCATGGTGGTAAATAATAGTGGCATAACTATCAAAAGGGACAGTCATTGAATTAGCATAAAACATGCTTTTAATGTAACTTTTATTATCTCGAATCGTTTTTATAATGCTATTAGAAACCTTCAAATCCTTCCACGCAATAACCCAAGAATATATTCAAACTATATAAACAAGCTAACTATGAGTAACTTTTTATAAAATACGATAAGAATTAGCTAATTGATTTCATTTAATTATAATATGATTAAGAATGATTAAAAAAATTAAGTTTGGGAAGTTAAAAAAATTCTAAAATATGATTAAGAATGATTCAAAAAATTAAGTTTGGGAAGTTAAAAAAATTCTAAAATCTAGGAAATACGTAATGTCTATAATGGCATTATGGTGGTAAATAATAGTGGCATAACTATCAAAAGGAACCGTCATTGAATTAGCATAAAACAAGCTCTTAATGCAACTTTTATTCTCTCGAATCGTTTTTATAATGCTATTAGAAACCTTCAAATCCTTCCACGCAATAACCCAAGAATATATTCAAACTATAAAAACAAGCTAACTATGAGTAACTTTTTATAAAATACGATAAGAATTAGCTAATTGACTTCATTTAATTATAATATGATTAAGAATGATTCAAAAAATTAAGTTTGGGAAGTTAAAAAAATTCTAAAATCTAGGAAATACGTAATGTCTATAATGGCATTATGGTGGTAAATAATAGTGGCATAACTATCAAAAGGAACCGTCATTGAATTAGCATAAAACAAGCTCTTAATGCAACTTTTATTCTCTCGAATCGTTTTTATAATGCTATTAGAAACCTTCAAATCCTTCCACGCAATAACCCAAGAATATATTCAAACTATAAAAACAAGCTAACTATGAGTAACTTTTTATAAAATACGATAAGAATTAGCTAATTGACTTCATTTAATTATAATATGATTAAGAATGATTCAAAAAATTAAGTTTGGGAAGTTAAAAAAATTCTAAAATCTAGGAAATACGTAATGTCTATAATGGCATTATGGTGGTAAATAATAGTGGCATAACTATCAAAAGGAACCGTCATTGAATTAGCATAAAACAAGCTCTTAATGCAACTTTTATTCTCTCGAATCGTTTTTATAATGCTATTAGAAACCTTCAAATCCTTCCACGCAATAACCCAAGAATATATTCAAACTATAAAAACAAGCTAACTATGAGTAACTTTTTATAAAATACGATAAGAATTAGCTAATTGACTTCATTTAATTATAATATGATTAAGAATGATTCAAAAAATTAAGTTTGGGAAGTTAAAAAAATTCTAAAATCTAGGAAATACGTAATGTCTATAATGGCATTATGGTGGTAAATAATAGTGGCATAACTATCAAAAGGAACCGTCATTGAATTAGCATAAAACAAGCTCTTAATGCAACTTTTATTCTCTCGAATCGTTTTTATAATGCTATTAGAAACCTTCAAATCCTTCCACGTAATAACCCAAGAATATATTCAAACTATAAAAACAAGCTAACTATGAGTAACTTTTTATAAAATACGATAAGAATTAGCTAATTGACTTCATTTAATTATAATATGATTAAGAATGATTCAAAAAATTAAGTTTGGGAAGTTAAAAAAATTCTAAAATCTAGGAAATACGTAATGTCTATAATGGCATTATGGTGGTAAATAATAGTGGCATAACTATCAAAAGGAACCGTCATTGAATTAGCATAAAACAAGCTCTTAATGCAACTTTTATTCTCTCGAATCGTTTTTATAATGCTATTAGAAACCTTCAAATCCTTCCACGCAATAACCCAAGAATATATTCAAACTATAAAAACAAGCTAACTATGAGTAACTTTTTATAAAATACGATAAGAATTAGCTAATTGACTTCATTTAATTATAATATGATTAAGAATGATTCAAAAAATTAAGTTTGGGAAGTTAAAAAAATTCTAAAATCTAGGAAATACGTAATGTCTATAATGGCATTATGGTGGTAAATAATAGTGGCATAACTATCAAAAGGAACCGTCATTGAATTAGCATAAAACAAGCTCTTAATGCAACTTTTATTCTCTCGAATCATTTTTATAATGCTATTAGAAACCTTCAAATCCTTCCACGCAATAACCCAAGAATATATTCAAACTATAAAAACAAGCTAACTATGAGTAACTTTTTATAAAATACGATAAGAATTAGCTAATTGACTTCATTTAATTATAATATGATTAAGAATGATTCAAAAAATTAAGTTTGGGAAGTTAAAAAAATTCTAAAATCTAGGAAATACGTAATGTCTATAATGGCATTATGGTGGTAAATAATAGTGGCATAACTATCAAAAGGAACCGTCATTGAATTAGCATAAAACAAGCTCTTAATGCAACTTTTATTCTCTCGAATCGTTTTTATAATGCTATTAGAAACCTTTAAATCCTTCCACGCGATAACCGAGGAATATATTCAAACTATGAAAACAAGCTAAGTATGAGTAGCAGAACAACCATTCATTCCCATTTTAAGACTGGTAATAACCTCTCATATCTTTAAGGACATGAAAAAGGGCAGAAACGGTCATCCTCTACGATGAGAAAACTCATTTACAAAACGATAAAAAGAACAAAAGGCACGATTCGTACACTCAAAAGGAGCACTCCTCCAAATAAGCAAACTTTTCCGACGTGACAAATGAGCAATTAACAGATGGACGAAACCCAGGTGAGAACTTCCTCTGGAAGAAAAGACTGTCCATCCTGTCCGCTCAACCGAGACAGTGGTTCAACGACTTACACAAAAGGGTGGTAGATCCTTTTGTCTATAATTAGAAGACCGGTCCCCAAGAAAATCATTTCAATTGTTCTAACACCAATCGTTCCAAGTCCTCACATGACTTAAACCATTTACCCTCTGAAGAACATCTAGAATAGCATACATTTGAGGGAGCTGTTTAGAGGTAAAAAACCATAAGTCAAACAAGGACTCACACTTTCTATCCACAATTCTCAGAGATTTAAATAAATTGATCGCAGGTCAAAGAATTTAAAGTAATGAATGACTCACACCATAGATCTCCTAAAAACTGAATTAAAACATACTTCAACAGAAGTTGCTGCTGAGATGCATAATGGTTTAAGTCAAACTAGATTTTACACCGCTTGAGTTCTGAAGAGTTCCAAGTCCAAGCCGAACAAGTTTTTCTTAAATGCATCTTTAGATTATTAGAACATCTGACGATGACCCTCGAGGCGGAAGTCCGTCGACCGACACCCTTTTTTTTATTCTATCTTCAAACGATCGCTTCTGGAATGCCAAATGGAATGAAGTGTTTTTCTGTGATAAAGCACGACAGAAGAAAAGCGAAAGTTATTAGGGATGTGCTTTCTCCTTCATTGATCTTCATCTAGCAGACTTTACTGATGGAAAGTTTGATCCCTCCTTAAAGGGTGTAGTCAAGGTCATCGGCGTAAGTGGAAAGTATATAAGACTGGATTTAAATCGCCATTTTTATCTCCCAGACATAAATAGCTCTTGTAGGTAACATTAATTTTGCAAATAAAACCAGCCGGATCTGGATAATGGTAGGTTTACGAATGACAACAATATTAAGGACCTTATTTGAGATGCAAGGAAATTCAATTTATTGTGTAGCTAAAAAGACTATATAGTACTGCCGGTGCCTGAAGTACTTTGCAGAAGTACTTTGATTTCAATTTTAACTATTTTAAAGAGATATCCGCGATATTGTCGAAGTTTTCTATATATTGAATTTTAGTAATATAATTTAAAATTTGTCCGGCAGCCATTAAATCACCCGAACAATCAGGAGTTCGAAACATTTCGGCATTTTAGGAAGATGAAATATTAAAATTATTCCCATATCTGTCATGAGATAGGTTAGAAAACTCGTACCAATGTTTCATTACTACTTCCTCACGCACCTCTCGAGTCTTAAGTTTGATATATATGCAACTGCTTGAAAAGGGCAAGCTCATTCACCAATTATATGATAGTATTCGGCACCATGGCACCGTCTATGTTTAAAATTTATGCAGTCATTTTAGAAATAATCAAAAATAAATATAAATATTTACTACGTAACAAAGTCTTTGTTTCTGTAATACAATTCGTTTCTAAATAAAAACTTAATATATATCTAACTATTCCACAGTACTTAAGTTATTACACATTACAACAAAACTAACAAAATGAATATTAATTATAGTGTTGCTAACAGCTAGAGAAATACCAGAGTTTATGGTGCCACATAAGAGAAATAAACATGAAGATTATAGAGTTCATATAGTTTTCAATTTTTTTTTTCTTTTTTTAAATGACGTAAATTAACTAATGTTTATGAGTTACCTCTTTAGTTTTAAAGATTATCATCTTGGGTTATTGTAAATTTTTTTCATCGTACAGAGTACAAAAAAGAAAAAAAAAAGCTAAATTAGAAAAATACCGAAACTGTTACAATCGAAAATTTTTCTACCGAAATATACAGCTTATTTAAATTTTTGTTGACGGGGTGGTGCTGAATAAGAAATGATTTTTTCCCCCATCTCAATAAAGAAAAAGAAAAGAAAAGAAGCAGAAAAAGAATGGAACTTTTACAACGGAAAATTTTAAAATTGAATTACTCAGTTTATTTAACCTTTCGTAGACAGGTTTGTAAAGCATATGAAACAATCATATATTTATTAGTGAAAAAAATTAGTCTTTTTTAATGGACTACTTCTTTAGTTTTAAAAATTATGCTGAAGAACTATTGTATTTGTTTTTCATTTTAATAAAATAAATTTAATAAAGATCAAAAAAGGCAGTGGCACTTTTACAACCAAAAATATTAACATTGATACATATAATTTATATAACTTTCTACAGATGGGGTGGTAAAGCATGTGTACCATAAAAATTTCCACCACGCTCTTTTTAACACTTGAAAGACTGAAACTTAGTATATACCTACCCATGCAGCATGAAAGGGCAAATAAACGTTAAAAATCCGTTTGTCCGTTATAAGGTTTTGGTCTTACGTTAAAATTACGTTAATTTCACGTGATGATTTTCACCATTTCTTCATTCGTTAAAACTTATATGTTAAAATTACGTTAATTTCACGTGATGATTTTCACCATTTCTTCATTCGTTAAAACGTATACGTTAAAATTACGTTAATTTCACGTAATGATTTTCACCATTTCTTCATTCGTTAAAACGTATACGTTAAAATTACGTTAATTTTACGTAATGATTTTCACCATTTCTTCATTCGTTAAAACGTATACGTTAAAATTACGTTATTTTAACGTTATCAATTTTCCCTTTAAATATTTCGTTAAAAATACGTACTTAAAATACGTTATTTTAACGTGTACATTTTACCCATTTTTTCACCGTTTTTTAAAAACGTTTTATTAGCGAAAAATTGACGTTTTGTTGCATAGTTATATTTACGTAAATTTTTTGGGATTATAAACGTAAATTTAATTGTAAAAATGTTTCAAACAAAAAGGATGAACCTGTGAGAGCCCAAGAAAGATAATCTTTTACGTCTCTCTTGAATTCGAATAAACTGAACATTGCAGATTTTCATCACAATTCATATTTAATTTTTAATACTTATAATTATTTTTGTTTCATTAAACTGGTTATAAATATTTGCTTGTTGATAACATTGAGTCGGCTCATTATCAGTAACTGAGAAGGGAAATATGAGTTTTAATTCTTATCTAACTAAACTATGATGAAAATTAAGAAATTTTCCAAAATACTGAATAAAGTAAACATTTTCTACAACTTGACATGCAACGAACATACCGTAGAAACACAATATACTTAAATTTAAATTATCTCTGTCAAGAACAAGAGTCGTGGTGTAGTGGTTACAGCGTTCGCCTCAAGTGTACGGCGTCCTAGGTTCGAGCCTACTCTAGAGTGGGGTGTTAATATGCGAATACTAATAAATATTATTATTCAAAGATCTTAATTAAAAAAATTTATTTTTCTGTTATTATGTAAAAATTGATTCACTATTTTTTTATATTTCAATTATCGCTCACCATACTAGTTTATGAAAAATAATTTTAATATTATAATTATTATTTTCTACTTCAATCAACATGAAATAGAAACGATTATTTTCGGTTAATTTTGTTAACATTTATTTATTAATTTCTTACTTGGCAATAATCGCTTACCGTATATAAGTTTTTTTCAAAATAATTGCTAAGAAATGAGTCTACTTTTAAATTCCATGTTCTTACTGCATGAAAGAGACATTTACTTTATTTTAAAATACTGATTTATTTTTTTTTCCTCCCAGAAACTTCATAAATTGTAAAAATAGAATTAAAGTATTTTGAAAAATTTATCAATCTTGATTCTTTAATGTATATAATATTTATTAATGAAAAAAAAATATACATATCAAAAGACAGGTAAAAAGATAATTCTCATAATTAGTTTTCGTAATAAAATTTAGTGTGGGAAGTTTTAAAATATTGGTTGTTATTAAAAGACGTTTTTACACACAACAACGTTTTTACAAATTTATTAAATTTTGCTTTGAATCTTGAATTTTATAATCTGGAAATTGTTTAATTATAAAATCTCAATTGCAGTAAGTAAATTATTTATGAAAATCATATATAAAAAATAATATAATTTTATAAAATATAAAAAATAATATAAAATAGCATAAAATATAAATAATAATTGTAAGTTTTGTTGTAATGTCAGAAAAATATTTTTTTTTTATAAGAGCAAGTAATGATAATTCTTTATTTCTTTGCAAAATATTATTTATGAGTGAGTTTTTGTGTATGTGAAATTGAAGTACTTTTAAAAATAGTTAGAGAGTTCGGTTTATTTTTCCGAACTGTCAGTTTTAGGCTTTCTTGCATTAAATAGTCTGTCTTTTTTTTTTTTTTTTTTTTTTATCATATCTGGCAATAATGTTACATAACAGGGAATTTTAGTAAAATTTTCCTAGGGACACAATGCTTGGAAGGATTTAAATAGTTAATGAAATTAAATAAATTGTTTTTAATTATTTAGATCATATAAATAAAAAAGAAAAGGATTTAAGTAAGGAAAAGAGAAAGTTCCTCAAAAATTGAAGTTAAGACCTAAATTTTGCAATGGTAATACATAGACCCCGAAAAAAAAAAAAAAAAAAACACCTTTGAGGGAAAAAAAAGGTCTCGCAGTGGACTGATCGTTAAGACACGGTTCCCAGCAGATCACCGAAGTCAAACATCACTGGCTGCGGTCAGTGTGCAAGTGCCACTTGGATCAGTCTGCATAGGGACCGAGGGTGTGCGGTATTGGTCCTCGTTAAACTGTGCTACCGTAAAGTGCTCGACTTCGCGCGCATGTTGTCGGGCTACCGAAGCGGGGGTGCCATCCCCTCCGCAGAGGATCAAAATTGTGATGGTATGCCTTCGGATCATCCTCCGGGATGTTTCCCATACCGTCGCCAATAACCCATTGTGCAGCTCTAGTGCGACGTAAATTAACAACAACGACAACAACAAGAAAGAGAAAAGAAGAGAGAAATTAAATATTTGCTTTTTCATATTTTGACATTAGTGCGACAAATTTTTTTCTTTGTTTTTTGACCAAGATTTTTCCATTTAAGCTTAGTCCCGCAGTGGACTGATCGATAAGACACGGTTCCCAGCAGATCACCGAAGTCAAGCATCACTGGCTGCGGTCAGTGTGCAGGTGGGTGACCACTTGGATCAGTCTGCGTAGGGACCGAGGGTGTGCGGTATTGGTCCTCGTTAAACTGTGCTACCGTAAAGTGCTCGACTTCGCGCGCAGGTCGTCGGGCTACCGAAGCGGGGGTGCCATCTCCTCCGCAGAGGATCAAAATTGTGATGGCATGTCTTCGGATCATCCTCCGGGATGTTTCCCAGACCGTCGCCAATAGCCCATTGTGCAGCTCTAGTGTGACGTAAATTAACAACAACAACAACAATTTAAGCTTAGTTCCCGGTTAATAGGGGTTTTAAGGGCCATTCTAGTCCTTGACGGGGGCGGTGCTCGATCCTCGACACCACCGAGTACATGCGATATATGTGCTATTAAAATCTGTGGAATCGAGAGGCCTGTGGTCGATCACATTGCTGTGCCAAATGGACAGGGATCTGGAGAAAATTTCCTACCCCTTCAGATTTAAGTCTAAATGGATGATAAGCCTAATGTACAGCTCTAGTGCGACATAACTAAAACTCCTACCTTCATTAATTCGTTGACACATTATCTGTTTACACTGTGTTATCTGGGAATACAATTTCAACAAAATCGTTTTAATATATACATACATTGCTTTTAAAATGAAGACAAATATCAGCAAGCGAAAAAACAGATTCATAAGAATTTACTTTTTTTTTTTTTTATCTAAAGCACTGAAGAGAGAAACGGAACGCTTAACGAAAATGGATCCTTCCAGCTAAAATTAAATATAAAATTTTTAATATATTATATTAAAATAACTTGATCCACTGGAAATGTTAACAACTTGACACCCTTTTTTACCCTTATTGTTATAATCAAGTTTTCAAATCCATTATATTACCTCTTTTTTTTTTTTTTCTCCAAATGAAATCGTGATTTAAAATGTGCTTTTTATTTAAATGTGTATTTTTTTTTATGTAATAAATATTTTATGAATTTTTTCAAACTATTATTTTTAACACGGTCATCACCAACAACTAAAAATGATACCTAAATCATGAGACCATGCCTTTATGCATGCCAATTAATGTATGTAAAATCTTCAGCCACGCAGACCAGAAAAACAAAAAATAAGCACGAAATTTGAGAAATAACATGTAATCATGATATAATAATTAAAATTAACCAGAGATAAATAAATGTACATGTTGATCCCATATTATGTTAATCGATAAGACTTTTACATTGGTGGATGTAGTTAGATTAATTTGATTTGATGGAAGACCTAACGTAGAATGTATTCTACAATATCTTTCTTACTCTCATTTCGGATTAAATGGAAATCCTACAATTTATGGTTCATTGATCAGCCTATATGATGCACAAAAAAATCAATGTATATTGTTAGTTTTACAGTTCTAAAATATAACATAATTAATGTCTCATTTAGTTAAATTACTATAGTACGATCCTCTAATTCCTAACGATTGGAAATGAAGTTCCTGGTTAGAGGAAGCAAAAAAGTGTAAAGTTTTAAAATAAATAATCACGTATTTTAAATAATCTTGTATGTCTTCCGAATCAGTGATCTTAATTTATAATATTTATTCATGTTTATCTTTTAATAATAAATTATTGTTAATAATAATTTTACATTTCCAGAGCATAAAACAGCAATTTTTATGAATTCATAAAAATTATAAAAGCATTAAATTCGAGTTTTTTTATGTACAAGCTATTCAAATAATATTATACTAGTTAAAATAAAATACTATTATATCTCTGTAATGAAAATAACATTACATAACAATATAATTCCATTTTTCTTTAAGTCATGAAAACAGTCATTTTTCAAACAAGGCTTGACAGTTTTATTTAACTTTTTAAAAAATATTATATGAGAGTTATTCTACAATGTAGCATTTTATTCCAGGTTTAATTAGAATAATAATAAGAAAAATAAGAAGAAAAATCAAAAATAGAGAAAAAATTGATTCACAATATAGTTTCAAAGTAACTCTCCACATTGCTTTCAGTTATTTGAGGTTTTTGTTTTACAAGTGGATTAAACGATACTGAGTTTCAACTTTTCCCTCCTTTTCCGTGGGAACAAGTTCTACACAAGGATTGCTACCCCTACACTAGACGACACTACTTGCATTTATTTACATTTTTGCACGCGTGTGTTTATATATGCCGAATTCAATGGTAAGTTCTTTTATTCCTTACTTTAATTATTACTATTTAGAATGTTAATTCATTATAATGCTTCACTATCAAAAAGAGTAAATAATTATTGTAGTTAATTCTACTTGAAATAAACACAAATATTCTAAGCCTATCATTTGCGAAGTTTTACAAACTATGACAAAACGTAACGATTTTGGAAAAAAGCAAGAAAATTTGTTGAATCTCATTTACTGTGCATAAAATGTAAAGAGACGAAATACAGACCCGTTATATACGATTGTTATGCAGTTAAGATATTTTTAATAAAATCATGAATTTTTGGAAAGTTTTCTGATGGCACCTAAGCTTAATCAAGGAATATTAATCTAAAATGCTGAGTTAAACTATGTCGACGCTCAGGTAAATATGAACTCGCTCAATAAACAGAAAATAAGCGGACTGTAAATTCACAATATTTATTTATTATTATTTGGAAGAGAGCTTTTTTGTAGCTCGTTACAGCTCTCCGTCCACACACACTCTCTCTCTCAGTGTTACAAGTTACACTAGGTGGCGCTACAAATCCGTGCGGATACATACCGCCGGGCGTTGCATTGTTTTAACAATCAACAATATTAATACAACTATTAACAATATTACTACTATTACACAAATATTACTATACTAAACAATTGCTATTACACGATAAATTTCACACTTTACATGATTATGAAAAGTAATATAAAGTTTTTTTAAAAAAATATTCATTCAATTGGCAATAAACAAATCTTGGAAATGGGCCTTTTAAAGATCCCTTTGTTCGTTTTAATACTACAAACACGAACTCTGCCATCCTTTCCCGGAAAGACCTCCACAATTCTACCAATTGGAAAATTACATATAGCTAAATTATCTTCCTTTATCAAAACCATATCTCCAAATTTAATGTTTTGCTTATCAATGTACCACTTCGACCTTTGTTGCAAAGTTGACAAATAGTCTTTGTGCCACTTTTTCCATATTAATTGCACGAATTTAGTGGTTTTGTGCCATAAACTCAACCTATTATCAGATACATTGGTTACATCTGGTTCAACAATTGATGTGAACGGTCTTCCGATCAGGAAATGGCCTGGAGTGAGAACGCTCAAATCATTGGCATCTGAAGATAACGGGGTAAGCGGTCTTGAGTTTAAAACTGACTCAATTTGAGTAGTTACAGTCAAAAAATCTTCATAAGTTAATTTCTTATCACCCACTACTCTTTTCAGATGATATTTGAAGGATCTCACTCCAGCTTCCCAGAGCCCTCCAAAATTCGGACTCCTAGGTGGCAAAAATTTCCATTTGATATTTTCATGACTCATATAATTACATAAACTCTTATCAGGATTTTTAACTAAGCTAAATAATCGCTGTAACTCATTATTACTCCCAACGAAATTAGTCGCATTATCTGAGTACAGAATACTGCTTTTTCCTCTACGCGAAAAAAATCTCTTTAACGTAGCTATAAATGCTTGAGAGCTCAACTCTGTCACAAGCTCCAAATGAATCGCTTTTGTGACGAAACATACAAAAATCGCGACATAAATTTTTTGAAAAGTACCTTTCCGTTGGTTCTTGTATTTAATTGCAAATGGACCGCAAAAGTCCACACCTGAAATGGCAAATGGAAAGTTTTGACTCACACGACTTTTGGGTAGATCACCCATAAGTTGATCACAAGTTATTGGTTTAGCTTTAAAGCACAACAAACACTCACGAACTACTTTTCTACAAATAGATCTGCCATTGATTGGCCAAAATCTTTGCCTTATAATAAACAATAATGTTTGAGGTCCAACATGTAAATTCTTAATATGATTACTAATAATTATCAATTGTGTTAATTTATGTTTTTCTGGTAACAACAATGGGAATTTTTTGTCAAAGCACAAATTACTATTGGACAAACGTCCACCTACTCTTAAGAGACCTTTTTTATCAATGAAAGGACATAAATTTCTTACCTTACTCTGCTTTGAAACTTCACCTGTAATTTCTAAATCTCTGATTTCCTTGCTGAACTCCCGTTTCTGCACTAAACTTACCAATTTTAGTTCAGCTCTTTTAAGTTCATCTGGAGACAAAGACCCAGTTGATGTGTCATAAGTGCTCCGACAATTATCGATGAACCTATATACAAAACTTAATACACGAATGAGTTTACTATAATTATTACTAATTTCCAAAAAATTATTAAGAAAATTACTATTATCACTAATAAAACAATTGAAGTCACTAGATGGTTTAAATTCATTAGAAAATTCATCTTCAATAACTCTGGATGGAATGTCTCTATTTGGATATTCACTGTTACACAAGAAATTTGGTCCTTCAAACCACAATCTACATTGTGAAAGTTTATCAGGATCGAGACCTCTGGAGATAATGTCTGCTGGGTTCTCAGTTGATGGTACATATCTCCAACTGTCAATGTTAGTTAAGTCTTGAATCTGGGATACACGATTGGCAACGAAAGTTTTAAGTAGAAATGACTCCTTACGTATCCAAGAAAGCACAATCATGCTATCACTCCATAAGTATATGTTGGATATAGGCAAATCAAGAGCTTTTATCACTTTTTTCACTAATTTGGCTAGAAGCAGTGAGGCACAGAGTTCTAGTCTTGGGATGGTTACTCTTTTCAAAGGTGATACACGACTTTTGCTAGCAATCAATTTGATAGTCGCTGCTTGACCATTTTTAACACACTTACAGTAAACAACAGCACCATAAGCAACCTCTGACGCGTCGGCGAATCCATGAATTTCAATCATGTCAGCTCCCTCTGTAAGTATACATCTATCAAATTCCATGTTGTTAACACTCTTTAAAGCTTCGACGAACTCCTTCCACTCTTGGATTTGTTTCTCAGGCAGTTCTTCATGCCAGTCCAGTTTTAAAGACCATAGCTGTTGCAAAAATATCTTTGCTTTTGACACTACTGGTCCAAGCAATCCAAGGGGGTCGAAAAGGCGTGCAATTGTGGATAAGACACATCGCTTCGTAACTTTCGAGTCTTTTCTATGTGATGCACTACAGGTAACTTTAAAATAAAGACTATCTTTCTTCGGACTCCAGGAAACTCCTAGCACTTGAGTTCCATCACAGTTAGTAAAATTATATATTTCTTCACCATCAGAAACTAACGCTGCGCAGTTGCTATGCCATTTGTGGAGTTGCATGCCAGCATTTCCTAAAATACCAATTAATTGATTTTTAAGTTCTCTTGCAGTTGCTAAATTATCAGAGCCGGTCAACACATCATCGATGTAGAAATCATTTTCAATGACTGGAGCAGCAAGAGGATACTTTTCTCCTTCATCAATAGCTATTTGCTTTAATGTACGAGTTGCTAGAAATGGTGCACACACTGTACCGTAAGTGACGGTATTCAACTCGTAGGTTTTGACAGGTCCTTTCTCTTTTTCTTTCCAAAGAATACGCTGCAATTTTCTTTGGCTTTGGTCAATTAAGATCATTCGGTACATTTTCTTTATGTCTGCTGTGAAGGCATAGACATATTTACGGAACCTTGTCATGATGGAAAATAAATCACTCTGAACTATGCCTCCATTTAATTGCAAAGAATTTAAGGAATTACCAGTTGAGGTAGGATAACTCGCATTAAAAACAACTCTTAGGACAGTTGATTGCTTATCAGGGCGGTAAACTCCTAAATGGGGAATGTAGTAAGTGGCTTCTTCCTCTTCATCATCCGAAATTTCTGACATGTGTCCCATCTCTAAATATTCATGAAGGAAATCTTTATATAAAGATAAATAATTTGGCTCCTTAATTAAACGTTTCCACATCAGATTTAATTTCTTAAACGCAAACTCTTTAGATTTTCCCAAATGTTTAGGATCCTCTTTTAAAGGCATCTTTACTATGTACCGTCCCTCAGAATTTCTAGCACAGTTGTTTTTAAAATGTTCTTCACAAATAATTTTTTCTTTACTCTCAATTATTTCAGTTTCGATATTTTCTATCTCCCAAAAACTTCTAACAGTTTGTTCTAAATCAAGAGTTTCTTTAACTAATCCACAATGGATTTTGTTATCCTCCATATTTGATATGCTTCCACTAACTAAATAACCAAACACAGAATTTTGTAAGATTAAATTCGAGTTAGGAGGGTAAATTTGCCCAGGTTTTATTAGCTCAAAAAAGGATTCCGCACCAATTAATAAATCAACTCTCTGCGGAATGTGAAAATACTCATCAGCTAAGTTAATGTTTTCCAACCCTTCCATACACTTGTTTACTTTCTTTGAGGGTGTGAGATCCGTAATTCTAGGAACAACTAATAAATTCAGATCTGCGTTAAAAGTTCGGGATTTATTTATTAAAGTAGCACAAACTTGAGACCTAACAGAAATAGCTGAATCATTCAACCCAGACACTACTATGTTAATTTTATTCTTTCTCAATTGTAGGCGATCTGCACATTCTTTACTTATGAAATTAGACATCGATCCCGAATCTAATAAAACACGAACTTCACTCTCATTTCCAAAAGAATCACATAAATAACAAATTGCCGTACTCAAAAGAACTGTTTTGTTTTTATTCCAGACATAACTACTCGTGGCCGAAAAGATATTGGCGCCTGTGTTTTGCCCTTCGCATGCTGCGGGTGTAAATTCAGAAGCAAGTGGAGAGAGGGGGGGATTTCCTCTATCAATTTGTCTTTTATTCGATTCTGAATTCATAATGTTCTCCTCTCTTATTTTTGATTTCGCGGAATAATTATGTTCTCGATTAAAATGTAATGAAATATGATGCCTTTTACCACATTTAGCACAAGAATATTTTGATTTGCAAGACATCACTTTATGTTTACCAAGACAATTAAAACACAATTCATTATCTTTAACAATTTGCAGTTTCTCATACACAGATAATTTCTTATAAGTAGAACACATATAAAGGGGGTGATTTTCATTACATAAAATGCACTTTGAACTCTTAACATCAGACAAAAAGGTTTTAGAAGTATTTCTTTCATTATGACTTTTATTATAAGAGCTCTTAGTTAAAGATTTTCCGCGAGATGTCATAAATAAATCTATTTCCTTTCCTAGTTTAATTGGTTCAAACCAGGTGTCCGATTGTTTTACACTTATATAAGTAGCGGTTTCCCTGTCCAATGTTTGGAAGAGTTTATCAGAAATTATTAGCTGATTTAATGTTTTGAAATCTGTCACATTTCTTAATTTTAAGTAATAATCCCAACTAGTTGTTAAACGTGACGCAAACTGGACGTGCGTTTCGTTTAACTGGCGCGTGGTTGTTTTGAAATTGTCCAGACAAGATTGAGCCGTTGGCTGAAATTCTCTAAGTACTATTTCTTTCACTTTTTCATAATTATTAAGATCATCATCACTTATATATGTGATAATATTAGACGATCTTTCCCCAAGTAGATTAAGAAGAATCTCTGATTTATATTTATCTGGCACACACTTAACTATAAATGCTCGTTCTAACGATGTAAAGAAGAATCCCCAATTTTCGGGTTTACACGGCACTTTAATGGTCAATGTTCTAATGCTCTTAATCAAAGAATCTAGGGAATTATTAGATTCAATTAGCTCTATATTATTCTCTTTTGGCTCAGAACGAATGCGTGCAATTTCTAATTCAGTTTTTGTTCTCTCGAGCTCCTTTGGCTCAGCACGAATACGTGCAATTTCTAGTTCAGTTTTTGCTCTCTCGAGCTTTATATTCTCTAACTTTAATTGTTTTGATTCTTCAGACTTGCGCTCTTCTACTATTAAACTTACTAGATCACTAACAGTTTCAGAGTCAGTTTTATATTTTTTACAACTTTTAATTATATCAATTAAGTTTACCACAGTCATATCATCACTAATCTCTAGATCTAGTTCACTGGCAATAAGCCTTAAATCATCTTTTTTACAATTCTTAAACATTGTAAATTAAAGTTTTTTATAAAAAAATCAAAACAATCCTACTTTGAATGGGAAGGCACGAATCCACAGTTTTCTCGTAACACTGTCCACAATGGTTATCTCTTAGAACTCAAAACGAAACTCTTTTCGTTAATTGTTTTAATTTTGCTGATTTTTTCTCCTGGTGAGCGGACCACTTATGTCGACGCTCAGGTAAATATGAACTCGCTCAATAAACAGAAAATAAGCGGACTGTAAATTCACAATATTTATTTATTATTATTTGGAAGAGAGCTTTTTTGTAGCTCGTTACAGCTCTCCGTCCACACACACTCTCTCTCTCAGTGTTACAAGTTACACTAGGTGGCGCTACAAATCCGTGCGGATACATACCGCCGGGCGTTGCATTGTTTTAACAATCAACAATATTAATACAACTATTAACAATATTACTACTATTACACAAATATTACTATACTAAACAATTGCTATTACACGATAAATTTCACACTTTACATGATTATGAAAAGTAATATAAAGTTTTTTTAAAAAAATCAAAACAATCCTACTTTGAATGGGAAGGCACGAATCCACAGTTTTCTCGTAACACTGTCCACAATGGTTATCTCTTAGAACTCAAAACGAAACTCTTTTCGTTAATTGTTTTAATTTTGCTGATTTTTTCTCCGGCTCGACGGACCACTTATGTCGACGCTCAGGTAAATATGAACTCGCTCAATAAACAGAAAATAAGCGGACTGTAAATTCACAATATTTATTTATTATTATTTGGAAGAGAGCTTTTTTGTAGCTCGTTACAGCTCTCCGTCCACACACACTCTCTCTCTCAGTGTTACAAGTTACACTAGGTGGCGCTACAAATCCGTGCGGATACAAACTAGTTGCGATCTTATGTAAAAAAAAATTTCTATTTTAAAGCTTTAATTATCAAAATTATTAAATTAATGTTCCATTATTTTATTCACCTGACAAATTTTGTTGCTATAATAAATAACAATTAACAAAAAGTAACAATTATAAGCATTATTCTGAAGATAATACTTAAATGTTATTAATCATGGTTGACTTTACACACCAAAATATGAGTAGAGGGGATATTTTCCTTCTGTGATTTGCCGCGCCTACTATTGTGGATTTCAAACTTGCATACATTTATAAAAGAAAACTTGTAGAGGTTTGCCAGGGGGTAGTGGCTACAAGATATACCCTTTTGAATTTCTTCCCATGTTTTGTTTTCAGTGTGATGATAGTCACTGGAAGTTACCAAGACCTGTTGATTATTCTGCCACAGGTGATGATAAACAAATTTTCCGGAGTAGAAAAGAATTTTAGCTAGATTTATAATGTAAATTTTTCTGTTTCACTAATTTTAGGGGATATTTCCATGTATTAATCTGTCACACTAACTACAATAGCCAAGCTACCAAAAAGATATAAACTTGAAATTTTTTAAAAAAAAAAACATGAATGTTTGCCAAATGGTTATGAGTTATATCTTTCGAGTCCGTCCCTTTCTGTGATTTTTTTACTTTCTTTCAGTTTCTCCGATACCAGAAGTTGCCAAGACGTGCTGATTATTCTGCCATTGTTCATTTTATAGAGATCTCCCCTGATTTTATGAATCAAATAAAAGGGGATGTTTCCCTATTTGAACTAGATTGTGCCAACTAAAAATGTTGAAACAAAAAAAAAATTGTACTTTGCAAAAATTTAAAAAGAAGTATGTAGAAGTTTTCCTGAGGGTTGCTTCAACTTATATTCTCTGAGTTACTCCCATTCTGAGATATTTTCTTAATTTTTCGTGGACCGCTGGAAGTTTATAAATATTTAGCCATAGGTAACAACATAGAAATACTCATTAAACTTTTAATTCTCTATTAGGGTTACTTCTGTATTGTGAGCAGTTATGCCAACTGCTATCGTCCAGGCACCAAATAGATTTCTAACTGCTAACTTTTTAAAAGAATATGTAAAGGTGTGAGAAAGGTGGCTACGAGTTATACTCTTCAAGTTGATATCCGTTAGTTAATTTTTTTTAGTTCCTCCTAGTTGCTGCGTGGAAGTTGCTTAGAAGATATAGTGCTTATTCACCGGCAGATCATGATACGGGCATTTTTCTTACTGTTTTGCCTACTCAGTACGAGATGGCAATTTTATTAGCAAATGAGACGAAACAAGTTTTATGTGTGAAACAGTCCTATCATATTGTTATTAATTTGAGCTGTCTTATCTACTTACCTACTATTGTCTTATAAAGTATAAAAACAATTAGTTGTTGCATTTTTAAAAAAGTTGAGTAGTGGCATTTTCTTTTAACTTTACCTTTTTAAAGAACCAATGGTTAAACACGCTTGATTGGGGTAAATTTTACAAGAGTCTATATCAGATGGTTCTTCAACCAAAATGTCGTGGAAGTGTCATCTTAACAAGCTATTGCAAGAGAAAATCTCACATGGACAAAATAGTTTTTTGACTGTTTATTTTGCAACATGATATCTTTAAAAAAAAGAGAAAAAAAACACCCAGTTGAACATTTACTGGAAATTTTTCTTCTTATTTTTGAAACAGTTTTTGAAATTTATCAGCTAAAACAATATGGAAAATAATTGCAGTAATTTTCAATATTAAATTATCTTAGAATTATTCTTATTCAAGCTTTTATTTAAATTTACATTGCTGTTTAAAACTTTTTTAATTCTTTTATAGTCATTGTATTCTAAAAATATGCCTAGGCAGGGGTCTGTCAAGGCCGAATTTACTACCGTTTAGCGGTACCTTCACAAATTAAACTTTAGAAAAAACAGTAGTTTCACAAAATACTTTTTCTTATAATTTTATTTTTGTATTCCTTAAGAAACGATAAATCCATATTTTGGTGTTAATTTTTTAATGTAGTTTTTAATTTTTCACAAATTATGTCTAAATTTTCATAAAATAGGTACCTCTCAGAAAAACCTAGACAGACCCTTGCTAGGTGAAAAAGTTCAATTGAAATTTTTATTGCTAAATTTTTCTTTTAAACAATTTTTGTCTTAGTTTTTACCTAGCTTTTTACATTTCTAAAAAACTTTGTTTTTATTAACTGTATGACACAGTAATTAAGAATGTTTCTATTGACTTTATTCTTATCTGGAAAATGTGATAATTGGAAAGACTGAGATGTAAAGCTTTAAAATTTTATTTTGAGAATTAAAATAGATTTTTCTGTTTTACATTTGTATATAATCTTTTGTTTTTGTTAGTGTTTTTAAGATAACAAAGCATTTTAATAACATATTTCTAATAGATTATATTTTAGTTAATGTTGCTTTATGGATACTGCTTTACAGAAAATATTATTCTTAGCATGGAAGTTTTGTTGTAACAATTATGATAATTTTTTTTTCTCTTTCTATTTTACTTCATAACTTTATTAAGTATTTCTGGTTTAATTTTTTGTTTTCCCTTTAGCCCATTCCACTAATATAGATAAGCATGGAGTAATTTCCAATTATAAATAAACTTATTTATTCGTAAAAAAAATTTATTAATGAATTTTTTTTTAAAAAAAATATTGCTATAAAAATATATTCTGCATTTCACCATTTTTTTTAGCTAACATTCTGCCAAACCATTACTCCTTACTTCTCTAGTTCTGAATAATAAATGTGCCCGTATAAAAATATGTTTGAATAATTTCTATGTTTTTAAACGTATTAACTGAATGAATTTTCTTTTTCATAATCTATTGATGTACTTCTGAGGAAGATCTTTGAAAAGGATCTAGCTTTGAGAATGAACCTCCATCAAGTCTCATTTGAAGGTACCTGAATTAAGTATGTCTAAAGAAATAACTGTATTTGAATTGTTTCCTTTTTTCTTGTACTTAAAAATGGGTAAAAAAAATTCGTGAAATTATAAACATGAACAAATCAATTGTTAAAAATTATTTCAGATTACTTTTGCTGATATTAAAAATAGTAATTAAACATTGTTTACATAGGCTGCCCATGCTTCAATAACAACAAATAAAAGTACTCAAAAATTTGTCTCTTAAAATTAATTATCATATATTGTAAATATATTTTCCATGTACTGTAGAATCCTAATTATTTGATGCACAATCATCAGCATTTGCACTATTCAACTAATTTATAATAGAAGTTTCTGGTGTAAGTTTCATCGTTAGTATCAAGTAGAATGGTAAACTGTTACTGTTTTTACCACCACTATTTTTGCTGTTCCAATGTTTTATTTCACTGGCACTTAAGAAAAAAAAAAGTGTTTTATCTGCATTAAATTAGTCTTTTTATTCATAGTCCTCCATAAGTTCAAACAAATTCTGAAACTTCTATTTTGCTTTTAACAATTCTTCAACAATTATGCAGATTGATGAATCCCTCAAAGGCTAAGGCTACTCAAACCAAACATTTGGCAAACATTAAAATGAATTATAAAATGAATAAACAACATCAATTGGAAATTCTCGGGGAATTAAGATTGATACATATTGCTCAGTATTTCAAATCTCCATGGCAGAATCGCAGCGACACGGCAACATTGTTGCAGAATTTTACAGATCTCTTGCAGAAAGATTTTTCTCTTGAAAGGAAGAAAATATTACTTTTCTTTTTTACAGAAATATTTGAACATGCAATATTTGAATCATGCATTTAGATAATCAGTTTTTGACATGCTCAATTTTCACCGACGTAATGTTTTGATAGTATTTTCGGCAGTTATTGATATTGATTTTCATTTGATTCTTAACCATCTTGATATATTTAAACAATATGGAAAACTCGAATTGTGAATTTGAGTATCTCTTTTTTAAGGCTATCTTTTTTTTTTTTTTTTTTAATTCTATCGAATTTTTAGAAGTTATAGATGCTGATTTCTCCTTAAATTTTAAATCCGATATTTTTTATACGATAATTACAACCTAATTTCAAAGTGTAACACGCTTTTGAGGAGTTCAATTTACGTAATTACATCATATATTTTTTTTTTGGGGGGGGGGGGGCAATTGCTACTACGGATTTCATGATATTTAATATTTTTTTATTGTGATGATTATTTACAAAATGCGAAGAAGCTAAATGTGAGAATATAACCCATATGTGAGAAAATGTGAAATATAACCAAAATGTGAGAATAATATTAAAAAAAAAATTTTTTGTGTTAGATTAAGAAAATCATTATTATTATTTTTTGTTGACACAGCGTATTTGCCATTTTAAATTAGCAACATATATGTTTGTTTGTATTAAAAGTATTTTGCAATTAGATATTAGTGCTGGAGAGTTTAGTCGCAGATAGCTCAAAAACATTCTGCCACAAGATTTCAAATTATCCTTGTTTTAATATATATTTTTTTTTTGTACATCTGCAGTTTTTTACAATTCCTCATATTAGAAATTGAACTTTCAATATTGTTAACTTTAATCAATGATTTTATATCTATGACTGTACCATAGCTGCCAACTGTTCAGAATTTTTCGGATTTGTTCCTAATTTTTATATCAAATCTAAAAATCTGATATTTTTATAAAAAATCTGAATTTTCCTAAAATTTCAGTATTTTTGCTTTTAAATCAAACCCTAGTTCTGATCGCCACAAGCTTCCTGTGATCATTGTGCAGAAGTAATTTTTAGTAGCTTTTTATTGGAAAATACTATTCTAATAGCTGTTGCTGATCATTTCACTAAATTGAATCTTAAACAACTATTATTATTTTTGAAAAAATGTATTGCAGTATTTAAACACATGCATCAGAAATATTTGCTTATGTCGTAGATTATTATTTACCTGTCTTTTATAATTTGGAGAATAATAATTATGTATTAAAAAGTAATGGTTGTTTTTAAACTATACCGGTATTCCTAATTATAAAATATTAATATTATAAATTTCCCTCAAAGGATAGTGTTTATAGTTTCGTTTTACTAATTTACTTAAGATATTTTAATATTTGTCAATTAATGTTAATATTTAATAGTTAAATTTTTGTCTTACTCTCATAATTGGTGCATAATTTTGTGGCATATAGTGTTCCTAATTTTTGATTCCTAAGGTTGGCAGCTATGCTATACATATATTTTCTATTTATATGATATATCTATGATATTATCACTTTATTTTCATAAAGTTTTTTTTTTCAATAACTTCTGCACTATGTTATTATGCTTACATTAAATGAAAAATTTTTTGATTTCATACTGTTTGAAAACATCTTTTATTTAAATATCTTATTTTTCCAAGTGAATGTTTTTGTGTCTATTATTTGGTGTTGAAGTATTAATGATTAAAATGCTTTAAAACATGATTCATTGTGTATATCAAGGTTGCAAAAAATGCTTACTTTTCTCTAAAAGAGTTAGACTGACTAGTTTTTATTAATTTATTATATTTTCTTGCATTTTACTGTATACATTTAGCATACTTATGTTCCAACTTTTTATTTAAACAAAAACTATCAAGTAAAATTTATGTTAAATGTCTAATATTGCAGAAAACTTATATATCTTGTAAATTAAGTAGTTCATGCAATGGAAATTATCACTACTACAAACTATATGAATTACAGTTTGACAAAAAAATATATATTTGTTTTCGCATCTTTAAATAAGTTAAAAAAATGTTTTTGATATATCTGCTCTATACTTGTTCAAAAAAATTTTTATTTTATTTTTTTGCAAGGGTGTGGAAAGTTGGTAATTTTGTTTTGCTCATATATATATATATATATGCAGCATTAAAAAAGATAATTTCTAATTAGTTCCAAGCATAAAATTATTATTTTTTGAAACAATTTTAAGTTTAAAATTGTTTCCTCCGAATTGTTTTTATCGTCCAAAATTGCTATACTGCATTACTCCAAACATTCTGTCATGTTGCTACATTTAACTAACACTAACTGGGTTTTTTTTTTTTGAAATTTTTTTATCCAGTCCTTTTAAAGTGGTTTAAACAAATAAAGTTTTTACTGCCCCCAAGCAACCTGATAGTAACACACTTGGGTCAAGGAACACCGAACCTATTTTTCCCACCCTGGAATTTAATGCCCCACCATTACTAAGAATTCTGTTGTGGAAATGAATTTCTAAATCACCTAACAGCTTTCTAATGTATTTTGGAGTAAAGTGTTTTAGCAGCGATTTTCCAGAAATTAAAGAATTTTCAAAATAACCATTTTTTGTTTAAAAAAGCTTTAACAGAGGCAATTGTAAAATGTAATTCTTCACTTGAACTAAATAATATATAGTTTAACAAATTACTGAATTTGTTAAAATTACTCCTTTTGTATATTAAAGATACTGTTAGTGTTAAAAGGCATAGTATTTTTACTGTTTTAATAAATGAGAAATTAAAAATTACGTAACTGAAACTAATCGAATTGTGTTTCTGAACTACAAAGTTCTTGCAAAATATTCTGAAGAGGAATGAAAATTGCACCCAAGGAGCAATAAGAAAATGAAAAGAATGAGAGAGAAAAATAAAATTCTGATGATAAGTAAATAAACAGAAAGTATAGGGCAGCTTTTAGGAGAACTTTACCTGACAACGGGTGCATGTCGTGGCAAGTATTGCGGTTATGAGAAAAAGTAATTTCAAATAGGGGTGTTTTGTGAATAGTTTTGTCTTGATTTTAGGTCAGTGTGGGTAAACCAATTGACACCTTTATTCCTTAATTGTGCTCTTACTTGTTACCAAAGCAGCCGACAGCACCAGACTAAAAGTCTGGAGGAGTTCTCCTCAAAGCCACACGAAAAATAATTTAATGTTTTGTTTATAACTTACTGCTGGCTTCATTGTAAGATTTAGTTAGGATAAAAAAAAAAATATTAAATATTCTAATTCAGATTTGTGCTGTATATGTATATAATTTTGTCATGTAATATGTGACTAAAATTTTTAAAATAGATTTTCTTATATCTAAGTATTTGGATGTACTCAATCGATATATACTTAGTAGAAATTCCATGAAAATCATGTTTTAATATTTTTTTAAAATTTTTTATTTAACTGTATTTTATCTAGTCAGTATTGCTTCGTTTTAGAAATCTACTGTTGGTTGTAACAATTTAATATTATTGTCCGGTATATTTTTTTTCATATGCTAAAATATTTATTTGTTTTCCAGGAACATTGCAGTGAAGAGGTGATAGTAACAGCGGGGTGGAAGAAGTTATGAATGTTTCAGATCTGTAGCGATGTGTTATAATTGTAAATCTATATATTGTAAATATATTGTATGATAGTTGTAAAATAAATAAAACTTAATAAATCTTATTTGATTTAATGTTTTTTTCTGTATTTAAAATTATTTAGTTAACTGCTCTTCTGGATTAAAAATTGTAATTTTACGTAATAATTAATTTTTTGTAAATAAACAAATCAAATGGTAAATTTGGTTAATATTTTTTTTTACTTCGTGTGTGTGTTAAAGTAAATTTTAGTCAAATTTTTCAAGCTAAAAACTAAAATATATGCATTTAAAAAAAAATAAATTAATGAGCCCAAAAGCATTCTAGAAGAGTAGATAATTTCCAGCAAGCAATTTGGAAACATGGACTTCAGCAGAGCAGTAGATTTCTTAATTATTAATTTAAACTAAAAAAAAAAATATTTTTTCCATAGGGGTTTGGAAAATCATGTAAGTATTGAGTAATTTTTTCTTCTACCAATTCTTTATATTACAAACTTTTAGGAATGAAAAATGTAAAAAATTCCTGAGAGACATGAAACTTCGTAAATAAACCAGTATGCTGCTGTGAAGAGGTAGAAAGATTTGCATTCCATATTCGTTGAGTTATAATTTGAATTGTAAAAATTTACAGAAAGTGTGAGATTAAAAATAAAAGCTTTTTCTAGGATTCTAAAAAAAAAAAAAAAAAAAAGCATGAATATCGACTATTTTCCGTTATTTTAGTTTTAGTTCGAAAAGAATTAAAAGTTTTTTTTTAAATAAAAAGTAAATGCTATATTTTTTAGTGTAATTAGTGCAGCATAAACATTAAAATACAGAATGGTTTCTTTCCTTCTTAGTAAAAAAAAAAAACTTAAAATATGCTATTGTTAACAATTCGGTTAAAATTACGATAAATTGAAATTAATTTAGTTAAATTTACGCGAAAAATTTATTAATTCACCTAGCTCAAAATAAGCGTTAAAAATATTGATATATAAGCGTTAATAATACGTAAATAGAGCTCAAAAATAAGCGTTAATAATACGTAAATAAAGCTCAAAAATAAGCGTAAATAAAGCTCAAAAATAAGCGTTAATAATACGTAAATAGTATGGATAAAATGCGTTTGTATTTTGGTTAAAATAACGTAAAATGTACGTTATTTTAATAAAAATAAGCGTTAAAAACACGTAAATATTCATGGTGAAAAAAACGAATTTATATAACCAAAAATATACGTAAATAGTTTGGTGAAAAAAACGTAAAAAATACGTTAAAAATTGGTTACGAAATTCACCTTAGTCAAAATAACGGCAAAAATCGGTCATTTTTACGTTAAAAACAACCCAAATATAAACGCTTTTTTACCTAATTCGAGACTACCACTCGAAACGGAAATAAAACGTTTTAAATAAACGTTTTTTTGCTCTAAACCTTGTGGCATTTTAACGTTATTTTCACGTAATTTATACTTATCTCTGCTGCATGGGTATATTACCCAAAAGCAGTCATAATGTCTGCTTTGTGAAAGAATAACTAATGTGTAAAGAAATTTGTTTAATTAATTTTAAATATTTTTTATATTATTTACAGTAATAAAATAAGTTATTAGTAAATATTAACAATAAAAAAATTTACTTTACTTGGAAAAAAATATTTATGCATTATTATTTGTATATTTTTTGCAAATGAAAAAGCAGTTAAAAAGCAGTCAAAATGACTTGTTTTTGACTTGTTTGGTTTGTTTTTGAAGATCTACAAATCAACTTAAAACTAGATGATACTAAAACACTTATACACATGCACATATTTTTAGTCAATATTCGTAGATTCATATCGCGAAGATATTGTAAACGAAATTATTCAGGGCCCAATTTTTTATTATTTGTTTTGTTTACCCTAACAGATTAAGGAACGAATCTTTATGCTGCAGTGATGTATAACGGGCTTCTATAGAAGACAAAATATTTATGAAACACTTATAAACATATTTTTGAAACATATCTGCAAATTTACAAACATATCTACAAATTTGAAAACATATCTACTAATTTACCAACATATCTGCAAATTTACAAACACATCTAAACATTTTAGACCGCCTTCTTAAATAGATATTTGTGATTTCACCATTATTAAACGGTTTTTAAGAACAAAACGACATTGAGGAAATAAAAATAGAACTTTTTAATTTAAAACCAAGATAAAACAAATGAAACTTAAACGTTGATCACAAGTAACTCAGAGTATTTTTCTTTATTATTTGTTTCAATTTATTAATTTTAAATTTTATCAGTTTTTAAATTAGTCAGTTCTTTCGTTTTGTTGATGAATTATACAAATAAAAATAAAATATTTAGTGGACGCAGATTCAAAACTTTATTGCATGTACTACATGAAAGTGAAGAAACAAAACGCATTTCCTCAGACGTCATTCTTTTTTTAAATCCTCATCGTTTTTATTTTAAACTTTTCCCTGACTGTTTTAATAAATTTGTTTTGATAACAAACTAGGAAGTTTTTGTTTTGTCTATATAAATGCTGATTCAGCTTGAATTTTAAAAAAACAATTTTAAACGTTGAATTTATTTTAGTATTATTTAGTTTAACTTCACAAGCTGTTACTTCGCTGTTTCTTTGCTTTGAAAAACTAAGAAAAATATCGTCTGACAGTGAAAGAAAGTGAAAAATCAGTTTTTTTTTTAAAGTATTAAAGAGTTTTTATTCTAATACATGAGAAACATAAAAAATAGATTTTTAAAAAAAAATTTGGTTACGATTTTTGCCCTAACTTCTACATCGTCCCCCAACTATAATAACCTTAAGTTTTACTAGGTACCTTAAATATTATCGATAGTTTTCTTTTATTATTTTTAATTAAACTAATAAAATCCTTTCAAATCGTTTTTTTTTTTATAAATTTAATTAAAAGCTTAGATGTTTTTCTTTTTCTTTCATAATATTATGCACCTCATATATATTACGATTTAATTTAAATATTTAAACTTTTTTCTTCATTTGTCTTGTTCGTAAATTTATTTCTTTGTTGAATGTACTAATGCATTTCTGTATGCTTGACATGCGTACCATTAATCCTTTTAAACTAATAGAGAAACAAAGACGGGTAAGTTCTTAATCTTATAAGGTTATTGTTCTAAAGGACTGTACCCCCTACTCGCTAACCCTCGAAGATTTCGGTGCAATCTAATATAGTTCGTTATGCGGACCAAGATCCGGTCTCTCTTTACCAAGTTAATCCGGTTCTTTACCTGTCCCAGAGTTTGGCAGCATAAATAATTGCAGAAATTACATTTGGAAGATGATTTCATGATATTTAATATTAATTTTAAAAAAGTGTGACATCTAATGAGATTTTCTTGAACTAAAAAATTTTTCCCGAACGAAAGATATATTTAAAAAGAAATGAGTCTCAGAATTTTGTTCTTAAATGTGCAAGTCTCATCAATCAATGACATAAAGAGTGACCAGGACATTACTTCTATTTTTATTATTATTAGGCCTTACTTCCATTTTTATTTATTATCTTTCTATTTTTATTATTTTAATTATTTCTGCTAGTCAGACTTCCCAATTACACTACAAATAAAAACTACTCAAACAAATTAACTAGATGTTTAAAGTGACCTATGCTTTTTCTTCACAAGCGCAGTGTTGTCCAACAATCAGATAAGAATCTGTATTCAAGAATTATCCACGAATCTGCGTATCCAAGAATTAGCGTAGAAAAACTGGAAAGTGACTCATGCTTTTCCTTTACAAGAGCAGTATTGTCCAACAATCAGATAAGAATCTGTATTCAAGAATTATTCACGAATCTGCGTATCCAAGAATTAGCGTAGAAAAACTGGAATCCTATTAACCATAAAGTGTCTAAAAACATGTTAGCTTTGCTTTACTAATTTTTGTTTTTAGTTATTGAAATATTGATAATATATGTAGCCTAGTCTTATGCCTAGTCTGATTTTAAATCTGGGCAATTGGGCCTTTATCCCATCCATCCTGAAGTATTTAAACGATGATGTGATAAGAATAAGGTTGATGTTGCTAAAGGCCTGTTTACACGGTCCAAGTTCTTGAATCCGAATTAGATGATTCGCCGACACTATCCAAGTTCTTGAATGCCACTGATTGGTCGGAAGAAAAACTTGCGCATGCGCATTGTTCATATTCAACATTATAAAATAATACCTACATAAGTTTAAAATTGCCAAATAAATTCAAATAAAATCATAATAACACAAATAAACCGTAAAAGATATGTAAGCAGATATTTGGATTTAAAAGATATTTGGAGTAAGATATATGAAAGCAGACAACAAAATGACATAATCTGATTCTTGCTTCTTGACGTCACAAAACCTAAGACGCTGATTGGTCAATTGGTAATGACTTTGTCATTAATAGCGAGTTTCAGCTCACACTTTTAGGAAAATCGTAGGTCCAGGCAGTAGAATTAGGAATAAAAAATGAATTGCTTTGAAGTGTTAACATCAATTATCATCCTCTTACACTTGATAGCACTTGTGGATCCCACCAAAAACAGGATATCCATTACCAGGAAAAATTTAAAAACTGGTGACTTATTTATCTCAATACTATAATAAATTTAATAAAATTAGTTTTCGCTGCAGTTTTATAAAAACCAATTTTGATACCAATTCCAAATTTGAAATTTTCGGCAAATGTATATTTCCTAAAATTTAACTACTACTTTTAAAGAATTACCCAGAACTTTCTCATTTAAAATACACCAGGCTTGAGAAAGTTAAAGTAAAATAAAAAAATAAAAAGCATTAATAAAAATGCAACGAAATAGAATGAATTTAAGATAATGAAAAACTATTTAATAATTTTCTTGATAAAAATGCATTTAGAAAATGATGAAATATCATTAACATTTAATGCTCTCATGATTCGTATTACCTTTTCAGGCATATCTTACTCTTATATTTTAAAATAATTGTTTTAATAATCTATGGTTTGGCTAACTTTTCAGTAGAACAAAGTGATTTTCCAAAAGATTAGCCATTTGAAAAGAGAGTGAGATCAACATTTAACCATCTTTTCGTGATTTTTGTTTCAATCTCACAGTCATTCAAAACAATAAAAGAACAATCTAAATTCGAATTACTTTTATGCACAAATCTTCCAAAAGATAACGAAAGTCATAACAAAAACAGAGATTTAATGTATTTAAAAAAATATCACGAAAATATATTTTTGAAAACGATATTCATTTGCCAACCACAATAAATGACGCAATCACACTCAAACATTCGTGACTATGTGTAGGCGTCCCGAAATCCCTCAATTTGGAAGCCTATTAATGTTACCCCCAAATATTCCTTCGCCTACATTAATTCCGCTTCTGAAAATTCTAAGCTCTTTCAGAAATAATCTTCTTCCGGTTGAGATAACCTTAGCATTGAAAACGACAACCGTGATCTATTCTTGCGAGTTAGAACGAAGCGTGGAAGAAAGCTTAAAGAATGAGTAAAATTTTAAAGATGTTCTTTGAAGGTTAGTTCGCCATTTGAAATAACGCTTTTTAGCGAATAATGTGCTATTTTTATAATCGTTGTGAGTTTGTAACAGTTAACCATATTAGGTTTGGCTTTGTCTCTCTTTTTATGCTAATAGTGGAAATGACAACATTAAGAAAAGCTATAGTTTTAGAATAATTAACATCGTTTGTGTTTTAATTTTTTTTAAAAGATACTTTGACGCTGCATTGTTTGGGCTAATAAAAATACGCAAAAATTGATAATTATTCACTGATTTTCATCTGGATGAAAGATTTTTTAAAAGAAAACTTTTAATAAATATTTTTGAAAATATTTAAACTATAAAGTTTCAGAAAATTCTTTTTAACTTTATAGTAATATCTTTATTTTAAGATTAAGCTTTGTTTAAAGTGAAAGGCACACAAATTATGGATTTTTTTTTCCTTTCTCAGTGAAAGGGCTTTAAAGAACACCCTTAAAATGTTACGAAATTGAGTGTTTGTTTTTTAAAATACCTGAGTTGATGTGTTCACTGTTGAATGAGAAAATATGAATCTCAGAATATACATGAAATGTATTAAAAAGTTAAAATTTGTAGTAGACTTTATTTTCAGGATTAATTAAAACTCTCTTTCTTACTTTGACAAGAAATCAGGCTGCTAACTTTTGTTATTATATACGTCTTTGTAGGAAATATATACAGGGTTATTCATAATTCCCTCCGGGGTTACGAAGCGTTATAGTAAAAAAACGAAGACGAACATGGCAAAAAAGAACATATGAAATTATTCCGAAAGTATTCAAGTTTTAATTTAAGCAGTTGTCAGTAAATGGCAGTAACATGTACCACTGAAGCCAGTTGTAGTAAAGAAAAATGGCGTTTACAGGCAGAGGGAACTATGAATAACCCTGTATATTAAGACACCGTCTTGCGCTGTTGACCCTCAGTAGTCCGAATAAAGGGCATTTTAGTGATCAATGTAGTGATAAACTTTTTTTTTCTCTCCAAAATTGACAGTTTCAAATCAAACTGTTTATTAATATTGTTCGCATATTTTCATATACTTTAAAAGTTTCTGAAATTTCTGTTCATTTGGCTCAATGTTGTGTAGAATTTTCTTACAATGTGTCTGTAGTTGGGAACATTAGAAAATTAAAGTTTCAACAGTGTCTCCGATTTCAAATTAGAATATTTTTGCCACGTTCTATTGTTCCAAAAATAATAGCTATGAAAATAATTGACAAAATCAGCATCCTACACTGATAACAATTGAAAAATAATCCCTTTTTTTATAGGTATTGCTTGTTATAAGGTAAAATTCTCTAATATTGACAAGACAACCTCACAGAAACGTTATATGGTCATTCTTTTAGTATCAAATAGGTAATTCCCGTGTCAAAGTTCTTTCGACATTCCTTTGTCCATGTCCAACAATTGATTGATTGATCAAAAGGTCGGCAACCGTTGTTACGTGTCACTGAACACGCACTCGTCTGCTTAGAAGTATGTAACGCAAAAGTTAATCGTCTGCTGAAAAGTATGTAATGATAGAGAAAATCTTCTGCTTAGAGCTGAGAACGATTTTAAGCGCTATGGAGTTCTTTACCACGGATATATTTTAAGCTAAAACTTAAATATAATAGATTGACATATTTAGGAGCCGTTAAATATATTAAAAGTATTTCTCGAATCGAAATAGAATTGGTAACATTATAAAGACCTGAAATTGACGTAAAGCTCTATTAAAGCATGTTTACCTTAAATATTGTTTTATTTGAATTAATTCTTAAGTTTTGTTGAAAGTTTCGCTTAGCTTCCAAATGATGTTATTACATTAGAATGAAATATATGCATGTATGTTATCATATTGTTGGATAGAGGAAAGATGGTTACGGAATTTCGAAATTTAATTAAAATGGATTTTAAAAATTGTAGTCACTATTGTGATTTTCAATTCTGTAACTTAATCTAAAAACTTTCAAGTGTGAAAAAGTTTTAAGGCTATGTTGAGAAATGAATTAGTTGTTATTAGTTACTTACAAATAAGCCTATTTATACATAAGTACAGTTAAACAAACTAAAGTGACTTAGAAGGACATTAAATGGAAAAGTAACAAACCAACCACAATATGAAAATTAGAAAAATAACTAAGTTCTTCTAAATTTGGTGTAATGTATGGTATGGCTAAAAGTTCCTTTCAGTAAACGTTTTAATTTATATCAGATGGATATCAAACATACGAATATTTTGCGTCTTTACTTAGAAACTAAATACAGATAAAGAAATTGAAAAAAATTTTTTTTAATTGCACTATTATGTGATAAATGTACTAAATTTTTTTTATTAGCATTTATTCTAAGGGTTATAACACATGCCGACAAAAATACCTGTGAATTTTTCATCTAGAGCATGATTAAAAATGCACATTTATCATAATTGACAAAAATGCTCGTCCGAAAAAAATGGAAATTACTAAAAAAGTACGTTTCAAAACATAAGACGTCAAACATAACATAAGTTCATCATACAAAACATAAGCTCATCGTCATCATAAACATAAGTTCATCATAAGCCGTAGCAGGGGTCCCCAACCCTATGCCCGCGGGCACCATGGCGCCCGTCGATCGGTCTAGGTGCGCCCGCTGCTTTTGCCCAACGATAAAATATTTCAGTTTTCCATTTCCCCATAAAATGTTATACAAATACATACATAAGTACGCTAGCTCAGTAAAGGTAAAGTACTTGATAGATTTCTAGATTTAACTGAAGAAATTAAAAATTATCTTGCAGCCAAAAATCAGAAATTTTTAGATCTAAGAGATCCTCTTTGGCTAACAGATTTGTCTTTCATAACGGATATAGCGGAAAAATTAAATAATTAAAACTTGGAGCTGAAGGGAATAGACAAAATTATAGCAAGAATGATAGGGGCTATAAACTCGTTCAGAGCTAAGCTAGTTTTGCGGATATCACATTTGAAAATTAAGTCTCTTGTGCATTTTCCATACATGATCAATTTGAAAAGCGCTTTCAACAATTTAATATCATCGAGATATTTTATCATATATTTTGTAAATCCTTTAACCAGTCAAGTAACCGTAATAGCAACACACATTTCAGAATTTCTTCAAGTAAGGCGAGAAGTGGAGACAGAAATTTTGGATCTTCAGAATGACATTATCCTCAAAACTATTATATCAGATGAGAAATTCTGGAATATAGTTGTCAGAAATGAATTTCATTCTTAAAAAGAGCAGCACATAAAATAAAGTCGCTTTTTGGTCGCTTCATAAAACTAAAATATAGATCCAGACTTACAGATGAACACCTTGACGATTGCTTGCGAGCAGGAATTTCACCATATTCTCCCAATTATGAAGCGCTGGCCAGTGAAATGCCATGCCAAAGATCACATTGACTGTATTTTATATATTTTATAAATTATTTTTATACTTCGTATGGTTTGAAAAAGCAATTTAGTTATCATTTATTTTACACAAGAATATTAATACTAATTGTATTCCTAATTTAAATTAATTTTTAAAATTAAATTTTTTGTGCATTATATGTAGTGTGTATTATTACCTACGTCTATCAACTATAAATTTATCTTTAAAAAATAAATGGTGCCCGCCATTCGACCGATATTCTGGCATTTGCTCTTAGGTACAAAAAGGTTGGGGACCCCTGCCGTAGGGGATAGAAAGCTCGTCTCTCAATCGGAACCCAGGCTCCAATCCCAGCAATGGGTGGTCAATACGCATTCCACACTCAGCTCACACCGACCACAGTGCTGACGTAAGATTTTGTCAGGGTTAGAGGTAGACGGATCATTGGTAAGAGTCACCTTCTCGTCAGGCTAACCGTGGGAGGTTTTAGTAGTTTTCCTTTCCATGTAACGCAACTGCGGGTTAGTTACATCTAAAAATCCTTCACGAAGGCAAATTTCTCCCAGTACTTGAACCACGAGTTCTCTTGCCTTCTGGATTGGGTTTAAAATTACAAGGCTACGGAGTTAAACATTGGTAGTCGTACACTCGAAATTTTGTCTGCTGTTCGACTACGATAATTAAATTAAATTAAATGCTTAATTATCATCAAACTGGGCAGTTGAAGCCGGTTACAATCCTTTTCCCATCCATCTTGAAGTTTTAATGTGGTTTGCAGTAAATATTTAAAAAAAAGATCCCTCAAGTTTTAAATATTAATGCACTTTCCTGTTTTGATAATAGCAATCTTGTACCATTGAACTTTACAATCAACTCAACTCAAATTTTAATAATAGCACTTTTCACATATATGTAACATAAGATTTTTTTGAGTAATTTGGTTATGTTTCCAAAAAACAATTTGTTTTTTTCATTTAATTGTAGTCTTGGATTTATAAATTTAATTTAAAATGACCTCGAATACTGTTACATATAAATAAATCTAACGTACATAATTATACTACTATGACTTGCAAAGAATTCAAATGTATATTAAAATGCTGCTTTAATCCTTTTATCAAGTGGTGAGATTTATGAAATATTTTCAGAATTAACAAAAATTTATTGCTAAAATCTCAACCACATTATAAAATCTTTCACAGAAGGCAGTGCAATTTGCATTCTTCTATCATTGAGCTATAGCAAAATCATTTTTCGAAAGAGTATAAGTTGGTTTCTGTATTGTTCAACATTTTATGAACAATGTGTTTAAATAAAACTTATTTTTTGTTATTTGTATTAAAGAAGAAAAAAGTTCATTGTATGAAGACGTAAAATTAGTTCCATTTTTAAACTGAACCACGAATCTTTCATTATTTAAGCATGACCTCATAAACAGTTTCAGATTGCTATGATGATTAAGTGAGCACTTGTTTTGTTTACAATATGTCTTAAAATAAGGTAACCACATGAAATAAAACCCAAAGCACTATACATAATAGACGAGACCCGCAATAAAATGCGAACTCTCCTAAAAAAAAACTGACCAACAAAATAAACTGGTTTTTTCCGTTTGATTAATTCATCATTTATTCAGTTTATGGCAATTTCAAGTGGGGAGATTCAGAGGGAAACGGTTTGAATTATGAAATGAAAAATAATTAATGATATTTGAATAGATCTTATGATGAAATTAAAATTACTGGCTTTCGATGACGGATCTAAAGGCGTTGTTTTTCAGAGAATAGAATTATTTCTTATAAAAACAATTAAACAATCGTCCGTTAATGATCAGATTTTAGAAGTCGTTCAACTTGAAGCAAAATAAAAATAATGATAATAGTTAAATAAAAAAAAACAAAAAATTATAATTAAAGTAATTGTTCAAAGAACCGGATTAACTAAACAATGCTGTCCCGGAATTGAATACCGATGAAGTAAATAAGCAATTATGTCCTTATTTATATTAGTACTTGAGAATAAATTAATTCTCAGAATTATTCTGCATTCACTTAGTTATCTATAATTTTCCCATGGCTAAACATAATGAACAATCTTCAGATAGGAAAGGTAAATTGAAAAATTTGGAGTATTCTAATTAAGTTATTCATTCAGTACATTCAACTTGGTATTTTTTTGAAATATTTAATGAAATATTTTAATTTTATGCAAAATAAAATATTTTTTTTTGTTCGAATTATAAAAATCTAACAATATGGATAACTCACGTTTTATCTTACTGAAATTAAATTTTCTTTTCAAAATTACTTTTAATAATAATTTTGTAAAAAAAAATACTGTAATATTTTTTTTATCGAAATTAGAATAATTTTTTTTTTTGAAAATTAATGAATAGGTTCTAAGAATTAATTTATTCCTATAAACAGGAATGCCACTGGCTGTAAAAATTCATTTATTTCATTTTTAATTATTTATTATATCTTTAATTATTCAATCATAACTACCACTATGATTCATATTTCAAATTATTCATATTTAAATCAAAGTCACTCTTTGCTTCAACTTTCAATGGTAAACTGAAAAAAATATGGTATAAAAAGTGGCTAATTTTAATCTCTTTTAATAAAGTTTAAATTTTTTAGTCACCACTTTTTGCATATTTAGTCACCCGCGGCAAACCTGTATAAATTATATACTAATATATAGGAATACAATAGTTATTAGATATATTATGCATTTTATATTAATAATTAACATATTGTTATATTAATTAATTAATATGTTCTAATAATTCATTTTCTACTACCATTGAGAATGCATTATAAGAGCCGAATGTAACGCTTTTTGAGGATAATTTCTCAAACTGGTTATGTAATAAGACGCCCGATGGTTGAGCGGTAGCGCTTCGCGCTAGCGTGCCACAGGTCCTTGGTTCGATCCTCGGGCCGGGCAAGGTTGACTCAGCCTTTCATCCCTTCAGTGGGTCGATAAATGAGTACCAAGCATGCTTGGGAACTAAGCACTGGGGATTTCGCGTTCGGCTGACCACCTAACCGGAACATCTGCTCCGGCACCTCAGAGCCCAAGGTCAAGAAAACTGAGATGGGCACAGTAGGCCTTGGCCCTCTATGGGCTGTCGTGCCGCTGAGTTTAGTTTAGGTTATGTAATAAAATAAAAAATGCAAAAGACAAGTCGATTTTTAAAGAAAATGCGTACATATCTTTAAAATAATATATTTAAAGAATTACAGCTTTTAAAAATGGAACATGTCTTTTCTAATACTTAAAGTGGTAGTAAGTAGCGAACTCACACCATTTTTTTTCTTCTTTCGTTCATAAATTCGAATTACAATGATTTAGACCACTTCGGTACAAAAACGTTTTAAACGAATAAATAAGACCTAATTATCACACAGTGATGTTTACAAGAGCTGACAAAATTAAATGAAGTAATTTTAACTACATTGTTATGTTATTTCACAGTTGTAGGGACTTAGGACCCGAGTTTGCGTCCATAAAATAAACATGGCGTCCTTTCAAAAATTAAATAGCAGTAGACAGTTTATGATTAAAGAAAACATAAATTTAAATGCTTAAGTTACGCTATATTAAATCGCTACAGGGATAGACCGCCTTCTTCTTTTTTTCCCGAAAATTAGAACATTTGTTTTAACCCCTTCCTTCTCGCTCCCGCGAAAATGACGGGGTGAGGTCTCGCCCTCTATTTCTCGCTCTTGTGATATTTCCTGGCTGGATTATTCAGTAGTAACGCGCCAATGAGAATAAAACTAATTCATTTCTTTTGCCAGGAAGACATTTTATTACTCATTTTACACACCAAATGACAGTACCAGGATATTTTTAAGGTAATTGTAGATATTTACTTTATTTTAAACTATATGTCAGCACTATTAAAATAGCACTAATAAAAAATAGGCACTTTTATGACCGTTTTCTTGAAAATTAACCGATCTTTAAGGGGTTAACCAGGAACTTACAGTTAGATCCAATCAATAATCCATTATTTATTTCATATTTCAGTTGCCCTTACGAACTTATTTAAACTAAAACGCCAATGAAAAAGAAATGGGTAATTGCTTAAATAAATATAATTTTTCTAATACAAATATATTTAATATATAATGAAGAGATAACACGTTTATTATTTCCAATCGCATTTTTATATATAAAAAAATAACCAACTTTCTTAATAAAAAATACATTTTCCTAATAGCGATTTATACATATAATTCAGCTTGTTTTATACAGGAGAGTTTGGTTTTACTTTTATTGGTTGTACTTTATTGTTTATACTTTTGTCAGGAGAGGCGGACGAAAATTTGACCCCCTTTATGTTAATTTCACGTGTTGCGTATCTTAATATATCTTGGTAATTTTTTTAAAACGAATATTAAAATATCTGCATACAATTACAAATTTATTTTATCCAAACATAATATAATGTAAAAATAATTTTTAATAATTACTTAATATTTTTTTATTATTTTTTAATATTTTGTTTACTAAGGATTTTAAAATTTTTTTAAAAAATAACACCTTTTTAAAGTTCATTATTTTAACTAGCAAAATACAAAATTTAAACGAATTCGGTCCAATATTTCCAAGTAATCAAACTTTAAAAATACAACTTCTTTAATTAATTTATCGATTGACAATTAATTTATAATTATAATAATTTATAACTAGATAATTATAATTAATTAATTATTGATAATTAATTTTATTTATCGAAAACTATTCAATCAATATAGATTTCGAATTTTCATTTTTAGATTTTATTCACATTTTGTTTTCTTTATTTAAAAATACAAACTTCCAAATAATGTTAAGACCAATAGTAACCGACCTACCCCCGAAGGAGTTTGCGGATAAGGGTTTCACCCGTTTGCACGTGACTAAACACTATCAAACTACAGAAAAGTAAAAGTACTAAATTAAAAAGATTAAAACACATAGGAAAAATCCCAAAATCGAAAAAGTAAAATAAGAATAAAATTATATGATGTTAAAAAAAAACTTTATATCTTGCAATTGAATTTTTTTTGGTTCTTATTAAATAAAATAAATAATTCTTAAAAATTATTTTTTTTACATCGAATTATCTTTATATCAAACTTTGTAAAGTAATTCGATGGTTACAAGCATAATTAAATAAAGTTTTTCGTCTTAATTTTACAACCATTTTTAATTTTTTTCAGGTGCATATGAACTTTGTATTAATCACAATTTCTTATCTTTTAATTGGCTATCTACCAATTTTATTTTAGGAAAATAATTTTGAAGTAATAATCAAACTTTTATTTTTACAGTTGATCGTCCAGTTCTGGGATGCGGTCTATTGATGTGTTATTTCGAAATAATTATAAAAGCGCCAAGTATTTTAGTGGAAGTGGTTTATTCTGTCGAAATCTTTTTGTAATAAGAGTGGCAGTTTCAACCTTTAAAAAACGTGGTCAGAAGTTCAAAGTTAAAGTAAGTTTTTTTTTTTTATTGAAAAAATTCAAACTTGACTGTTTAATTAAATGTATACAAAGTGTTTCGATCTTTATTTTAAATTTACATAAAATTTTGAGCTGATTTCTAAAATTTGAAAGAAGCGGCGCTTCCGTGGTTTTCGAAAAATACCAATTTAAAAATGCAAGTCTTTACTATAGCTTTTTCAGTGATTTTTTTTTTCGATTATATTTTAATTTTTCTAAAAATATAAAATTACTTGAGAATTTGTTCTCTGGAATAAAAGGCACTGTAAAAAAACATAATGTAAAAAATGAAGTTGGCTTATTCTTTGCATAGAAATCGCAAATGCAACTATTTGTAGTTGCGAAAAAGCTGCTTTATGACTGAGTGTATATCTTCTCACATGCACAAAATGGAACCTTTGGAGCTTAATAAATTAAGCCTTTGCACTTAGAAGTTCTATCTACAATTTTAAAAAAAAGACACAACTACTTTCAGTTTTCTAAACTAAACTCAGTGGCGCGACAGCCCATAGAGGGCCAAGGCCTACTGTGCCCATCTCAGTTTTCTTGACCTTGGGCTCTGAGGTGCAGGAGCAGATGTTCAGATTTGGTAACCAGCCGAACGCGGAACCCCCAGTGTTTAGTTCCCAAGCATGCTTGGTACTCATTTATCGACCCACTGGAGGGATGAAAGGCTGAGTCAACCTTGCCCGAGGATCGAACCCAGGACCTGTGGCTCGGGAGCGCGAAGCGCTACCATTCAGCCACCGGGTGTCTAGGAGTCTACCAGACTAGACAAAACCCACATCATCAAAATGTAACTGGGCGCATGAGGCTGTTTATGGCCTTTTTCCCATCCATCTTGGAGTTTTAACTTTAAAGTGGTTCTTTCTGGTAACTGGAATGCAAATTGGAGTGAAACGAAAATGAGATATTTTGTATTCTAGATAAAGATGCGTCGCTACCAAAATAAGTAGTTTAAATAGCCTGCAGTTTGCATAATTACCATATACAACATAGAGACATTAAATAAAGTGGTAGCTAAACATTAAAGTACAAACATCTTTAAAGTCAAAGTAAAGCTTGAAAGGCAAAGCCTTGATTAATAAATTTTACCTAACATGTTATGTCTGTTTTCTGACAAAGAATAGTCACTCTTTATATTTGCTGCGCTGTATCTTTTGGTTATGGTAATTTGTTTTTCTAAACTGTTTATTTACCTTATGATTGCGAAAACCCCATACAAGTGAAATAATATAAAAAAAGTACCGATGATCAGCATCGAAAAAGAATCTCTAAGAGTATCGATATCACTGATACTTAACAGAATATCGATGTGACTCGCTACTGTTAATAAATTTCGACTTATGTTTAGCGTGCTCTTATCGATAATATAATATAAAATCGATATTATTTGTTTTTCGATTGTAACTAACCCGCATTTACTTAACACTGAGTGGAAGACCAGGAAAACCTCTCGTGGTTAGCACGACAGCAAGCGTTACTCCATCCCTATCTCATGATCCGTTGATCACTGAGGATACTTTTTATCAGTATTGGCGAGTAGTAAAAAGGTTTATGAAAATTTTATCATGAATCTGAGCTTGCCCGAGGCCAATTTTTTTTCTCTCAGTAAACAAGCCCGAACCCGCATTGGGCCCAGTCTCGGGCTTTCACACTAAACCCGTCTTATCTCAATTGGGAATCATTCTATGATAGAACAGGTATGCTCGCTATACAAATTTTTTACCCTTTTTCTTATAAACAATGAATCAATTTTATGCTCAATAAATCATTAAATGAAATTTAACTCTCCCATCACTGTTTCACCGCACCTATTTAACATCCATACCTTCTCTTAAATTAGAATCCCACCCTAGTGTTTAATATTTAATTTACCCTATACAATATTCGTCTGACAATACTGGTGTTTCTAGTTTATAGAGCTAGGGGCGGCATCGTTGGGGTGCCGGAAACAATTTTTTTCTGCAACAGGAACAACCCATATAGCAGATGTTTTCTTCACCTGCTATTCGAAAATCGAACAATAAGCACTCTATAAACTCCTTGATAAGGGCGAATCCCTGTGTATATATTGAAATATATTAAAATGCATATGGTAATCCATTCTATATTCCCTGCCGAGTTCAATTAAAGTCAACTTAAAAAGCTGTAAACGCCCCTTTGTAGTTACTTAACACTAGATTGCTCAAGGAAGTCGTTTTGATTTCTTTTTAGTTTCAATTAGAAAAACAATGATGTATATAATGACGCAATTTCTTAGAATTTTGTGACTTTTATAATTATTTTTATTGTTGATATTTGCTAATAACTTGTTATATGGCTGAAAATAATGTCAACATTTATGAATCATGAAATGGATGATAAGGGAGAGTGGGGTCAATTGTAACATTTTTTACTTAACTATTTTTAACTAACAAAAAATCCAATGTATTATTAGTATTAATTGACAGACGAGTAAAGTAGATTATCCTCCACTAGAAAAAAAAATAAATACCTTATTTTAAATGTTATTATATTAGTTATGAACAATTTTTAACAGTCGTGCACTTGTTACAATTATCCCCACTTACGGGGTCAATTGTAACAGTTCATAAATTCAAATAAAACATAGTTAATATTATCATATCATATATCATATTATCATAGTTGTGATATATTTTTTTATTGATCAAAATAGTAGTGATATTTTAGGAGTGAAAATAATAATGAGCAGACACCTAAATGGTTAAACTTTTAACTTTAAAGGGTTAAAAATTTTAATTTGTGCTGTGAAAGGTGACAAATAAAATAATGCACATGCAACATAATATAAATGATATAGGAAACTATTGGTGGTTCTTAAAGAGCTAAGTAATGGTTTGTGAACATTTATTTTCAGCTGTTACAATCGTCCCTTCACTTACTGTTACAATCGTCCCCAAGACGCCATTTCAGCTTCATTTGTTAAAAACAATGCTAGTTAATTAACAAAACTAATCTTTTTTTTGAAATGTTAATTAAGGTGTCCACTTACATATTCGGTTAATAATTTTTATTTGTTTAAACAGAATTACTTTGTTACAATATAATATTCAAATACCAAAAAAAGTATTTACGTAGCGTGAAAATATCTTTTGTGATGTAACTCTTTCAAAAGTACATAAAAATGGTTGCCAGCAGGGGTGTAAATGTAGATTTATTAAAAACACCTTGTGCGCCACCTAGGAACCAAATCTAGAACCCGACACTCGAAATTTTTGCTCTGTTACAATCGTACCCTGATACAATTGACCCCCACTTTCCCCTACTGTTTTATTTCATTATCAACGACCTGATTTATTTGTGTCTCTTTAATATTATGTATTATTTACAGGTATATTTTATTTGTGTTTTATATTCGTAACTCTTTTTTTCCATTTAATTATTTTGCAGTTCGTAAAAAAATATTACTTTCTAATTAAGAACATTTGTATTACGAAAAAGTTTCACGCAGAGTTTGTGAGAGTTAAGAGATTAAATAAAAAAATTGCTTGCTAGTGATTCTCCAAAAACTTGCCAATTTCGAATTACAAACTCTAGGAAACTAAAAGTACTTTAAAAAATCAAATAAAAATAATACTTAAACGAGAGAAAAATAAAGGGAACTCGTATAAACGAAAATGCCTGCAGAAGAGTGACACTTTTGCATACCAGGAGTGTAAATTGTTTTTTTATGTAAGGCCGGCCACAAAGTTCGAAAAACATATTTAGGCTTAAGAAAGTTCTTCTATTTGAATCATCACATTCTTACACATTATAATATGCATTATTTTTTTTCCATGCATAATAAAATTATTGTACAGGAAAATAATAGCAGATACTGTTACATAACTCAGTTTAGAACTTGTGATAAAAACATCTGGTGAATCAGATTTTCAAAGCATTCAATCCACACAAAAAAAACTTTTGCATTATAAGTTTTGCACAGGCAGGACTAAAAATTCTCTGACATGACAACCTTCAGATAGGCTTTCAAATGATACCACCTGTCTGCATTAAATAATTAAACAGCTTCAATACGGATTTTACAACTTCAAATACATATAGTTTACTAATATTACTTTCCTTATTGAAATGTTGATGTATAAATAAGTCTAAATAAATTAAATAATTTTAAGAAAAAGTTTTGGATAGGCCAAGAGAATTTTTAAGTAATTTCAAATTGTTTTTAGGAAATTTTAAATGAATAATCTTTTTTATATGCATGGGGAAAAATATTTGTTTTCGGAGAATCCCCCTGACAAAATATCCAAAACTATAAATCTATTTATATTTTTTTTATTGTTTCTAAACAATTTTTAATCATATCAATAAAGTCATTTTTGCCCAAAATTTTAATTTCATTTATTATATTTTTGCAATATAGGGTAAACCAACCAGTGAAGGAACATTTCATATATATTGATTAAAAATAAGAATTTGAAAGTTTTTTTTTAGACTGATTGGTAACAATAGCTTACTGCCAAACAATAGGAAGTCATCTAGCAATATTTTGGATTACCTGGTCAAATAGACTTCTCTGGGAAATTTTTTGAATCTGTTATTATCTCTGCAACACCTTGTTTCGTTGCAAAAATTATAAGGTGAGTGTTCGTATTTATATGTTTGAAGTGGAATTAATTGCAAGTAGTAGTCTTATTTTTCTCATTGTGAAAAAGAGAATTCAAAATATAGTTATTGAAGTTACGTTTTATTTTTTTTAAAGCACCATAGCATAATTAAGTACTGAGATAAGGGGGTGTTTATTCACTGGTTCACCAAACGATGAAAAACCAGTGAAGGAACAAGTGTTCCTTTACTGGGTTTTTCTCCCAGTTAAAGAAAATAAACGAATTTTTTTAATTTTCTTGTACTTTTAGTCATATTATACATCAAAATTCTGTTTAAAAGACAAAAAACAAATTCTAACCAGTGAAGGAACAGGCATGTTCCTTCACTGGATCACCAAGCGATGAAAACCCAGTGAAGGAACAAGTGTTTCTTTACTGGGATCATTTCCCAGTTAATGAAAATAAAAGAAATTTTTTAATTTTCTTGTACTTTTAGTCATATTATACATACATCAAAATTCTGTTTAAAAGACAAAATACAACTTCTAACCAATGAAGAAACAGGCATGTTCCTTCACTGGGAATAATTCCAGTGAATGAACAGTAATGTGTGAAATATGATTTTACATGACGCTAGGATTAGTAATTCTGCTATAAAGGACAACCGAAATTTTGTTAAAAATTGTATGAATAATTCCTGAAATAATTTCAGTTCAAAATGTTAATTTAATGGCTTAATTTATGAAATAATTATAATTTATAGTTATTAATGGGGTGTGTAGTTACATCAAATGTTAGGCAACTTAATAAACTATGTTTACAAATCAGAAACTAATCAAATATAATCATAAAAATTTGAATAGAACATTTTTTCGCTGGCTTTTGCACCAAGAACTCCTAATAAGCCATCATTATAGGATAGCAACGTGATTATATAATTTATAAAAACTACTTTACAATGTTAGAATTTAGAAGCAAGCTCCTCAACAAAAAACAGAGTTAAACAGAAACGATACTCAATTTCTCCAGAAGCTTGAGAGGAAAATCCCTCAAGATATGTTGCAAATTTTTAACGCAGCATTGACTGAAGAGTCTAATATTGAAAATATCCAAGAGCCTGTACTTTTTTCAATATGGAAGAAGTACGTTTTAAAAGAAGACCACTTGGTTAAGTCAAACTTAGGAACTGAAGCTAGTATTGATAATGAATGCATCTTAGATATCGAATTTGAAATGAGTCCTCATGCTGATCCTCATGCTTAGTTGAAAAAAGAAATGATTCTATAAGTAAAATAAGTACTTCTAAAGATCCTCTAGATATAAGTCAACAAGAGATGGATTTGCCTCAAACTTCAAGACACCTTTCCCCCGTCTATTTTCGAGAAAGGCATTCTAGAAATGTTGCTGAAATATCAGAAGAAGTTTGGAAGAACCATTTACATTGGCCAAATATTGATGATAAAAAGAAAGGTCAAATAAGAAGAAAAACGAATAAATTAACTTTTGCACTAACTTCAGAGAAATGGCAAAAATTTCAAAAGGCTGAAAGATCTAAAAAAAGTTAAAACAAGAGAACATGGAAAAGAAAAAGAAAGAAAAAATACTTAAAAAAGAAAAAAGCTTCAAGAAATAAGAAGAAAAAGAGTAAACAAAAAGGTGATAAAATAATAATGATAATAAACAGCATCGGATGACACAATGATTTAGATTTGACTGTCAAATTATAAGAAAGAATGATTTTTTTTTATTTATTTTGAATTTAACATCACTTTAATTTCTAGTTCATGATTACAGAAAAAAGTTAGCATTTTACAAGTGCTTGTATGTTATAATTTCACAAATAGTCTTGTTTTTGTATATTTGTATGTCTAAAAAATTCCTAAAGAGCATTAAAAAACAACCAAAATTAAGTGTTCCTTTACTGGGCAATTTTGTGTTCCTTCACTGGTAAGAGCTGTTCCTTCACTGGGTCTTCTTACTACTTTTTATTTGAACCTCCAAAACTTTAAAACAATATTATGTAAGTTCTCTACAATTTTTTGCATAGTTTGCAATTAGTAACAAATATGTTGACACTGTCATTTAACTGAAATTACGAATTTTGAAATTAATATGATTTTTTAAAAGGCAAGCGAAGCTTAAGTGTTCCTTCACTGGTTAGTTTACCCTAGTTTGCGCTTTTGAACCTTGTAATATAGTGCATTTTTTTTAACCTTGAATAGCAAAGTAAATTCTAATATTAGCTTAAAATTTGTTTTGATATGAAATGATTAAAGCATTTTTTTGTAAATTAATCAAATGAAAATCTTATTCTGGAAAAATTTATCTCCCATTTCACAACGACCTGGTAACAACAACAAAACTCTTATCTCGTCCAATAAATTGCGCCCTTTGTCATTTTATTAGCGTGGGAGATTTGAAACTGCCTAATTTAAAACAATTGAGATCAACTTCGCCATTTCCCGCCAAATTGCAAATTATGGTAATCAACTTTATATTCTCTGGTTTCACCTTTCCACGCCAATGACAAAGTGAAAAGAAAACAATTCGGAAATTCGTCGTAGTTTTGCTCAGTGGGAGAGGTTTGGAACTCTGCCATTTCAAAAGAGCTGGACAGTTAAACAAAATAGAAGAAGAAAAAAAAGGCCACCGGACGAGATTTAATAAAACGCTTTTGATCCACCCTCGTTAAATTAGAACATTTTGGCCTGTTGCCCGAAAAGTGAAATTGCGGAAAGGTCCGCCATTTTGACCGTAAGCAAATCCATCTGCATTCCCCGTATTCTTTTCAAGTTCTAAGCAAATTCAATCCTATGCCCAACCATTTTGTTTATTTCTAAACGAAAGGCGCTCGTAATTTCACACTTTCGACCCACAAACTCGTTGACGAGTGACGCTGGTTTTTATAATTAACAGAGATGTCCTTCGTCAGCGTGCCATTGGGAACGTGTCGAGTTTTTTTCATTATTATTATTATAAAAATGCGGAGTTTTTATTAGCCACGGTCTGATACACCCGTTATGAGATTTGAACCATGATAAATAGTCTTTCAATTCGTCCTCAACTCAAACAAAGGGATGAGTACTTAATTTCGTGCAGTTGTCAGAGTGTGTGTGCGTTGTGTTAATATTCCGTGGCATTTATCTGCAAACGTTATTGTCTCTTAACACAGTTATGGCGGTATATTGATTTTAATTTGACAGCGATTGTTCTGATAGAAGAATTAATCTAAATCTGGCTGCTGAATCTTTGCTCGACAGAATTTTATATCACAATGATGACATTTTGGAATTTACATCCCAATTTCTGCTTCAGAATATAAATTCAGAAGATTTAAATTGTACTTGCCATTTAGGCGACCAGCTTGGTCACCTTTCAAAATTATCTTGTACAACATATAAACTTTAAATCTAACCAAACCGAATGCACAGCAAAACTGAATTTAAATATTCTAATTGTTCAACTCCTCCTCCAATCCTAACACCATAATTCGATTTAAACAATGTATTAAATAGATTTTTTCACCCTAGTAGCAGTTTGCCCGCACTTATCTCACGTGGAAGTTCGATTTTCAAGAGCGATATTGTCAAAGTTCTTTATGTATTGAATTTTAGTAATAATTTAAAATTTGGCAGCTATTAACACTAGATTGCCCAAGGAAGTCATTTTGACTTCTTTTTAATTTCAATTAGAAAAACAATGATGTATATAATGACACAATTTCTTAGAATTTTTTTACTTTTGTACTTATTTTTATTGTTGATATTTACTAATAACACAACAATAGGTCGGCTGGTCCAACACCTCCTAGAAGTATGAAGGCCTCAGCACGGATCAATTTAGTAGTCCGATGTGACGAAGTTAACTGCGCAGTTGATGAAAAATAAGAAAGATGTCATTACGTTCGGGGTACTAAGCTGCGCAGTGGTTGAAAATACGGCGTATGTCATTACGTTTGGACTACTAAAGGATATTTATGGTAACCCGTGCAGAGGCCTACTCTTTTCTAGGAGGTATTGGCTGGTCCCGACTGTATACCATCTGAGCTACTAAAAACTGATGAACCATAACTTCTTAACGCCATCTATAATATCATGGTTAAAAACGTGGGATACGGAGAAATTGCCCATTGAATGGGAAGAAGGATCCATTTGCCCCATATACAGGGTGGTCCCGAATTCATGGTACAAACTTCAATGGTAGGTACAGGACATTGTAACAATGATTTATTGTATAGGAATGTATAGTCGCAAGTGACGTGGTGAGGCGTAAACTGGAGAAATAACGGCCGAAAGGAAAAACAAAGATTTTATTGAAAGCGTTGTTGACAAGTGTCATGTTTACAGTAAGTGTTCAAAATTGCGTCCACCAGAATCGATACATGCTTGACAACGTCGGTGGAGCCATTGGCGTACACGTTCAAAGATGCCTGGTATTTCACGCACACCTGCAGCAGCTACAGATATGCGAGCGACGAGATCCTCATCTGAGTCAACTGGAGTCTCATAAACAAGATGCTTTAGATGTCCCCATAAAAAGTAATCGAGGCTCGATAAATCGGGAGATCGGGGTGGCCAAGGGATTGGTTCACCACGCCCAATCCATCGAGCACCAAACTGCACACTACTGCCCTCTACTGGCAATGATACCAACCGATCACTCCATTTCTCTTTCCTTTTCTTTCCCCCTGTTTACGCCTCACCGCGTCACTTGCGACTATACATTCCTATACAATAAATCATTGTTACAATGTCCTGTACCTACCATTAAAGTTTGTACCATGAATTCGGGACCACCCTGTATAAGAAAGGAAACCAACTTGAATGTCGTAACTATAGGGGCATTACACGGCATATAAAATATTCTCCAACTTGCTTTTTGCAAGACTTCTCCCTTTTACCGACAAAATAATTGGAGACTACCGATGTGGTTTTAGATCACAAAGATCTATTATAGATCAAATTCACACCCTAAAACAAATTTTAGAAAAAACTAAGGAATATAATATCAAAACTTTTCGTTTATTTATAGACTTTAAAGCTGTTTACGACAGCATAAAGAGAGATAAACTACTGGAAGCAATGGATCCCTACTAAACCCATTAACTTAACCAGAGCTACACTAAGTAATATAAGATGCAGGGTTAAAATTCAGATCAAGCCTAATCAGTCAAAAAACTAAAATTAAAATTTATGATACTCTTATTCTACCTGTATTGCTCTATGCAAGTGAAACATGGACACTAAACGCAGACACTCAGCGTACTCTTGGTGTTTTTGAAAGGAAAATCCTCAGAAATATTTTTGTCCCAGTACAGGAAAGAGGCTGTTGGCGAATCAGATACAACTTTGAATTATATAGACTCTATGGACAGCCACAGATAGTGCAGGTCATCCGAAGCAATAGATTAAGATGGCTTGGCCATATCTGAAGAGGTCCAGAAAACAATGCAGTCCGAATCGCCACCTTTAAAAATCCTTCGGGATCTCGGGCTAGAGGAAGACCTCCAACTAGATGGCAGGATGACACTGCTAAAGATCTAAAAGTATTAAAGATAAACAACTGGAAGAAAGTCGCCATGAGGGAGGTGTTGGAGGCTACGTGTGGTTGAGGCAGTAAGGGGCCTGTAAGGGGCTGTCGCGCTGAAGAAGAAGATTTACTAATAACTTGTTATATAACTGTAAATAATATCAAAAATACTAAAAATTAATTTTAAACAAATTTCTTTATACATTAGTTATTCTTTCACAATGCAGTCATTTTAACTGCTTTTGGGCAATATAGGTATTTCAGTCCTTCTAGTGTTAAATCTTACAAACCACCGTAAGTAAAAAGTCTGGACATTTCAGCATAATAGACCATTTAAATTATTACCATCCCGATACGATATACGATAGAGAACTTCATCTCAAAGTTTCGTTACGTGTTGCTCATACTTCTTCTTCTTGCATCTCTCGAGCCATTACTTGAGGATTGTACTCCCATATTATATACATGCTATTGCTCCGTCACCAATAATTCGTATGGCAGTAGGCGGTACCATAGCACTGTTTATGTCCAAAAGTTTTACATCCATTTTAGAAATTATCAAAAGTAAATTTAAATAATTACTTCTCAGCTAAGTTTTTATTTCTATAAAAATACAAAATTATTTTAAATAAATACTTAACATCTGAATTACTATTCAACATTACCTATATTATTAATTAAGACAACCGAATAAAATAAATAATAATTACAATGTTGCCAATAGATAGAGAACCCGAGCTTATGGTGCCACATAAGAGAAATGTATATATATTAACTAAGAGATTGCAGTTATTTTTCAAAACAATTAACAAAATAATTTTCAAGTTGTAAGTATATGCAAAAGATATCACAAAAATCTTGTTAAAATTATTAACCATTTTTGTTAACTTCTAAAATTTAAAATCATTTTAGAATTCGCATAGATTAAATCGATAATTTGCATCGATTAAATCGATAATTTCATTAAAGTACCTACTGGGTTTTGAAAATAAAGAAAGTGGTACAGTGCGCCAAGAAAAAGAGAGAAAAAAAACGGACATCTCCGAATAACTTTTCATCTAATGATCGGATCTTTACGTTCTAGGACTCAAACTTAATGATTCAAGGGGTTGACCTCAAATATGCTAATTAATTAGAGCAGACGATATTTTAAGTTACGAAATTATTCACAAAAGCGCACTTTCTCTGAATAAACATACTTTATTTTCGATTTATTTCGATTATTTTCGGATTCCTCACACCAAAATATAGGGAGTAGCCGCAATCTGGGAAATATGGTCTCAGTAGTTTGGTCAGAAGAGCAATCCAAAGTTGTTACCCCTTATTGTTAATTTTATTTTCTGCATATTTCGCCATATCTCGAGAGCTTTTTGAAAAAATTTTACGCACAATTATAAAATTCGTTTAAACATAGATAATTCCATGCAAAATATTAATTTTCGTAATTATTTATAATTTTTTGTTATTTTATTTAATAGTGGTCGAAATTTTTTTTTAATTGCTAGGCATACAATTTTTTACACTATTTTAAAAAATGTAAGTTTACATGGCAAAAAATAAAATTTTCAGCGAAATCGGTTAAATAGTTCCTGAAAAACCGAATTTTGAAACATACGACTTTTTCAAAATTTGATTTCTCAGGAACTATTCTATCATTTTTTCTCATATTTTGTACTTTGCCATGTAAAATTATATACTTTCGAAATGATGTAAAAAATTATGTACCTAACAATTCAAAATTTTTTCGACCATTGTTAAATAAAATAATAAAAAATAATGAATATTTACTAAAAGTTATTATTATTATTTTATTTATTTATTTATTTTTTGCATGGAATTATCTTTGGATAAACGATTTTTTTTAGTTCTGTGCAAAAATGTTTCAATTCGCTTAAAAAATTCTCGAGATAATAGGAAATATGCAAAAAGTAAATTTAACATTATGGTGTTCAAACTATGCTTCGCGCTCTGAAATATTTTACAGAAAGCTCAGAAGTTGGCAGGCCTGTATTATACAGTTTTTTTTTTATTACAAATTTTATTAAATTATTTCTCTTCTCCTCGAAAAGTAAAAGCTTATTTTTTTATTTAAGTATTTTATTTAAATCTAAATCAATTTCATATAAATTAACCAGTTCTTGAGTTTTACAGTATTCAATACTTCCACAACTTGGAAAAAAAATCAAAATGTTGCACGTCAAATTTTTCAACGTCACTGAGAAAAAAATTTTAAATTTAGCTTTCTCTTGTGTAATTGAAAAGCTTTAAAAGCGATTTTTACAATAATATTTTTAATACCACGTTTATACCTACATTTAATGATTTTTTTCTCCTTTTTTGACAAAAAATAAATCAAAATATAAAATTATTTATTTTCACTTTTGAAAGCATTTACTCATAACACATCACTTTACAGTGCCATATTTTCACTGATAACATGACTAAAAACTCAAATAACATCAAAGATTATAGGAAAGAAAAAAAAACATTCCATTAAGTTCGCTACAATAGCAATATTCTTTTTTTTGACGACAAACATGCCGACTTATCAAACTGTTATCCAACACAAAGATAATCTTGGCTAGCAAATTTTCCTGTTTGAAGAATGGCCTTCTCTATGACTTATTAGGTTAAAAATGTCAAACTGCCATGTGAAAAAAAAAACCTTTAAGTGGCATGAAATGAATTACAGTTGAGGCAAATGGATAGGATTTTCTCTCTTATTAAGTGCAGAAAATACGTTTTATTTTGCCTTCTATTCATCTATTTTCAGTGCATCGTTTATCTTTGTTGAGTTCGTAATTTTTATCTCACGCTTCTTTGTATATCTTATTGGAGATTTTTTTTAAACATTTTCTTTATATTTAAGTACTTTTAATGAAAATTATTCATTTCTGCTCAGGGTATTATTAAATATTTGATTTTATTTTGTAACCGTCGTTGAACAGCCTACCGGATACTGAGCTTGCGACCATCAGTAATCCACTCTTGTGGCCTAATAATTTTGAACCCAACACAGAAGAAAAGGGAACTCCTGGATCAAGCATTGGGACTAACTAGCCTTCGTGGAGGGTGGAGGACTTTTGATGCGACTAACCAGCACTTGCGTCGCATAGAGAGGAAGACCACGAAAACCTCCCACTGTCAGCTGATCCATGGTCCGTCTACCACTGAGGATATTTTGCGCCTGCGTAGAGAAAATTTTATTTTATTTTTACAACCATCGTTGAACAGCAGACCCAAATTTTGAATTTACGACTATTAATGCTCACCTTTCTAGCCTTGTAATTTGAACTCAACCCAGAAGACAGGTAAACTCGTGGATCAGGAATTGGGAAAAACTAGGGCTTTTTGATGGAACTAACCCTCACTTGCTTTCCATGGAGAGCTAAACCTTTCACGGTTAGCCTGACAGCAAGGGGATTCTAACACCCGATCCGTCTACCACAGAGGATATTTTACGGCAGCACTGTGACCGGTGCGAGCCGAGAACAGAATTCGTATCTAGCAGTCACAGCTGGGATTCGAACCTGGGTCATCTCATTGCGATGAGGCGAACGCTTTATCCCCTGAATCACTACTGCTCTAAATATTTTATTGTCTTGGAAATGTATTGAGAAAGTTCCTTTTTTTTAGTCTATTACAAGTCTTATGGTTGTTAGAATGGAAATTAATTATTAGACCGAAGAAACGTCGGGTCTCAAACTAATTCCCAGATGACTAGAAATGTTTTTATTTCACTTATGGCATCTCAAGAAAGGAATATGATATTACCTGATTAAAAATTAATTCGCTTCAAAAATATAAAAACAACAAATAACGGTCTGCATGGTCCGAGCGCTTCAAAAATAGGTACCCATTTGCAAGACTTGCCAGACGTAAATGAAAAGAAAAAAAAGTGTTAGGAAATAAAACATGTAAAGCTGCCATCGAAAAATGGAAAATTATAAAAGTGAAAAACAAAACTAGAAGAAGCACAGTAGCAGAGAGAGAAAAAATAATGCGGTTGGTAGTTATTTTATTTACGTCACACTAGAGCTGCACAATGGGTTATCTGCGAGCGCTTAATTTTTTAATTGGGCACATTTCTGCCCAAATATTCAAGAAAAACCAAAGACTAGACGAAACGCTGTTTTACATCTAATTATGAAATTTCACATCGAAAAATGTCCTTAAACATTATACTTGACTGTAGGGCTTAATCAGAATTTATTTATATTTTATCAGAATAGTCAAAAATGAACTAATATATATGATTTGAATGAGAAAAGAAAACATTGACTCATTTTTGACAACTGATTCTGATCAAACCGTGTGATCAAATTCTCACGGTTTGAATTATGAAAAAATTACACTTACGTTAAATGAATTACGTTGCGTTAAATGCTTACGTTACGTTAAATGCTTGCGTAATTACGTTATGCGTAATTGCGTTACGTAATTACATTAAATGAATTAAGTTTGAATAACGCATGGTTTGAATTCGCATGGACGTCGAATTACGAAAAAATTCTACGTAAGATGCTACATTGAGAAAAAAAATGAATGATCAAAACTAACAGAATAAGGTAAAATTTACTCTTTGGGAACACCAAATAGCACGGTAATGGCTTTGGTGAGGATTTTTGTGAAATTAACAAAAAAATATGATTTTATAATATGGAATAAAATTAGGTAAATATGATCAAAGTTGGCAATTTTGTCATGATACTTTAGAGCATGGCATAAACCATTTATTCGGCTAAATTTACTTTTCCGTTTTGTATTTTGTACTAAATGTGCGTGATAATAAAAACTATAGCTTTGAAAACTAGTATTTCCGGTAAACCGTTACCATATGAACGGAACAAATACCAAATGAATGGTTTGAATACCGTATATTTTTGTTTTATTACCAGAATCACGGGATTTTTTTACCAGGAATTTCATTACAGTACACTGCGCTAATTTTACTAGAATATTCTTCTTTTGGTTCAGCAGGTCTACGTTAGTACTTCTGATGACAAAGTGTAGTTTGTGTTTGGAGAATCCAAACTATCTATTTTAAAATTTAGAACATTAAATGTTTAAGCAGGAAAAAAAACTCACGAAGCTTTTATTTGTGCCATAATAACAGGAATTAGTTTTACGCTATAATACGTTCCACTTCGATGACCTAGCAAAATATCAGATTTAAGACACATAACAAGCAGTTAAATATTCAAATTAGTAAGCTACACAAATAGATGATTTAAGAAGTATCACGCTTTTTCAGGATTGACAAAAGCAAGAAGGAATGCAAGAATTCAAAAGTAGTATAATTTTGTGGGAGGTTCTGGTATAAGAGGATTATAAACACGCCATCATTTAATGAGGTGAAAAGATATCGTTTAGGATGTTTACCATATTGAGAATATAGAGAACTAATTATCTTTCTATAATTGTCTTTCTGACCTGTCTTTGTTATTCCTGATTTTTATCTCTCAAAATACTAAAATTTTATTATTCTAAATAAATGGAAAGAAATATTATATTATTTAAAGTATTGAAATAAATTTTATTAACTGGAGATGATTTTAATGGGGTAGATTATCCAAGCAAGGCACATTTTTCTATTTTTATGTAGGACCCTCTTATGTTGACGCTCTTTATTGATGAATATTTTTTCTTTCTTTTAAGAATTTCTTATGAAATGTTTAGAGAAAACACATGAAAAGTCGGTATTTTTTGAATAATAATAATTTCATTAAGTAAATCACCGATTTTCGTCTGCTTTCTTAAAACATTCCATTAGAAATTCTTGCAACACATTTTAAAATAAACTTCATATAAAATAAACATAATATCTAGAAAATGAAATCAATTATTGTAAATTAATCCTAAAATTTTATTTCTTACTTTTTCGAGCAGAGCCATAGAAAAGTTTTTTTAGTTATTTATAATTATTTTATTTTTATTCAACTTATTTTAGTAATGTTAATTCTAAAAAAAATTTACTTCAATAATGAATTCAAAAATATCTTTTGCTAAATTATGATACTGTTTACTTGATTATTGTAAGTTACTCCAAAAAGTTTATTTCTTACTCTTTCGAGCAGAGCCACAGAAAAGTTTTTTCAGTTATTTATAATTATTTTATTTTTATTCAACTTATTTTAATAATGTTAATTCTAAAAAAAATTAACTTCAATAATGAATTTAAAAATGTCTTTCGCTGAATTATGATACTGTTTACTGAATTATTGTAAGTTGTTCCAAAACTTTTATTTCTTACTTTTTCGAGCAGAGCCATAGAAAAGTTTTTTAGTTATTTATAATTATTTTACTTTTATTCAACTTATTTTAATAATGTTAATTCCAAAAAAAAAAATTAACTTCAATAATGAATTTTCAATAATGACTTTAAAAATGTCTTTCACTAAATTATGATACTGTTTACTCAATTATTGTAAGTTACACCAAAAATTTTATTTCTTACTTTTTCGAGCAGAGCCATAGAAAAGTTTTTTAATTATTTACAATTATTTTATTTTTATTCAACTTATTTTAGTAATGTTAATTCTAAAAAAAATTTACTTCAATAATGAATTTAAGAATGTCTTTCGCTAAATTATGATACTGTTTAGGCTAATTACACTAAATTGTGTATAACTTTTTTCATAATGTAATAAGGTATTTTCAACAATTTGCAAGGTTGTGTTTAATTTAACCGCGTGATTACGCATGGCGTGTTATCATTACAACTGCATGCTTCCATTCATAATCACGCTGAATCAATTTTAAGATCAAATTTTATTGGATACCTGCAAACGATGTCACACGTGTGTGTTGAACCTGATTGGCTGACCCACGCAAGACATCACTTGCAAGTATCCAATTACGAATGTAATAAATACTAACCGCACGTGTAACTTAATCATTGAACTTCAATCTTTAACCCCTTAACGATCGGTTAATTTTCAAGAAAGCTGTCGTAAAAGTGCCTAGTTTGCCAAATACACGCATTTGATTAGTGCTGACATCTAGTTTAAAATAAACTAACTATCTACAATTACCTTGAAAATATCCTGGCACGGTCATCTGGTGTATGAACTGAGAAATAAAATGTTTTGCCGTCAAAGGAAATGAATTAGTTTTATTCTTATTGATGCGTTACTACTGAACACTCCAGCCCGGAAATTTCACGGGAGCGAGAAATAGAGGGCGAAACCTCACCCCATCATTTTCACGGGAGCGAGAAGGAAGGGGTTAAAAAGTAATTTACCTTTATGAAACAAATGGGAAAAAAATTCTACGTTTTTTTTCTTTCTATGTTACAAGCATTTTGATCTTCAAAAAACCTTTTACTTACTCCAAACATTTGAGGCTGCTTCAAATTATTTTTTTCAATTGAAGTTTTCTAAAGCAGAATTTTTTGAAGCAAACAGAATTTAAAATAAATTGTTAGAAGTAAAGAACATTCTTCTGTAAGACCTTATATGTATCTGTTTAAATTACTTGTGTTTAGTGGTAGACAAAATTATAACTTTAATTTATTAAAATATTAATGCATTATCTTGGCTACTACTAAGATAAATATTTTCTGTTACATAATTCATAGTAGTTGGATAGTATTTTTAGGCTGTACATATTTGTAGGGTTTAGTATTCAGGAGTTCCTGTATTCCAAAAAATTATAGCACTATATTATGTAAAAATTTTCCTAGTGTAATTATGAATATACTATATAACTACTAACCGTGTCTACTATTATAATTTATCTTTGAATCTCAACTTCTAAAAGGTAACTAACCTTTATAAAACAAATAAAGAACAAAAACTGTCATTTAGTTTTTATATAACAAGACTTTTGATTCCCAAAAGGCCTTTTAAGCTATGCATATCCTCAGGGTATAGTTTTCTACTGTTTCTAAAATCTAAAAACATCATAATACACAATTTATGATTTTTTGCATAAAATAATTACAAATAAACAAAAAAATGCTAACCGTGTCGATAACTTATCTCCTTAAGCAATCTTTAAAAGATTACTAAACCTTGTAAAACAATTTTTAAAACTATGATTTTTTTCTTCTTCATTCTAACATGTCTTTTAATCCCAAAAAACCTTTTAAGCTATATATACATCTGTAGGGTTCAGTTTTCATCAGTTTCTGAAATCCAAAAAAAGACTTTGAAAACGTGACTTATCTCAGACGGAAGTGTTAGACGTCTACGCTAAACATAAAAGACATTTCATTTTAGGGATGGGTTGATGGCAAAAAGCTGTAAGATTTATACCCGCACCAACACTTTACTTGTTTCCTCAGCGATATTCACAGAGATAATGGTCTTTTATAAGTCAATAGGTACCTGCTTCTACTTTTTTTGTTGAAAATTTTCCTATTATCTTATCTTATTTTCGGTTGTATTTTTCGCACCCTCATCACGAAAATGGTGTTAGCTTTTTTGAGAAAATATCACGTCTTTCAGAATTTTATTTACTGCATTATTTTTTAATATTTTTAAATTCTGCTTTTACGATTGTGATTTTTCTCTTTTAGGAAACTGTTGGTAATTGCTAAGTATAAATCATTGCCGTTTGTTTAGTGAGTCTGATAACATTATAATATTATATAGAAAAATTCTTTTTATTTCTTTTAGTTTCAAATTTTGGTTTGCATAAAAGTTTGACCACGGCCAGGTCAAAATCGTGATCTTTTTTACTGTTTGCTGCATAACACTCTTTTGCCTTTAGTAAAGTTACCTACATGCTTTTTAAAAAAATACTTTGGACAAGTAAAAGCTAATAATATCAGAATTTCTGGTAATTTTGCTAATATTATAAAAGTTTTACCACAAGCTGGGATAGAGAGCCCGCCTCCCAATGAGGTGGAACGGGTTCGAATCACTGCGATGACTGGTCAATAAGAATTCCGCACCCGACTCATACCGACCACAGTACTGATATAAAATATCCTCAATTGTCGTCCGTCTAACCGTTTGAGGTTTTCCTCTCCATGTAACGCAAATGCGGGTTAATTCCATCAAAAAGTCCTCCACGAAGGCCAATTTCTTCTAATATTTCATCCAACAGTTCTCTTGCCTTCTGGATTAGATTCAAAATTACAATACAAAGGAGTTGAACATGAGTCATAAACTCAAAAATTCGGTCAGCTGTTCAACGACGGTTGTAGGAGAGAAAAAAAGATTTACCAGAAAAGAGCTGGGACAAATTCCCGTTTCATATGAGGTTTTGAATCAATTATTTGTGGTTTATGAAAATAACTTTAAACTAAATTTACAAAAAAAAGAATTATATATTAAAGCACCTAATAGCAGAAGAAATTTTCCAAAAAAGCGTAGAAAGTTTTGCCGGCTTGGAGTTAACTTACGAAACATTTAATTTCTTTGAGCTTTAATTTTGTCAATCACATGTTATATTAGAGTATCACTTTAAACTATTTGTAAACTTAGTACACCTTTATACAACTTACAATGATTACAATTTTTTTTAAAAGCAAATAAAGGGCTACCACGAATTTAAAACTTTATTTTGAGTGAATCATTTCTATTTTACTTTGCGTGAAAGAGAATGGTAGTAATTTTCTACCTGTCATCATGACAAATTATTTTTTAAAGCTCTGTGCCTGAATATTACGACTCTAGAATATTTTTACTGTATTATTTAAATATTTTTAAAATTTTGCTTCAACGTTAATGGTATGAATCTGGTAAGAATTGTTAGCAATTGCTTAATACAAATTATTATGGTTTTGGGAGACGCATAACATATAATATCTCTCCCAAGTTTTAAATTCTGGTTTTCATAAAAGTTTAACCAGGGTCGGGTTACATTCGTGAATTTTTATTTTTTTTTCGTTGTTTACCATTTAATATTTTAAATTTGTTTCAAAAAAGCAAACTGTAAAAACAGCTTCTTCTGAACAGTACAAAATTTTCGGCGACCCTTGCGGCAGATTCCGCAACTCCAATTGAGGGCGCGACCCACAGTTTTAGAAACTCCATTTTAGACTATTGAAACAATATAATTTAATAATCTGTTTACTTTTTTTTGCCTTATTGAAGCTTCATTTTTTTAATAAAAGCTGTGTCAATTTAATTTGTGAAAAATAAAATAATCAAATTGCGTTTTATATTCTGAACATTTGATTGAAACAATAACAATAATGAATTTTTAAAAAATCGATTTAAAAACGCATTTTGAAACATGCAATGACAAGCCTCCAATAAGCATATTTCGATGAGTGATTTCATCATGGTTTCAAGTAGTTTACTAGTGACAAAAATAATAAATGTTTAAATGGTAATATTTTGTGAATGAATATTGGTAAACCTTAAATAATACACAGCAAATAAATATATAATGAATATTTTACAATAGAAATTCTTTACGATATTCAGGGTAATTTTTTATAATAACAAAAGAAATAGTTTCTAATAATACACTGTTTGCGTTCAGGAAACAAACGCTAATTAACAATATAAACTGATTTTGTCAGAACTGGAATTAACATATATTTTTAATAAAATAGTGGTATTTACGGTTTACTACTATTCATAAAAAATAATAAATGCTTAAACGGTAATATTTTGTGAAGGAATATTGGTAAACCGTAAATAATACACATCAAATAAATATATAATGAATATTTTACAATAGAAATTCTATACAATAGAAATTCTTTACAATATTCAGGGTAATTTTTTATAATAACAAAAGAAATAGTTTCTAATAATACACTGTTTGCGTTCAGGAAACAAACGCTAATTAACAATATAAACTGATTTTGTCAGAACTGGAATTAACATATATTTTTAATAAAATAGTGGTATTTACGGTTTACTACTATTCATAAAAAATAATAAATGTTTAAACGGTAATATTTTGTGAAGGAATATTGGTAAACCGTAAATAATACACATCAAATAAATATATAATGAATATTTTACAATAGAAATTCTATACAATAGAAATTCTTTACAATATTCAGGGTAATTTTTATAATAACAAAATAAATACTTTCTAACAGTACATTGTTTGCTTTCCGGAAACAAACGCTAAGTAACAATATAAACTCATTTTGTCAGAACTGGAATTAACATATTTTCAATAAATTTACATTTCATTACAACAACATTTAATAGACTTAATAGAATTCGAACAATTTAACTCTTAAGCAATTTTGAATGTTATAGTCTTCTGGTCTTTAACTGAACTAGTCTATAACTATTTTCGAAAAAGATGTGTAGAATGTGAATTTCACAAAAGAGGAACAATCTCTGCTATGAAAGCAAAAAAGGTTTAAATTTTCGTGAGAAACTATTCAAAGTAAATTAAATAAACTCATTACATTTTTTATTTTATAATAGTTTTTAAGAAACTCCTCCATAATAAACCAGTTTTATTCATTAAAGATTTTCATTCACTTCCTATAAGGTTTTTACATATTATTTGATGATTCCTTTATTTCAATTAATATAGTTAGTTTTTGAGACTACGCGTTATACAATTTATTCTTGTAACAAATAAAGAGAAAATAGGGCATACTAATGGATTGCCTTTAAAGCTATATTTATTTCTAATCTTTTTAACTTTATACTTTTACTAACAGTTAAGTTACAACAGCGGTTTTTATTTTTTTTCGGGTATGGAACCCTAAATAGTTGACCGTCTTTCGGCGTAACACCGATGTTCATTAGCAAACTCAAAGAGCAACTTAATTAACGAAAAACAACAAACGATTTTTAAAATATTTCATGAAAATTTAAATATTATCAATTTTTAATCGTTTTATCATCTTTAAATTAAATTTTTTTTTCACTTAAGTTTTTAAAACGAAAAAGAACTGTTATAAATATTGGAGAACAGTTATTAGAAGAGCTTAGTTTTTTATTGTTGACTTTAGTTGTTTTATTTTTAATTAGGAAGTTTGATGTGGAACAATAATGCAGATTTCTCTATTTGTATGTTTTTCTCATGATTTAATCAAAATAATTTTTTCTTCTTTATTTATTGCTATTTCTTTTTTCTCTAGCATTTGAACTCAAACCAAAATATTAAATTAACAATGATTTATTTATTGCCTATAAATGTAATTACGAGTTTCGAAACTCATTATTGGTCCCTGTACTCATTACTGGTAAAAACTCATTATTGGTAAAAAAAAAAAAAGTCCTAACCCCTGAGTGACAGGATTTAAGTCCTTTTTTAAAGGACTTGGAAAAAAGCAACGAAAAAATTTAAAATTGGAAATAGCTTTTAAAACAGCTACTACAAAACACATAGAAATTTTTCTTGATAGCTATCATTTTAACCTTTTCTACTCAGATAAAATAAAAAAAAATTAAAGAAACGCATGTAAATTATTTTTTTCTTCTTTTCTTAAATAATTAATTGCAGTGAACATAAATTTGATAAAGTACCGTTTTACAGCTAAGAGTTCTACACGCGTTTCGTACAATGTAAAAGAATAAAAGAATTATTGAGCCACATCATGGAACACTGTTGTTTTTAGTTCTACAATATTTTTGTGTTGTATAGCTAAAACAACAGCTTCCTGCTTGAAAATATTGCTCCTTAGAATTTTTACTTTGAAAAATGACAAGTCCACTGGAACAAAAAATCGATTAGGCGAAATATAAGATATTTTTTTATCATTGGGTTAGCTTGGGTTAGCATTGGGCTTTTGTGTGTGAAATAAACCTCAGTTTGATAGATACTAAAAATTAACTTTAATCAGCCAAATGCTTCCATTTTGTTGGATGACCTTTTGTCATCTTTCTGCCAATTTCATGATCCCGCCCTCATAGAACTTCTGGTCCCAATCAGCAAGAAACTCAACCAAGTGCGATATAGGGCCATTTATGAAATTTTTGTAATTTAAAAAGTTTTTCGAAATGTATGATATTCCGATAGTGTAAGGATGTCACTTGCCAATCAAACTTCAACAACTTTGAAGGTGTTGTTAAAGCTTCGTGAGGCCTCGCATTGTCGTGGTGGAACACGATTTGTAATCCCTCACATAGCCCCGATCTTGCACCGTCTGATAATAATTTATTTCGAAGTTAACAAAGCTTTTTAAATGATAAAAATTTCAGTAATGACTGTGACCTCAACTGGTAATTGGTTGAGTTTTTTGTTGATAAGTACCTGAAATTCTGTGAGCTAGGGATCATTAAGTTACCAAAAAGATAGCAAAAGGACATCGAACAGAATGGAAGATATTTGACAGATAAAAGTTAATTTTTCTGTAAAGAAAAATTCGGTTTTATTTCAAACTAAAAAAGCCGAATGTACTTTCATGACAACTCAATAGAAAAAATTAAAAATTTACAAAAAAAAAAGCTTAAAGTTTTTTGAAGATATTTTTTTATTAATTGTTATCGTTACTTGCAGAGGATACACATTGTGTCATACAATTAACGCACAAAGATAACCAAGTATTCAAACTGACGTTTAACTTTAAAGTCAATATGCATTTTTTTTTTCTTAGTTGAAGTCATTTTAAACAATTCTAATCTAATATACAATACAGCTTCATATTTTTATGCTATTTATTTATCGTTAAGTCATTTACATTGCATTTTAGTTTCTATTTATCAAATTTTTAAATTTACTGGGAATTTACTGATTAGCATTCATCGCTATCCCCCCCCCCTTAAACGTCAATATTTTTCTCACGAAAGAACAAAACGTTTTCTTAACGAAATAAATGCTGTATTGCTTAAAACGTAATACAGTTCTAACAAATAAAATTTCACCGGCTCAATTATTGATTCAAATAAACATGCCTTTATAATTTTTCAAAGCTTCTTAACATTTAAAAATTTCCTAGAAATCTGATGCAGGTGTTCAAATTTTTCTTATCTCTTTAACCCTTATTCATCATTAAATGGTATTTTGTTAAAATTGTGTAAATTATGTTTGACCTCTTCTTATCATGGAAGTTTCAGAATCTTCCAGAGTCGTGGTATTTAAGCAGCTGATTTTTCAAAATTTATTTTTATGCTGAAATTGTTATTGCCAGCATATCGAATTATAATCCAAGGTTAAGAGGAGCTTATATCTTAAGCAATACTCCAGTGGAATTTTTATATGCTCGGAAATTTGATATTCAATGCTAAATTGCATTTTTATACAAAATATACTGATTATACACAAATATACTATATGAAACTTTGCAAAATTGGATAGTAATTGTTATTACAATGATTGCTTTATTTATAAAAAAGCTGCTAGGATATTTTTATTTAAATTAATTTCTCTATATTTTTAGTCATTTATTGCATAGACAAATAGTGTTACAAGACTAATGCGAAATTCCGGGATAGTCTGGTTGGTAGGGCGTTGGGTTCATGTTCAAGAGGTCATGAACTCAATCCCCTTCGGTCGAAGATAGTAAATGGTGATCGGTGCACGTTAAATCTGTCGGATCACAAAGTCCTCTATTTTCCCTTAACAAATTATATCTTTGATAGTTCTGAATTGGAGATTGATCATTTTCAGTTTCAGTACAAAATTACGATCTGTGGATTAATGAATGGGTTCGCTCTAAAAACGGGCTGTGACGAGTGTGTGGCTGTGGCCGTATTCTTGGTCATAGATAGCGCCACTAAAAAACAAGAAAAACACCATCTTTAAATTTGCTTGGCTTCATCAAGCAGTTTTGTTGATATAAGCAAGGGACATTAAAAACAACTAAACCGAAGAAATAATATTTTTTTTTGGTAAATACTTTTTTTTTCTTTTTAAAACTAGCAATGTTTTTTTTTTCCTTTAATCTTCTTCATAAGCGCAACAGCCTTTCACAGGCCAAGGCTGACTCGCAGATTTTCCTCCATCTGGCCCTGTCCGGTGCGACGGCCCGCCATCGGTTGACTCCCAATAGCTTGAGGTCCTTTTCAACGTCGTCTATCAATCTTGTAGGTGGTCGTCCCCTACGTCTCGTCCCTTCAATTGTGGAAAAAGTCACTTTTTTGGCAGGGACGGCATCAGAATTTCTGAAGAGGTGGCCCAGCCACCTAATGCGTGATGCTTTAATAGTTCTCACAATGTCGGTCCCACCGAATTTGTCATATTTTTTGTAAATTTCGTGGTTGTAAAGAATTCTCCATTTACGTTATTCTCTTGAAGAGATCCAAAGATTTTCCTCAAAATTTTTCTTTCAAAAATTAGCAGTTCTTCCTCCTCTGTTTTGCTTAGGGTCCAGCACTCACTTCCATACATAGCTATAGGCCTGATTAAAGTTTTGTAGATGTTTAACTTTGTCTTCACACTGATGAACTTGGATTTCAGTTGGTTTCTGAGGCCGTAGAAACTTCTGTTAGCCATGGAAATTCTGTTATTTATTTCGATTTTCAGGTTGTTGTGGCTAGAGATCAAGGTTCCTAGGTACTTGAACTGGTTAACAGTTTCAAAAGAGTAAGTCATTATCTCCAGAGGAGATCGATCAGGAGTTTTATTTGTTGCGATCAAAAACTTGGTTTTGTCTGCATTTATAACTAGTCCCAAGCGCTACAAAAGCGTCAATGACTGAGCGTTTTGTTCTTCCAACTATGTCGATATCATCAGCAAAAGCGAGTAGTTGGACAGTTCTTTGTAAGATTGTTCCATTTGTGTTGATACCAGAGTCTCTAATGGCCTTTTCCAAAGCTATGTTAAATAGCAGGCAAGAAAGGGAATCACCCTGTCTCAGGCCTTTTTCGGTGAAGAATGGTTCAGAGAGACTTGACGAGATTTTTATTCTGCACGAAACTCTTTTGAGTGTCATTCTTGTGAGGCTGATTAGCTTCTTTGGGATGTTAAACTCCAACATAGCCTCAAGTAGTTTTCTTCGGTTGATGCTGTCTTTCTTTAATCATTATTTTGAACAAAATTTGCTATTTTCTGAAATCCTCCCCCATATTTTGAGTTTCAAGAATCCAAATCGGTCAAAAAAAAGTATCTTATTTAAGTGAAATATACTTTCACTGAATAAGATTCAAAATATTGATAGACATATTCTCAAGTAAAAAATTAAACTTTAAAATAAATGCGAAGACATAATTTAATTAGATCGTAGAGCATAACAATTTTATTTAGATTTATTATCGTTTGCATTTTAAAATAAATCGATACAAATTCCAGCTTACAGCTCGCACACAATTAAATAATAAATAACTCACTCATGCTTTAGCGAAAAACAGTTTTTCATAATTGGGTATAATATGAAAAAAACACAACTACTTCCACTTACTAGGAATAACATTTACCTTTTAGTTTAATTAATAAACTGAGTTTTAAATATGTTTACTAAATTCATAAACTTCGGTAAAACAACAATATAAATTATTTCCAAAGGAACTAGACTAATACAATTTCAACCTGGCGAATAGCGACTTATAAACAAGACACTTCGTTTGATGCTTTTACTTGTTGCTAGAAATCAGGTTTGCAGAAAATGCTGTTTACTAGTTAAATTTAGTAGGAATAACACGATCTGTGACGTAGGCTATAGTATACCCAGAGTTGGCCGTTGATTACAGTAATCGATTACAACTGTAATTGAGTACAGATAATTACAGCTATGTAATCAATTACTTGTAGTCACGATTACAAGTAATCAATTACTTGTAATCGTGATTACAACTTTCGAAAAATTTTGATTACAGCTGCAATCATGATTACAATTTTGATTACAGTAATCAATTACTTGTAATCACGATTACAAGTAATCAATTACTTGTAATCGTGATTACAACTTTCAAAAAATTTTGATTACAGCAGTAATCATGATTACAATTTTGATTACAGTAATCAATTACTTGTAATCATGATTCCAAGTAATTGCGATTACAAGTAATCACAACAAAAACGATTACGAGTAATTATGATTACAAGTAATCAAAATATATGATTACATGTAATTTGATTACATGTAATTGTGATTGCTTGTAATCAAACTATGCGATTACAAGTTATTACGATTGTATACTATAGTCAAATTTTTTATGTAAGTATTCATGTGTTTACATATTTTTATGTACATAGAATGTACGCACGCATGAACGTACAATTTGCGATTCCTATACATACAATGTATGCACAAACGTTGTTTGTCGTACAATATTCATAATTATATTGTAATATACTTAATGCAATGCGCATATGCTTAGTACATATAATTATGCATTTATGATACATGTACGCATGTATGTTTTGTACAAAAAGGCAATGTTTTGTATCTTTGTATACATAGACAATGTATGCATGAACGTATATGATAATAATGTTTATGCGTTTGCATGCTTTTATGTACATAAGTACATATATTGTATAAATTTACGATAATAGCACGTATATACAATGTACGTATGTATATAAAATTGTACGTATTTACGTACAATATGTAAGGATGTTATTTAAAGGTGCAATATATGCACATAGTTGCGTAGATAAAATGCGTACATGTATACATGCATATTTATATGTACATCGATATATGTGCACGCAAAGTATGTACTTATGTACAACTTTCGTATGTACTTGTATAACTACATACTTTGTTAATACTTATGCGCATGTAATGCATGGATGTACAAAAAAATAGTTATATGCACAATGTACGCATGTACATACAACGTATACATGTACATAATTACAAGTAATGTACAAATACATGCGTACATTTAAATATATGTAATTACAATATACACATACATTGTGCATACATTAAACAAATTTATATGAGTAAAGTTATTAAAATTTGTTTTAAAATTTATTCTAAGGCATATGAAACTCGACCTCATATTTTTTAGAAAGCAAACGATAATTTTATTTTGAATTTCTAAATATTAATTCCACACATAAAATTTCTATGAATCATGCATTATGTTATAAAAAAAATAAATCTGTATTGTGAAACATTTCATGAAAATACCTGAAAATAATTTTTTATTCAGAGAATTTCAAAATGATATAGAACAATTAAAGCTGAAAACTAAATTTAAATATCGTTTGATTTTGTCATTTAACTTGCTTGAGTCATTAAAAGTTAACTTACATGCATTTTATGTATTGCATTGTACACATATTTAGACATAAATGTAATGTACATATGTATACGTGTAATGTATGTACGCATGTACAATGTATGTACATACATTCATGTATTGTACGTGCATATATAGTACATATGGATATGCATACATGGAACATACGTGTATTGTACATGTGTGGATACATTCATTGGACATATATACATTGCACCATATGCATATATAGGGCACCATATGCATGTGCACACGTAAAATTTGTGCGAAAGAATTATGCTCAATATATTTATGCACATATGTACTGTATATGTACACACATATGTACATTACATGAACATTATATGTTCATTTCATCATATGTACATTATATGAATATACATCTGTACGCTATATGTATATACATCTGTACAATATATGCATCTCAAATGTGTGTATGTACGTACGTTATGCATGTCGAATGTATGTATGAATATATGTAAAATATAAATACGCTCAATGTACGTACAATCGTACACAAATGTATTATGCATATTTGGATACATACATTGAGCATGAACATATTATGTATATGTACATAAATACACTGGACATGCATATCATGTACATGTATACATACATATATTGCACATCCTACAGATATATCTATATTGTACATGCATACATATATTATACTGTTCATAAATAAATTGCACATGCATGCATGGGACATACATTGTACAGACAATGTATGTATGTTCGTACAAACACAAGTACTTGTATATACATGCGTACATGAACATAGATTTACATTTTACATACACAAATATTTGCATAAAATGCATATATTCATTGTGTATAAATGTACATGTCTACATTGTTTACACATGCATACGTAATTATTATCTATATACATACGTACATATATTTTATACCTACAATATAAGTGCATGTACATGTGTGTGAAACTAAAATGTCTGAACATATGCACTAGATAAAATCATATGTACATACATTTTAGTTACATTCATTTGTACGTATACAAATATGTACAAATGCAGTACATGTTAATACGTGCAAAATGTATCATTATAAAATACATTCTACTATCTACTGTAAAATATAATCATTTATAAGAATACAATAGTCTTGTAATCGTGTATTTAGATTGCATGTAATCATAATTACATGTAATCAAATTACATGTAATCAAATTACATGTAATCATGATTACATGTAATCATATATTTTGATTACTTGTAATCATAATTACTCGTAATCGTTTTTTTTGTGATTACTTGTAATCGCAATTACTTGGAATCATGATTACAAGTAATTGATTATTGTAATCATAATTGTAATCATGATTACAGCTGTAATCAAAATTTTTTGAAAGTTGTAATCATGATTGCAAGTAATTGATTACTGTAATCGACTAAGTAATCATGATTACAGCTGTGATCAAACTTTGTAATCACGATTACAAGTAATTGATTACTGTAATCAATATTGTAATCATGATTACAGCTGAAATCAAAATTTTTGAAAATTGTAATCATGATTACAAGTAATTGATTACTGTAATCAAAAAATGCAATCGATTACATTTTTGGCCAACTCTGAGTATACCCAATTGAAATTTCTTTAATTTAAAAGATCGACTATTGATTAATTTTTGAATAAAAATTTTCCTATTTTTCAAACTACTTTTTTGGATTTTACATTTTAGTACAAATATAATTCCGATAATCTAGCAGATATTTCTAGTAACTATTGGACGGTTTTTTCTTAATAATTGAAAAATTCCAAAATTTATTTTTAAATATAATTAGAGCTTCAGAAAAATAATATATCAGAGGACAAAGGGTGCTCCACCATTTAAAATATCGTCAGCACTAATTAATAGATTTCTAGTCTATGAATATCTCATCATTAGATCTTTTTTTCCGAACTATACATACTTTTTCAATTAATAAATTTATGAACCTCAAGTTCATTTCAAAATCTTTAAATATAAAAGTTAAACATTTAAAAAAAAATTAAAAATAAATAACTAAAATTCTAAAAAAAAAATGTGGAAACCCAGAATCAATTATTTAATCACTCCGAAATGGAAGAAAATGAAAATTAAAAATGAGCAAATTAATTTCTGCCGCTACTTCTTCCAATTCCTACTATTAGTTCACACTCTCCCTATATATATTTATATATCTTGTTCAAATTTTCAATCGTTAATAAAATTCTTTTTATTCAAGTTCAAATACATTTTTTTAAACTTGTAGTGGATGACACTTGATGTTAAAAAGAATTTTAGAATATTATTTCATTAATTAAATTTAATTAATTAAATTTAATTAATTACATTTAATTAATTAAATTTAATTAATTAAATTTAATTAATTACATTTAATTAATTAATTTCAGTATTATATGGCAGAAAAAATTTCTCTTATATAAGATAATTCCAAACGTATTCAGCTTTTTTTTTCTTTATTGATCTAAGTAGGAATTGACTTTTAAAAAAAAACGAAATCATATTACTTGTTGATGTTGTTTCCAATGCTAATTGTCGCACTAGCAAGCCTGCTTAGTGAAACCCAGCAAATTTGAGGCAGATGGTGCGTTTCTTGTTTTTTTCAGTGGCGCCATCTATGGCCAAGAATTCGTCTTCAACCACGCACACGTCACACCCGTTTATAGGGCGGACCCATTCATACATCCATTCATTCATCCACAGATCGTAATTTTTGACCTGAATCAGAGAACGATCGATCTCCAATCCAGTACACCCAGAGGTATTGATTTGTTACGTTAGAGTAACTGAAATGAAAAATTATTTTCACTTTTGTAATTTTTCTAAATTCAAGTCAAATGTGCTTCATGACAGAGAAGAAATAAAAAACTGAAATCAAATAGGAAAAAATGAAATAAATCCAGTTTTTTTAAAATTTCATTTATTCAACAAAAAACATTTTGAAAATTTTTTTTATCAAAGTTTGATATGGAAAACAAAATCAAGTATGAACAAATAAAATTTTTCCACATTTTTTGGTTCGAATAGTTGATGAAAAATTTCTATACGAATATTTAAAAAACTACTTGCTTTATCTTTTTAAATTAATATTCTTAGAACAGAGATCTCCAGTATAGTAGAGATCTCTAACGAAAAAAAATTTTTTTTAAAAAGGTAAACAGGTTTTGTTGTTTTGTTTAAATGTTGATAAAACTAATGTTTTGACTTTTTTGAGAATGCTAGTAACCATTGATAGCCAAATTTTTTCATTTTATAACAAAAAAAAATTGAGAAAAGAATTTGCATTGATATAAGAGAAGAAGAATACAGTAGAAAAGAAGAAAGATATAAAAAAAAAAAAATAATTTTAGCATTTTTTTTCCTTTTTTTTTTTTTTTTTTTTTTTTTTTTGTCAAGGTGAAACATTCGACAGGCAGGTATAATTATTTTGAAATATTTCTTCAAAATTGAATATTACAAAATAAAAAATATCAAAAAACAAAATAAACAATTGAAGTTCTTCCACTTTCTTTCAGAGGCGTTGCTAGCGGGGGGGCAAGTGAGGACATTTATGTCTTCGGGCGCAGCCTTAGAGGGCAGTGCGATTTAAGAAAAATAATTGAAAATAAATTCAAAATAAATGTTCTTTTTTAATATAACCAGTTTTGCTTTTTAAATTAAAGGCACCATAAATTTTTTTTAAAGTTTTATCTGATTTACCGATTAAATTTATCAAAATGCCTATTACTGTCATTGTTGTTCGCTTTACACGAAGGTTTTTTTTTTCCTTAAGAAAATTATTTATAACAATTTGGTAGCATGTTGAATGGAAAATGCCCGTAGAATAAACGGATATCATTCAAATAATACTGTAAACGCGCTCAAAAATAATAATGAAGTAGAAACTGCATTAGTAACATACGCTGTTAAATTTTCAACTGAATCAAAAATTAAGATATCAAATTACGTTTTTTTCTTTTTTTTTTATATTTAAAGTTAAAAAATCTTATTCAATGTAAAATTTAATAATTTATTACCAAATGCAGTGGGTTTTACAAAATCATTTTAAAGTGATCTCTGAAAGGCCCCTATAAGTAAGTCTCAGACGATAATATTTTTTTTCCAATGCCCATCCTTATTTAGGTTCCGTAGGACACATTTGTTGGCAACTTTTTCAGGGGCATCATATTAGGCGAGCCAGCGTTGCTTCCACAGAGACAGATAGTACAGAGAATGAAAGAACATCCATGCCTTGACCGGGATTCGAACCCAGGACCTTTCTGATGTGAGGTCAATTCCCTCACCACTACAAATTGCGGTCGGCGCACGATAAAGTAAGGTGGCGAAAAAGTTAGCCAGCAGGTGCTGTTAACCCTAGCTCTGTTATTAATTTGGAATCTTCCTGTATCAAAGTTTAACCCTTTATTTACCTATTCAATTTAATTTTACAATGCATGGTGCCACGGCAATTATGATAACTAATTGCTTTTGAATTGAATGGTTATTTACTATTTTAGACAGCCTTAATTTTACGTCCAATCCAAATATTAATGTCTAAGTTGTTACAATAAAACGGTAAATCGGAATATCTCGGTTCTTTCAAATAAATGTTCGTAAATTTAGCTACCACCTTTTTTTTTTTTTTTTTTTTTTTAGGGTGATATGAAAGTGGTAATTCGTCTCTAAATATAGGGTTAGTATTTTATTTCAGAGAAAGAAATGTGTGCAAACCAGGATTACCTTTGTCGTACTTAGTTACTGAAACTGGTGGCCTTTATATGAAAAAACTTTATATCAAAAAAGTGGTAGTACACATATTTGTTTGTGTAAACTGGATATTTCTATTTGTTACCAACCACTTTAGCTTTGAAAAGGTAGTGTGAATTAACTACAGATTTAAATATAAATACTTATATTTTGTATATATTAGCGTAAGCAGAACTATCTTAGAAAAATTAATTCTGATAATAGAACACTTGTGCTACCACTTTTGGTACTTACATATTATCCCGTCTGTCATTTATACTAAATCTGAAAATAAATTTGGAAATGGTTCAGATTTAAATATTACCGTATTTTTTGTATGCAAATAAGTTATATTTGTATTTTGTCAATTATTTTGTAATCAATTACTATATGAAAATTAATTTGAAAGATACCAAAATGACTTGAAAATGGTCCATAAATATCCCACTTTCATCTTATTTGAAAAAAAATTTAGAATAAGAAAGATACCGTCCTTTTAAAATTACGCTAGGCACAAATGAGTTAAATAATAATAATGATGGCCGGGATAGCCTAGTCGGTAGGACGCTGGGCCCATGTCCGAGAGTTCGTGGGTTCGAACGCAGCCGGCCGAAGACTCCCCGTACAGTTGGTGACTGATGCACGTTAAATTCTGTCGAGTCGCAAAGTCCTCCATGTTCCCATTACAAATCAATACCTCTGGGGGTACTGGATTGCAGATCGATCGTTCTCTGATTCAGGTCAAAATTACGATCTGTGGAAGGATGAATGAATGGATGCATGAATTGGTCTGCCTTATAAACAGGTGTGACTTATGATGCGGCAGAAGTCGAATTCTTGACCATAGATGGCGCCACTGAAAAACAAGAATCACACACTCTGCCTTAAATTTGCTCGGTTTCACCCAGCAGGCTTGCCCGTGTGGCAAGTGGCATTAGAAACAACCAACCAACCATAATAAAAACAGAATAAATACAGTTTTTTGTCACGTTTGACTATTCAGCAGGAAATTATTACACAGGGAAATGTTTTTTGTTCCAAAGATACAAGTCTTCACTTCATTAGTCTTACCTCATTCAGGTGAAGGAATTTGAAATCTGAAAATAGTTTTGTTTTTGGAAAGCTAAAGATTTTTTTTCAGAATGATATTTTTTAATTTAGTTTATTTTTGTCTGAATGTACAAGTTTATATACAAAGTTTAGGCATGCATTTACACTTCTATTCTCCTTTAAAAATAACACTTATGACAAAGAAACAAATGATCTTATTGCATCGAATTATAAACTGCCATCTTTCTACCACGCCTTACGTAATAGAGAAGTACGGACACTTAATTTTCACTCTAGTGAATTATTGAAAAATTCTGGTTTGGAATATATTATTAGAGCTGCGTTGAAACTGTAGCTGGTGGAAAGAAACCGATTACGGATTTGAAATCATCGACAGGAAAATATCTCAGATCCGTTTAAAAATTTCATCAACAGAAAAGAAAAAAAATTTTGGTCCTTAGTGTTATAATTTTCAAATGTTTCTTTGTCAAAATTGAACATTTTATTTCAAATTAATCAAAAATAATGAATAAATAGAATTCTTTAATTTTCTTGTTTGGTTTAACAAGAGAAAATGATATAAATTATCAAATTTCAATATTTCTGAATCAATGTTGAATATTTTACGTCAGAAAAAAAATATTCAAAAAACCGGAATCCTGGCAAAAAAAAAATCTAATCGTTTTGTTCCTTGTTACGCTTAATTAATCAAAAGAAAAACAGGTGCAAAAATTGGCACTGTATCTCCCAAGTAATTTTGAAAACACGAAAATAAAATTTCGAACAAAAAAAAAGTTCCTAAACACTTCCGTGTGCAACACATTTGTAAAAAGCATAGAGTTCTAACACTTGTTTATTTTTATTCTATAGAATGTCAGGATCAGTAAAAAAATATTTAGTTTTTATACAGTTTTTTTTATGAAGAGCTTGTTTTGAATTGGAAGAAATTATTTTGGGAAATACTTCTTTGCCAAAAGAACATTTCTATTTCGTTACTTCCCCTAAGTAAATACAAGTGAAATGATGAAGAAAAAAAAATTCAAGTTTTTAATGAATGTCACAAGGACTGGAAAAGGACAATAAATTTGCCACGCCAACTGGTTTGCACACCAAATCATACCACGCCAAATAGGTCAGACTTTGTTTAAATTTTTATGTACAATTTTCAACTTTTATGTACAATTTGCAAACGCGTGTAAGATCGCATTCATTTTCAGCTGAATCACTTGAAATTAAGTAGAAAAATTTAAAACTAGCTTATGGAAACTATTTACTTTTACAAAATAACTCAGTCACTTGTTTTAAGTCTTATGGATAACTTTAAAAAACCGGTGGACGCATACAAAATCGATTTTCGTTTATGAATCACTTGAAATTAATTAGAAGACTTTGAAAAGTAAAACTAGCTTAGAGAAACAAATTACTTTTATAAAATAGCTTGGTTTAATTATCCAGTCCCTTGTTTTAATCTTTATGGGTAACTTTTAAAACTCGGAGGACACATACAAAATCGCTTTTCGTTTTAAACTGAATTACTTGAAATTAATAAAAATAATTTTAAAAGGTAAAATTAACGTAGGGAAACAACTTACTTTCACAAAATAACTTGATGTAATAATTCAGTCCCTTATTTTAATTTTTATGGATAACTTCTAAAACATGTGGACACTTGCAAGATCGCATTCATTTTCAACTGAATCGCTTGAAACTAATTAAATAAATTTAATCCATAAGATAAATTAAATCTTAATATCTTAGATAAATTAAATCTAATCTTGAAATTAATTAATGAGGGAGACTACTTACAAAAAAAAGTAATTTATTCCATAAGTGTATATTTTGAAGAAAAATAATGTGATTTTTTTTATGAAACTAATGTGATAATGAATGGATGAAAATACCTACTTAGTTTAAAAAGTGATTTTTCATCCACCTATCACATTACAGTCCCTCCCCCTAGAAGGGAATGAGCACCATAGTAAAATAAGCATAAGTATAATAAGCACTATAGCAAAACCAGCTCCGAAATTTCATTTTTGGACATCAGAAACGTCTCCTTTCTACCTTGTGTATGGAAAAGTAAACTATATTTGGCTTCCATCTAACATTAAAAACATCTCCTTTCTGCCTTGCGTATGGAAAAGTAAACTATTTTTAGCTTCTATCTAATATTAAAAACATCTCCTTTCTACCTTGCGTTTGGAAAAGTAAACTATTTTTAGCTCTTATCTAACATTAAAAACATCTCCTTTCTACCTTGCGTATGGAAAATAAAACTATTTTTGATTTCTATCTATAAAAGTAACCAACTTATTAACAACTAAAACATACAATATGAAAATTTACGATTGATATGTATATTATAACTGTTAATAATTAGTGATAGTTATGGGTAGTTTAATACTTCAGAAAAGGGTGGAAAATAAAATGTATAAGTATTTTACTTTTTCCCAAAATTAGTAGCCCTGACCTTATTGAGAGACTATCGACTTGTGCTGTCGGATGGAAGGATTTTTCAACGCAGTAGAAAAATAACTTAATAAACTTAAAATAATTTATGAAAAATTAAAATTCGTGTACACTCCAAAGCATAATCAAAAGCATGAATCTGGGCATCTAGGGCTGCGCAACGGCCTTTATCTTATTCATCATGAAAATAGATGATACAATGAGGTGAGATCGATGAGGTCACCAGACGATGAGGTAGATGACATAATCGTCTAACTTATAGATCTTGCATATATATATGTAATTGTGGTTTCTTGTTCATAAAATAAATGCATGACGAGTGCATAGCTGCCAACCTTTTCCAGATTTTCCGGTAGATTTTATCTTTATGTTCAATGAGGTAGCAATTTTTTTTATTTTTGCATTCATGCTTGGTTTCTGATTTAAGAAATTTGATTTATTATACTTTTAACTACCACGACGTTTAAATAGTTTAAACATACACAATGAAATCCAGTTAGTTAACTTATTTTCGTTTGAGTGATGACGAAAGGTGAATTAAATGCATGGATTCCACAAGCAACTACTCATGTAAAAAGTGGTAGAAACCCAATTTATTTTATTTACTTATTACCTCTTTAATTATTCAATCATATGTACCACTATGTTTTACATTTCATATTATTGATATACAAACATTTTCTGCATTTTTTTTCAATAGTAAACTGAAAAAATATGCTACAAGAAGTTGCTCATTTTAATTTATTTTAATAACATTTTGAAGTTTATTAGTCAGTACTTTTTGCATTTTTAGTCGCCCGTGACAGCCCTGTAAGTGTTTGCCTAATATATCGCTAAGTTATTTCACTACTACTGAAAAAGAAAACTTTTTTTGTGAAGCGTAAAAATTGGCAGATATACAAGTGAAAAAACTCGTTATGCATTTAATTCGAGTTATTCAGAAGTGATGTAGTAGTTGTTGTTTTTGTCATCAGCCATTAAGGCAGAGGTGATACGATTGTTCTTCTTTTCCAGTGGTGCCATCTATGGCCAAGAATTCGACTTCTGCCACACCCATACGTCACACCCGTTTATAGGGCGAACCCATTCATTCATCCACAGATCGTAATTTTGACCTGAATCAGGGAATGATCAATCTCCAATTAGAGGTATTGATTGTTATGGGAGCATGTAGGACTTTGTGACCCGATAGATTTATGTGCACCAGTTACCATTTACTACACGGAGAGTCTTCAGCCGGCTGGATTCGAACTCCCGTTATCACAAGTGTGAGTCCAGCTTTCTGCCAACCAGGCTCTCCCGGCCAGATGTAGTGTTAAAAGTAGTTTATTAATAGGTAATTTAGTATTAGAGAAGGTTTGGTAACTGATCAACTCAAGAAATTCCAATCATCCTTAATCAGAAATATACCAGTTACATTAAACCAGTTTTTTTCCTTTTTCTCTTTATTTGATATTTAAATAAATTAATCCGTAATTGAAGCAACAAGAAAATTGTTGCAAAACGTAATGCTGATACTTGCATTGCAGATCAACAATCTTTCTATTTTTTGACATGAATTATCATTAATTTCCAGATTCTTAAATCTTATTCTAATTCAATTATAATCGCATAATTTTATTTAAATATAATTGAATAATTACGTAATTACGTGAAATGACTATTATTCACAATCAGTTTATTATTATTATTATTATTATGAAAATTTCTAGCCACAAGGTCCCAAAGGTCAACTCTAACCCATCATTCCTCTTCTTTTTAGTGACAGTTTGAATTTGATCACTAAAAGTTACTTAATTGCAGCTTCCGTCAACAAAAAATTTTAATAATGAGAGAAAGGTCAAAGAAGTTAAAATTGCCATAAGCCAACAATTTGTTTGCATGTGCCGGAACTGAATATTAAAGAATCAATAAAATAAAATCAATGTGCTATTGAGGCCTTCCTTTAAAAAATAATAATAATAATTGGTTTCTGAAATTACAAGAGGGCAACTATATTATTTTTAATAAAGCAGCAAACGGAATTTAAAGATTGTAACTATTTCAATCACATTCTTTTAAAATGCATTTTATATTAAATAAATAATCCCACGAAACTGAAGCAGTTAGATATTATTTGCATAAAATCTCTATTCGCTTCAGAAGTATACAAATCGAAATAATAATGGATGTGTTTCGAGCTCTCAAAAAATAGACACCCATTTTCAAAACTTGCCAGATGTGAATGCGAAAAAACAAAAAGTGATTTCAAATATACAACTTTAAGTAGTTACGACTAAAAATGGACGTGGAAATGCATTTTATCCTGATTTGCCTCTTTTGGCCACTGTGGATTTTTTAAAATCTGTTTTTCATCTTTTTTTTTACACGGTTCTTCTAGTTTTTTTCCCCACTTTTATTTTTTTCATTTATCGTTGGCAACTTAACGTTTTATATTTCAACTAATTTTTGTTTCTACTCATTCACGTCAGGCAAGTCTTGAAAATGGGCGGCTATTTTTTTGAGAGCTTGAAACATGTCGACTGTTATTTCTAATTTGTATACTTTTGAAATGAATGAAGTTTTTAATCAAGCAATGCCTTTCATATTGTGTTTACATTTGCAAACATTTCGTACTACTGAAGTTTATTTCTTTTATATTGTTTCCGTTGCTAATAAAACAGAGTTACTAAAATATCTTTTAAAGCATGTGACAAAAATAAATTTAAATATATGACAATATTTATATGCTCCATTTTAACATGTGGACAGCAATAAATTGGTTGACTGTTTTATTTCCTTATTATAAATGGCAAGGTCATTTGAATGATGAATATATCCGCTTGTTTTTTTCAATGATTGGTTTGCGCTTAAGCTTGGGTTATTAATTGCAATATTTATTTTAGTCTTGAGAAGATTTTGTAACTGTTACAAAACTGAACTTATTTTGAAAGATTTAGTGGTTTGATGTATAACACTGTGTTACACAATCGTTGTTTCTGGATATAGTTCAGATCATTATTATTTTATAATTATATATATCATTCAACATTTTTTAATATATATCATTTATCATATATATTTCATTTATATCATTTTCTAATTGGTTTTATCCTAAAAACATTTAAAAAAAACTCTATTTCACTGCATTAACTTTATTTTAATGGTCAATGAAACAAAAGTTGGAATTAACATTTTGCTATTAACCCTTTCGCGCCGACTGTCACAAATACGTGTCAGCATAAAACCGTATCAATCAGGGTAAAAAGAAAAAACTGGTAACCAAAGTAGTTCTTTAGCAGTTTATTAGTGGACGGGGTTATAATTGTTTGATTTATTTAATTCAGCATTACTCTAGTTCAAAATAAAATTTAGTTACACTTTGAACTAACATTGATTATATATATGATTAAACTAACAATAATTAAAGTAAAAGCAAAGTAAGTCTGTCAAATTAGCAAAGCCTACATTTAAGCTACCGTTGTTTTATTTATTTAATCCTGATTCTGATTTTGTACGAATGCTTTTATGAATCACCCCCCCCCCGTCCCCAAGGAGTTAACGAAACGTACACTACACCTTTTCGAATTTCCCATTTTTAAAGTAGCTGCTAGTAAAAGCACTTTATTAGCATATTTTCGAAAATATTCATACTAATATTAATTGTCAGTAACGACATACATGTATAATTGTTTCTTATTCGAGAAAACGTATTTAGGTGTAAATAATTTTTCTAATTATAATTTTACCTCCACTTTATTTAATTCACTTTCGCATTAACCCGTTGGCGTGCAGAATTTTTGCTAAACATGCCGATAATCTAACAGATTTATTTTTACCAACTAATCAACTGCTTTTTAACTGTTGCTTTTTTACCTGTTAATAAGTCTTGGTAGTGACATATATTTTACTCCTCCCAAAAACAGTCTTGAAATTAAATAGTTTTACTATAAATTTTTTTTCTTTTCTTTCTTTGTTTCATCACACATTAAATTTAGTTTACCTACAATGTCAGTTTTTTCTTGTTAGTTCAGAAAACTTTCTGAATAAAAAGAAATATATTGTTGGCAATACCATTGACTCATCCAACTCCGCGAATAAACCCCATCAAGTGCCGATCCCTAACCTCTAATCTTTCCTAGCATTCCAACACTATCAACCAAAAACGAACTCTCTATCCGGAACGAATCCCTATCATAGCGAACGAACAGTTTTTTCAAGAAGCTCGTCGATCACTTTGTTTGTAACAGGAGCCGCTTATGATTCAGTTTTTTCCGTGCAGATAGTTTTTTTTCTTCTTCTTCTTCTGGAGAAACACCGACTCTGCGAGAGAAGAAGTTCAATGATTCATAAGCAAAATTTCTTCGAAAGAGCCCTTGGTAAAAAGAGAGAGATGTGGATTGAAAGAAAACAAATAAGAAATTTGCCACCCCGACACGAAGGGGAGACTCGTGGCGGCGTCCTCGAAATAACGCGGCGTTCCTCAACCCTCCGTTCTTTTTCATGGAGGATTCTTTTTTTAAAGCAAGATAACTCGCGTGTTTCTATATTTATGCAACGCTTCTTCTTCTCGTCCCCGTGACCAAAATGCTCGAATGACAAAGTTGTTTCACTTTTTAGTGGTTGAGGATACTTATTGATGATAACGAGTTAACATTGTACAGAAAACGTCGACTAATTACTTCGTATCTGGTCATAAACATGATAGATCAATGGATTTCAAGCACTGTGGTGGGCCCTGGGACCCCATAGCCACAATAAAAGTCAAATAATTCAATAAAAAAGTTAGATTATAATTAAAATAATATATATATATATATATATATATATATATATATATATATATATATATATATATATATATATATATATATATATATATTAAATCATTAATATATATTAAAATAAATTATAATTTAAATAATTCAATTAGTTTATAATAATTTGTTACATAAAAAAAACTTTATTAACCCTTTAACGCATATGGGACACCGGTGTCCCTTATATAAGTATTTTTTTTTCCCTGACACGCTAACCGCAAGCAAAAATTTATTTTGGTATTTTTTTTTATTATATTAAAAAACAGTCTAATAAATTCTAAAAAAAATCTGTTAGATTATCGGAATCGTATTTGTACTAAAATATAAAATCCGGAAAAAAAGTAGCTTGAAATATTTTTTTAAATTCCTATTCAAAAATTTATCAGTAATTGATTTTGCAAATTACTGATACATTGTAAATGTATCAGTAATTGAAAATGTACATTGAAAATTAAAGAAATTTCAATGAGGAGTAACTATATCTCTTAGAGCTAATAACTGAAAAATTATTGCAAGAAAGTGAACCGCGTTTTACTTTTAACGCAGAAAAAGATGATGGTGTATTGTGCTGTACTTCATAACTATAAATTATTTAAGCGTTAAATATAATATTTTACTCCTAGTTTTACCTAAATTAATACAAAATAATGATAAAAATATGAAAATATGTTAATAATTATTCTGCGTCATAGAGTTGAAGAATCAGACTGAAGCCTTGAATGCACGTCATAATTTAAATAACTGTAGGGCGTCTTAGTTTAATGCAAGTGAAGAGTTTGCGAAGTGGGGGCCCCACCCGCAAAATGATTGATGTCAGGGGTTCCTTAACGATTACCTCCCCCCCCCCCCTAAAAAGGAAGAAAAAGAGAATATTAAGCACTTCAACTCAAATGATGCTTGAACTTGTGAATTTTTATTAAAGCTAACACAATCTTTCTCCTCACTAAAATAGAGTAATCAGTAATAATCATTTCTGTTTAATATTATTACTTTTAATAGATCTATATCTTTAAAAAAGTTTTTTTTAGTTAGAAAAAAATCGAAATGATGATTTTTTAATAGATTTTTTTCTATTTATTTATTTATTGCTTTTTCTATTCAAATCTTGACTCGCTTCATCCTAAAACTTTTTAAGTTCCTTTTGGTCAAGGTCAAGAGATTTAAAATTTTCTGGAAAGATGAAAGAAATACTACTCAAATGATGCTTGAACTTGTGAATTTTTATTAAAACAAAATTAACCTTTCTCCGTACTAAAATAGAGTAAGCAGTAATAATTTATTTCTGTTTAATATTATTACTTTTAATAAATCTATATCTTTAGAAAAAATTTTTGAAATTCGAAAAAAAAAACCGAAAAGATAATTTTTTAATCGATTTTTTTTATTTATTATTACTATTGTTTTTTCTTTTCAAATCTTGACTCGCTTCGGCCTGAAATTCTCCATGTTCCTTTTGGTCAAGGTCAAGAAATTTAAAACTTTCGGGAGAGAAAAAGAGATACTAGATAACTTGACGAGGGATAGACTTTGTTGACTTGTCCAATGTGTTTCTCGAAATTTATGACCCACTGTGAAACCACTTCAAAGAGATTTGATCCAATTTCAATGTTGTTATGGTCAAACTTGAAAGGAAAAAGGGCTGCAATCTTTCGATTTTTCGCACTGGTATACTTTTAGTACTCGTATAATAACAGGGGTGTCTTCCTTCTTTTGAAAGACCACCCAGAGTGTTTTTTTTTTCTACTTCTTCTTCGGAAAACAAACAACTTTTTTCATGACCATCCCATAATGTAATTCTCTTCGAACTTTAAATGAATAAAAAGGTTAACTTTTGAGTATAAGGTATTTTTACGTGCATGAAACTAGTTTTTCTACGTTTTGGTTTTTATTTACAAAGATTGATAATTCATGAATTTTTTAAAAAAAAAAAATGGAAATGGTTTAGCTTAAAGTTAAATAAGAATTCAATTGTTACAATACAAAATGAAAACCTCCATTTCATTTCGAAAACTATTAACTCCTTGCTGCTGTAGATCTAGTCACTGATATTAAATCAGTTATAAATTATGCAGGGTGAGACTGATTTAGTCCAGCGGTTATCAATTTTTTTCTGCTATGGAAGCCTAAATGATCAATTATCGTTTGGCGAGACCCCGGAATTATTAAAAAAAAAGTTCTCCAGCAACTGGGAATAAACTAACCATAAAAAAAAGTCCCAATAATTTTAAAAATATATAATTAAGAATAAAATATTTAATATTATGAATTTGTTTTTGGAGAATGCTTATGCTGAAAATGAATAAAATAAGCTGAATTATTGTTTTCAAAAAGGAACTGTTTAAACGTTGAAAATAGGTATCAGAGAGACATAATTCTTTATTCTCGAATTTAGTTAATTCATTTTGAATTGAAAAGCTCAATACTTATAGGATTTTTTATAATTGCATATCATTTTCAAAATATATTCAATATATTTTCATTAAAAATTCTTTTTTTAAAGTTTTCTAATTTTTTATATTTGCATTTTATATACTAACTATGAATTACGTGGTTGTAAGTTAATATAATTATTACTGCTTTAAAAAAAAATCTTAAATTTCAAAACCATTGTAGACTTTTCATGGAACACTAGTGTTCCACAGAGCATTTTTTCTGCACACCTTGACCGGTTAGCTTTAGATAAATGAAGAAATACAAAATACAGAGACAAGAACAGAATACATACAGAAACAGCTGCTCTGTTTAGAAAAAAGAAAGTGTTCTATAAATTTGACGTTGGGTGGTGTAAACCGGTTTAAGTTGTTAATAATAAGTTCCTGATAAAATATTTTTAGGAATCTTTTGAAAAAAGAAAATACTAAAAACATTTTAACGATTTTTTTTAACACAGTTATTGTTGTCGTCAAGGTTCCAAAACACAGTCAGTGAGGGGAAAAACTCCTTTCTCGAAGGTTACCTGATCAAAAAACAAAAAATTTCACAACCATGTTGAGTCAATTTATTGAGGAAATAATTGTTACAAGATCGCCACATGCTAGCTAACGGATGTCCGCACTGTTATTTTGTTCAATGCATTGCTTATTTTTATGTGAATAAAGCGGTAAATTGTTTAAAAAAATAAATAAAATCCTGTAAAAGCAAACTTAAAATGTCATTTATCTTTATTCTTTATGAACCCCAGATTGTGATGTAATTAACCATACTGAAATCGTAAATTTTTATGTTTTGATCCTTAGCATATTTGAAAGGCATATAAACAGTGAAAAGATAGGAAACGAAAACTTGCTATCACATCATGAAATCAAAAAATAAAAGAAAGAGCTCATAATTCTGTTCATTCCATAAAAGAGATTCAATACCACAAAGAGTGCTATATCAGTGGTTCCCAAATGGTGTTCCGCGGAACCCAAGTGTTCCGGGTAAGTCTCACGTTCCAAGCGAAAGGACTCTTTTTTAACCACTTTTTTTAAATACGTAATTAAATTTAAATCCAATTAATTATTTAGCTATAATTTTCTTTATTTTTATTATTGTAAAGAAAGAAAAGCGAAGTTAAAATAAAAGTTTCTTCTAACAACAATATAATGAATGAATAATGAGAAGTAAAAGCATTTATGTAAAATTGTATTTATATTTCGCATCGAATAAAATAACCTAAGTTAACCATGAAAATGTATGCTTTTCTGATAACCATTTTCAATGTCAATTTCCAATGTCAAGGAAGCAGGGTTCGAATCCGAGCTATGGCTGGTCAATACGAATTCCACACCTGGCTCACACCGACCACTATGCTGACTTAAAATATCCTCAGTGGTAGACGGATCATGGGTCAGAATCCTCTTAACGTCAGGGAAACCTTAAGTGGTGTTCGTGGTTTTCCTCTCTATGTAACAAAGGCGGGTAAGTTCCATCAAAAAGTTTTCCGTGGAGGTGAATTTTCCCAAATACTTCCCAATATTTCCCCGAGGCGTTATCTTGTCTTCTGAATTGGGTTCAAAATTTCAAGGCTTGTAATTATTTGATAGTCGTAAACTCAAAATGGGGTCGGCTGTTCAAAGAAAGTTATACATATATATAAAAAAAAAAAATCTTATCCAAATCTAAATACTAGAAGAATAAGAATTTTCGGTTAAATGTTTATAATTAAGTTTTCTTTTATTACTAATTCTTCCTTTTCTCTCAAAAAAATTAATGAACTATGACTTACAAATTTCGTTGATAAACGAAGAGTTAAATACATTACCCCCGTCCTGTGGGACTATAACAAGAATCCAATCTTTACAAACGATGATTTCCAATTTCTTTTATCTAATATGTTTTCATTTGAAAATATATTTCTCAATATTTTTTAGAAATTCCACTCATTGTACAATTTTATAACCATCGTTGAACAACCCGGGACAAGTCAGACTAGCGGCTTTTAAAGTTTAACTCCATAGTCTCATAATTGTGAATACAGCATAAAAGACAAGGAAAGTCTTAGATCAAGCATTAAGGCAACTCACCTCCGCAGAGAACAGTTCTTAACCCACATTTGCTTTAAATGTATATTAAAAAACAACTCCCACGGTTAGTGCAGTAATATAAATTTTAATTACAGATATAATTTAAGGTACATATGGTACAGCACTAATTATTATCTCTACTATTTTAATTATAACCACGGCAGTTATTAAGCTTAAATATTTAACAACCACTAATACATTATATTAAATTTATTATGTAGGGAAAATATATATTACATCAAATATATTACTTGACAACAAAAGGATTCTAATACATTAATGTATACCACTATTACATATCAGAACTGTTGTGAATGCTATAGCCGAGAGCAATACATTAAATGAGTAAACCTTCGCAGAGATTCAAACCACTGTAGTCATTGGGAGCGGAGGAATTTCTTTTAAACCTGTTTTTTTCCTTCTTGTTGTCAGCCGTATAAACCTGATGAATATTCAGCTATGTTGTCCAGTAATTTTGAACCTAATCTGAAAGACAAGCGAACTGCTGAATCAAACCCGCATTTTAGGACTTTCTGATGCCACTGACTCTTATTTGCTTCGCATTAAACAGGAAACTATCAAATCCTTCCATGATTAGCCCGACGCCAAGAGCAGTCTAACGCATAATCCGCCTACCACTGTTTTTTTTCTTCTTCTCAAGCTTTATTGAGTAGGGAGCAATATTTGAATCGATCAGAATTTGTTAACTTCCAGTTTCCTACCTTAAGTTAATCTATGCAAGCTATAAGCCAGTTCTTTCATCTTGATATCTTCCGGTTTTGTATTTTGAATGCTTCCAGAATTTTCTAGATGTAAACGAAATTACCCTTAAGAAAAATTCCAGTAAATTCTATCCAGAAATTTCTTTAGTTTATCTATAAATAGAAGAGTGGCTTGTTTTTAAGGGAAAGTTGCTATTCTCAATGAATGCGATTTTTATTCTCAAGTAACCAAAAAAATAAATAAATAAAGAAGATTGAAAAAAAAAAGTATCAATGTCATTTTGTGGTTGATTTTCTTCATTTTGTGAATCCAGTCTCTCTTTAATTGCCATTGTTTTATAATTTAAAAAAGGCCCCTTTAAATTAAGCCCGAAAATAGACGAGACAGAGAAAATCACATGCTTTCAGAAAAAGTAGCTACACTCTTATTTTGACTTCTCTTTTTCTTTAATCAAGGATAAAAAAGTGGGCTGATTTATGTTCCTTCTATTGAACAAGAGTTGGTGCTAAATATTTTTTGAAGAACCAAAGAGTGTCTCCAGTTCACATCAAAAGTAATTTTGTTTGACAGCAACCAGTGAGGTTGTTCGTAATTACACCAGAATCTATGGAAACGTTAAAGTTTGTTACAAGTTAATGGAAGTTGAAGCATATCAGGAGGGAACTTAATTAGGGTTAGATTTTTTGTTAAGGAACTGCTTAAGGAGGATCAAATCCACGAACTTAATGTGTAAACGCCTAGTTTTGAAGCTAATGGAGATAGTCTGTTTCAGGTCAAAGTTCTTCTATTTTTAACAACCTTCTCAACATATTTTTTGATCTTTAACACTAGATTGTCAAAGGAAGTCATTTTGACTGCTTTTTAATTTCAATTATAAAAACAATGATGTATATAATGACACAATTTCTTAGAATTTTGTGATTTTTATAATTATTTTTATTGCTGATATTTACTAATAACTTGTTATATAACTGAAAATAATATCAAAAATTTATTTTAAGCAAATTTCTTTATACATTAGTTATTTTTTTACAATGCAGACATTTTGACTGTTTTTTGGCAATATAGGTATTTCGGTCTTTCTAGTGTCTAGTGTTAATAAATTATCTGAGCAAAAAAATAAATGAAACTAATATGAACTGAATGGAAGTCCGACATTGTTTCTGTCAGCTTCTTTTTAATTTAGTATATTAATGTTCTTCTGCAACCCTTTGAAGCACAATTTTTAATAAACATATTTTTCATACTTTTTTCTATATTTTGTATTTATTTAGGTCAAAATAAATGAAAAATATTACAATTAACATTTTAGTAATTTAAGACTATGAAATACAGCATTAAACACAGATGTCTTTTTCTACGTTAAAGATAACACGGCTGACTTCCAAACAATAATTTTTCAAATTTACGCTTATTTGCAGTTTTTTGAACTAAGAGAAACAATTATTCATCATTTGAATTCCTTCACTTTACAAACTTAATTATTAATACATTTTTGAATATGAATAAAAAAAACTACCTTTTTTTGGATTTTATTTTTTAGTATAAATATAATTCTGATATTCTAACAAATTTTTTAAGTAAATTTTGACAGTTTTTTACAATTAATAAATATCAAAACCTATTTTTGCTTGTAGTTAAAGCGTCAGAAAAAATATTTAAAAGAGACACCGGTCTCCTATCTGCTTCAAAGGGTATAAAACTGATCTTTTTTCTTTATAACATAATGCTTAACTGACTTTCACTGACGGTAATTTTCACCATAACAATTGTTTTCAGCTGCAAAAAAATACTTTTAATTATTAAATT